>NC_081323.1:69298939-69625189 GCF_026419965.1 Kogia breviceps
CACATTCTTATAACACATAATCATGTATGCATAATCACATACATCCCGTCACTCTCACCACATTCTGTGGGTTAGAAGCAGTCAGGTCCCACTCACACGAAGAGGAGGGATCACACAAGGGAATGCATACCACAGTTGGGGATCATGGGCTCCACCTTAGATTCTACTCGCGACAACAAGTAAACAAAATATTAGATTATTATGATAAGTGCATTGAAGAAAGTTGAAGGGGCAGGCCATGTCAGCCACAGCAATCTTTTCTTTAAACCACATAATGAGAAGTTGCCACTGTGCTAAGAGCTGGGGGTTCAGGTATTCCCAGCAGAGGGCGCAGCAAAACAAAGGCCCCAAGACTGGAAGGAGCTGAATGTGTTTAAGGAAAAGAAATATCAGTGTGACTGGGCTTGGTGAGTAAAGGGTAAATGGAGGAGAGATAGGAGCCCATTAGGCAGGACCTCGAAGGGAAAGAAATTTACAGCAAAAAGCAAAGGGCAGATGATGAAGAATTTTACACTTTGCATTAAGAGGGACATAATTAGACTTAGATTTTTAAAGGTCACTTTTGGCCAATGGATTGGGAGTCAAAAGTCCAGTTAGGAGGTCTGTGGAGGTCCAGAGCAGAGGACGGTGTGACTTACACTAGAGTGGAAGTAATGGAGACCTTCCTTATTTGGAGAGCTAGCAGCAGTTGGTGATGGATTGTATGTGGGTAGTGAAGGAAAGGGAGACACAAGGATGGCACATAAATTTTAAATTTGAGCCAGTGGGTAGTCAGTGACAGTATTTTCTGATATGGGGGCTGTGTGAATAGTCAAAATTTGCTTTGCTCATATTGAGTCAGATACGCCTTTTTGACACCAAGAGGATGTGACAAATGAACAGTGGCTTGGAGAGTAGGTATGGGCTGGGGATACAAGATTTAGGAGTATTTTCAGTACTGAGGGCTGTACACAGCCTTCTTACGGAATGCTGTCCTGAGAGAAGCCAAGAGATCTTTTTAAAACATATTTCTGATCACATAAACAGCCTTGCTTCAAATTCTTCAGAGTTCAAGTTGCCTTCCCACTGCACTTAAAAGTGCTAACTAACTCCTTCCCATCACAAGCTGCACCTGCCAGCTTCTCATTTTTCATATTCCCTTAGCCTCTGGATTTTAGAGGTGGATGAAACGAAGGTTCAGAGCGGAAATGATTCACCAGTTCTGCCAAGAAACGTGGCATCTAAATCAGAGCTTTGCAATTCAGGCTGTCTGTCACACTGCCTGGAGCCTGAGGCCTTTGCCAATCAAACAAAGTAAAAAAGAACCCAGCACAGTGCCTGCCACAGAAATAGGCCCATAAACAATAGTTGTCACAGTGCACGGAGCACCATCATTTGAAACAGTGGAACAGTTGTAAGGTTAATCACGGGGAAGATAGTCAATAATATTGAATTAGCTTTGTATGGTGACATGGTAACTAGACTTACTGTGATGACCATTTCATAATGTACAAAGACATTGACTCACTGATGCACACCTGAAACTAACATTGTGTGTCAATTATACTTAAAAAAAAGGTATTGTTGGCCTTTTAGGCACAGTTCAATACGTTCCTTATTTGGAAAGGTAATTAAAAGCAGGAAACTGACTTTACACAGTCAGAATGTTAATTTATCAGTATAACTATAGGTGTTTGTTTTTGCCATGAGTCAGGTGCTATCTTAAGCCCTCTACACTTCAATACACGTTTTCAGTCAGTTCTCACTACCACTCATTTTAGAGATGAGGAAGCTGAAAGATTGAGATGTTAAATTGCTTAAGGGCACATAGAAGCAGAAGTGGGACTCAAGCCCAGTTCGCCTGACTGAAGAGCCCACCCTTATAAGCAGTGTGCTATTAAATGTTAATGCCTCCACCTACCTTTAAGGCCTGGGATGTGGACCCATGCCCTAATAGACATTGTCTGCAACAGTTCCTATAACCTTTGCTGCTGTGTCGAATAACTTCGGGGATCCCTGTTTTCATAAAATAGGACGTGAACCGTTGGTTCCCCCTAGAGTTGTGCATATAGAAGTACTGTTTCAACCACTGCCTCTGCATGGATTCTACTATCTGCTCCACATAGAATAGGAGATTCAGCCCGGATGTTGTGACACCCCAGCAAGGTATGATCAGGTGTGAGTTGTCGCAAGGTTGAGGATGACTAACTACTTCACATATTCTGCTGTGCTTCCTCAAGCAGGAGATAACAGTTGGAACTAGAGAGAGGGAGTAGAATTTGAGAATAAGCTGCTTTTTCTTACCTATTCCACAGTATCCCCCCAAAACACGTGTGTGTGCACACACATATACCTGAGTAATTAAGCATGTGTGCAAACACACACACACACACACACACACCCTGAGTGGTTGGTAAGAGTTCTGATAATTACAAATTATTGAAGTGCTTTCTTTGCCTTCTTGGGGGAAAGACAGGAGGTAGGGATTACATCCAAATCTGGCATGCCTCCTGGATATGTCTTTATGGTGAATATTATCCATCATGTGTATGGAAGTTACAAATCAATGATGTTGGAACATCCCACTCCCCACCTCCTGTTTCCAAACATTTCCACCTTCCACGATCCAGCTCAAGGCTCATCCCTCAGTGAAGTCATGTCTCACTTATGTACACTGTCTCTACACTTACAGCCCTCATGGACCAGGCATGGTAAGCACATGACAACCTCTCTGGGCATTGGTGTCCTCAGTCAGTAACGAGAATGCTGCCCAACCTGTCATTGGGAACTGAGGCAAGTGATCTCTAAATTATAAAAGTGCTACAAAATACTAGACGATTAAACCTTTGCTTGACTAGATTGTGTCTTGTTTGCCACTATTCCCTTATATTTGTCCTTCCTCCCGCCTGCCCTACCTGCCTCCTCTCTTCTAGTGCTCTGGGAATGGAAACAGTGTCTGTATCTTTCCCTTTGGGTAGCCCAGAAACTTAACTATAGAAACCCCTGCACAATATTTTGCATGGACTAGAAAGACTTGAGGAAACTGAACCTAGAGGAGTTATCCATCAGGGGTGACGTTTCCCACTGCCACCCTGAGACATTTGGCAGTCTGGAGGCATTTTTGATTGTCATGACTGTGTGTGTTTGGGGGAAATGCTGCTGGCATCTAGTGGGTCAAGGTCATGGTTGCTGCTCAACATTCTTCAATGCACAGGACAGCCCTTTACAACAAAGATCTAAGGGGCCCAAACACCAGTGCCAAGGTTGAGAATCCCTGATCTAGACAAATAGAATTTAGAGCATTAGACCCCACAACAGCAGAGCTGGGCTTGAGACAGGCTGGGACTTGGGGTCCTTTGCAGCAGTGCTGCAGTTCTGCAGTGTTTGCACTTGGACACACCTCTCCTCAAGCAACAAAATACAAAGAAACTGTATGGGACTAAAAATAACTGCATGATAATTTGGGGCAAATTCTGGACAAAAGATACAAAGAGACCAAAAAAACCCAACTGCCAATTTGGAAGAGCCCAGAGCAAAAACTGGGTGTGGGGAGCAAAAGCAGGGTACCGAGCATGCCCCCTGCACTCAACACCACCTAAGAGGTGGGTAAACCACCTAAGCCACGCCTCTGACTTGACCCCTGGACACACCCCTACCCTCACCCCATGTAAGGAATAAGCTGGACCCCCTCAGGGAGCAAACAATCAAGGGAAACTGTTGTTTGTTCTCTCTTCTGCTGCAGCAGGGTCCCCAGGAAAGCCTTGCCTGAGTTTCTTGTCTTGCCTCTAGTCAATTTCTGTCGCTTGGGGAAGGCCAAGAACCCTGGTCGGTATCAGGCTGAGGCGGGGCTGAAGTTGGCCAGGTCTGCACCAGAGCAGCTGGTTACACCAGAGCAGCTGGTTACACCAGCGGCTTCAGGGACACATACACCTTCACATTTGTGAAATGTTTCAGGGTTTCAAAGAGCTTTCACATATGTTGTCATCTCTGACCTTTCATAAGAGTCCTGAGAGGTCCTCCTCTTCTCATTTCCATGCCTTACTAGTCAACTGGCAGCAGAAGAAACTGGGCGAACAAGCAAGTCATTTTCTGAAGGTCTCAGAGACAGCTAGTGATTAAGCCAGGGACCCACCATCACCTGGCCCACTCAAGTGCTCTTCCTCTGCTCCCTGCTTTTTGTTAAAGCAGAAGTGGCCAAGGGTGAGACATCAGGAAGCTAGACTACTCGGTAATTGGGAATCACAGAGCCATCTGAGCTAGAGAGGGCATGGGCCCCTCTGCTGGGGCAGTAGACATTGATCGGCTTCCCAAAACTGCAGAGGAGACTCAAGCCCCATACATATGCTCTAGTAGTCCTTATGGCCCTATTTAGGAGCTTCAAGCCCCATTTGAAAACCTTAAAGAACCAGCAGAGGGAAATGGAACAGAAGTGTTTCCTAAAGAAAATGTTTCCTAAAGCCAGTAGAGGGCACTCACATCAGGTGATCTGCAGGTGGCTCAACTGAGAGCTGGAAGAAGCTTTAGACTGTGCTTCTTAAACGTTAATGTGCATGTGTACAAGGGGTTAAAGGGCAGATTCTGAGGCTGTAGGTCTGGAGCAGGACCTGAGCTTCTACATGGCTCACCAGCTCCTGGTGAAGCTGTTACTGAACTAGTTTTGTTTGCCCGACCAGCGCTGAGACGCTAAGGTTTACAGCAGAGAAACGGTTTATTCACAAGGCAGCCAAGCGAGGAGACAGGAGAATAGGTCTCAGGTTCTGCCTCCTCAAAAGCAAGAGGCTTGGGATATTTGTGGGTGGAGAGTATAGGGTGGTCGAAGGTCCAGGGGAAGGTGATTGGAGGCAGGAAAAAGGCGAGGTAATCGATCTGCACAAGCATATCTGAGTTACATGCTTCTTCATGGGACACATGCTTAGAAAATGGTGGCAGTAGCATGATCTGAGGGTAGAGTTTTTGGCCCTCTGATGTCAAAAAGTCACCCATCAGACACTTGTGCAGGCCCACTTGTGCAGCTGAATGGTTGGTGGTCTCAACCGGTTTGAACTGGGTAAGACTAGCTCCATGTTCCTTAAAAACAACTTAAGCAAACATTACTCTCAGAGGTGTTTTCTATAAGGGGCTGTTAAAGGAGTCTTGATATATATTGTCCAAGCTACATGAAGTTTGGAGGGTATGCAATTTGCAAAACAAATTAAGCTTGGTCAGTGAAGGCAGTTTACAGGATATTATTTATTAAGCACATTATAGTCTAAGGGAATCTAACTGATGACTGCCCTCGGTTTCAAAGCCTTCCACTGATCACACCCTGAATAGCAAGGTAATAGATGCTCTCTCCAGTCCTCTCCTTCTACAGCTGGTACACCTGAGGCCCAGAGAAGAAGTGGACACTGTAAGTCTGCAGTGCCGGGGATAGAATCTATGTTTCCTGCATCCAATTCTTGCTTTATGACATCTTCCCTGCTCCTGTGACCCTGGAACAGAATTAAGGCAGGAGGATTCATCTCTAAGTAAGGGTGAGAAGTAAGTGACTATACTGTTTGCTATGAATCAAGCTTCTTTGCATTGCATTTTTGGTCAAATCACTTCCCTCACAGAAGTATCAGTGGGAGTTCAAAGATGAACAGAATCAGACTCTGGACCTCTTGAACCTTGAGGGAGCCAAAGCAAAATAAATTTGTTAACAAAAGGTTTTCTTATTTTTTTGGTTTATACAAATTTGGCTGTTAACCCAAAGAAACGCTTACATATAACTAGGTGTGTTCTTATAGATGCAAATTAGTCATAAACTTTATTCTAAAAATAAGGGTTCTTTCAGCCTGAATGATTTGGAAAGCTTTTACTTACAGGAAACAAAGTGCCTCCCTTAAAAAATAAGAACTCTTAGCATCTCACTAAACATGAAATCCAGATACAGGTTGTTCTAGGGTTGATTTAGGAAACACAGTGAAGTAATCAGGGATCTAGGCTTTCTGTGTTATTACTTCACCATTCTCAGAGAGCATCTTTAGATTTGTTTCCTCATGGTCACAGGAAAGCTGGCACAGCTCAAGGAATCACAATTCACACAACCACAGCCAAAGACAGGGAGAAAAGGGGCTAGCCTTATATACCTTTTTTTTTTTAATGAGGAAGAAGACAGAAACCCCCTCCCAGTTTCTCTCTTAAATCTTATTGAACAGAACAGTATCATGTACCTACCACTACACAAATATCTGCAAAGGGAACTGAGGCTTTATCTTGATTATTTAGCCCAATCATGATACTAGGGGCATGCTATGTCATTCCTGAACAAAGTCAAGAGTCAACTGAAAAAAAATGCACAAGCCAGAAGTTGAGAATTATGTTTTATTCAAGGACATTACTGAGGACTTTAGCTCAGAAACAGCCTTTCAGATAGCTCTGAGGAACTGTTGCAAAGAGGTGAGGGAAGAGTCTGGACATATAGCAGATTTGCTGAAAACAAAGTTGTAGTCAAACATCAAAATGTTGCTAATCACAAGAAACAGACATATTGAGTTAATGATTTTAGTGCTTTTCTGTGTATGTGTAGATGCAAGAGTCGGGGCTCTTTGAAATTATTCCTTTGATATGCCTCTTAACTATCTAGGGCCAGTATCTTGTTTTTTTCCATCCTGAATTCACCTCAGGGCGCACCTTGGGGGCAGCTGCAGTGGCTGAGGGCTTGATGGCAGGGAACATTCTTTGTCCACACAGCCTTTGCGTTTGTCTAGCGCAGTGATTCTTATCCAGGGTACATGTCAGAATCGTCTGAGGAGCTTGTGTTTGTTTCCTCTCCCTGCTGTAACAAATTACCGCAAGCTTAGTGGCTTAAAAATAACACAGATTTACTGTCCTACAAATCTGGAGGTCTCCTACAGTTTCACTGGGCTGACATCAAGGTGTCAGTGGGGCTGTTTCCTTCTGTAGGCTCTGGGGGAAGTGTTTCCTTGACTTTTTCAGCTTCTTGTGTCCGCCTGTGTTCCTTGGCTGGAGCCCTTTCCTCCATCTTCAAAGTGCATCAGTCTCTATCTCCATCATCATATCACCTTCTCTCTGTAGGTGAATCTCATTCTGTCTCCCTTGTATAAGGATACTTGTGATTACATTCAGGCCCACCTGGATAATCCAGATAATTTCTCGGTCCAAGATCCTTAGATTAATCATGTGTGCAAAGTCCCTTTTGCCATGAAAGGTAACAACAGTCACAGGTTCCTGGGATGAGGACATAGATATTTTGGGGCCATTATTCAGCCTCCCACAGAGCCTAAACATGCTTAGACCCCACTCCTTAAAGATTCTAGTTCAGTAGGTGATGTCAGGACATCTATATTTTACAAAATATGTGCATGATCAAGAACCTCTCATCTGTCACAGAATTTTATTCAACCTTTAGTTATTGTTTATAGTATTATGAGGTTTTCTCTAGGTGGCTCCAATGCAAATACACTAATACGTTGACTATCTCATTGAACCCTTGCATGCTTCCAAAGTAGGTTTTATTCACATTTTCCAGATGTGGAAATAGGCTTGGAAATTGTTCCATCTGCCCAAGGTCACACAGTAAGGAAGACAGATCCAGAACCCAAGCCCAGCTCTTGTTCTAGAGCTGTACACGTTCCATAAAACAGCTTGAAGCAGCAGAACAGGGCAGGGAAGAGAAGTTCAGCATTAAAGGGGGCTTCCCAAGGCACACAAGTCTGCTCCCAGCCCCTGTAAACTGCACCAACAGAACTGTCCAGTAGAATATTAGAATCCCAAATGCCTTTCGTCTACCTCCTGCCACCTGAGTTACAATTACAGCCAATCCCTACCTGGTGAGGGAGATTGCAAACACAAGTTTGGATGAAGGAGCAGCTTCTTGGGATCTGAGCTCCCTCTCTGCCCACACAGCTCCTCTCTGCTTATTAGGCTGCCTCCCCCCATGTATACAGTAGGATAGGTATCTTCAGAAGATGAGAACACGACTTTAAACAACTGCTCATTATATTTGTTCTAGGATACCATGGCAACTAGTGTTCATTCCAGCAGCTGCTCCACAGCCAGCTTGGCTTTCCTCTCTCAAATTTCTGCCTCAACATTTGCAAACACATCAGAACCAACCTGCCATGTGGCAGCCTTGTGGCCCAGGTCTGATCCTGGCTTGTGACTCTACACAAATAGACCAGATTGGGGATGAGAGGCCCCACCTCTATAACCAAGATACTCTGATACCTTAGACAAGCTTGCTAGGGCTCAAGTTGCTCATCTGTAAAATGTGCATTTCTAGCAAAGTGTTTTTCAACTTGTGGGTAATGACTCATTAGAGGGTATATTAGTTTTCTGTTTCCACCGTAACAAATTAATACAAGCTAAATGGTTTGAAGCAAGTTATTTTTTATCTCTGGAATTCACAAGTCCAAAATAGGGCAGCAGAGCTGTGTTCTTCTGGAGGCCCTAGGGGAGAATCCATTTATTTGCCATTACCAGCTATTATAGGCTGCCCACATTCCTTGGCTTGTGGACAATATCACTCTGACTTCTGCTTCCACTGGGACATCTTTTCTGACCCTCCTGTCTATTTCATAGGGAGCCTTATAATTGGGCCCACTTGGATAATCTTCCCATGTCAAGACCTTTAACCACATCTGCAAAGTCCATTTGGGACCATGACTAGGTAACAATATTCAGTTGTTGGTGATTAGGATGTGGACATGTTGGGGGTGGTCATTATTCAGCCTACCACATGAGATCAGGGAGCCATGTAAGTGGCCAACAGTTTTTTAAATGCTGTTTTAAGAAGTGCATGCAGCAATGCAATATTTCTGATTCTAATATGTAACACTAATATGACATAGTCACAGAAAAAGTTTGAATCCAAGACCATTTGTTTTATCAGTGACAGATTAATGCCTTATTATTATGCCTTATTATTATTAATGCCTTATTATAGCCTGGATGAGAACTTGAAATTTTGGCCCTTATTACTATAGGAAGACCAGACCTTTTATACAATATGAATGCCACTGTTTCCTTACCCATACCAGGGTTGAGTTTTACCATATAACTTTTAAAAGGATTTAGGGGCTTCCCTGGTGGCACAGTAGTTGAGAGTCCGCCTGCCGATGCAGGGAACACGGGTTTGTGCCCTGGTCCGGGAGGATCCCACATGCCGCAGAGCGGCTGGGCCCATGAGCCATGGCTGCTGAGCCTGCACTTCAGGAGCCTGTGCTCCGCAACGAGAGAGGCCGCAACAGTGAGAGGCCCGCGTACCGCAAAAAAAAAAAAAAAAAAAAAAAAGGATTTAGAATCAAAGGTTGTGTTGAAGAAAAGGCAGGATTCATTATTAAAGTCCTACAGTATCATAAGATGACCAAGTATATATTCTTTCAAGGTTTTGAAAAACCCAGGAGTATAACAACTCACAATTGAGGGGTGAAGTCAAAACACTAAAGATGTTCATATTTCTATTCACCTCCACCATGTACAGAGATTTAGAAGCTTTACAACTTTTTTCATAGCAAAAGTTCTTGTTTAGATTCAGACTTTTTCTAGTTGAAGTATACAAGTTAATGTCTATATTAGATATCTTGAATGTGGTCTGTTAGAGCTACAGTGTGAGGCAGACTAGTCATTTTGACATAATTACAGCCTAGTTAAGATGGGACACCCTCAGGAAGAAGATGGAGCAGCCTCAGGAGGAGGTAATAATTGAGTGCTAGGTAGTGGGAAAGCAGCTCTCCAGGCTCAGCTAAGAGGCTCGTGTCCAGATGTGTAGTCTTAATAAGACCAGGAATATTGTCATTGCACTTAATGAAGCTAGAATCTTTTATTATTCCTTTCCCTCCCCCCAAAGGAGATTGCTGGCCTTTAATTGGAATGGGAGTACACGGGAGAATAAATCCCTTAAGTTCTCAGGGAAAGTTTTCTACTCACTGGAAAGACTAATTTGAATTAGGAAATATTACTTAAGTATGATACTAGATTACTTCCTTGGGGATACCTGGCTTCCCTTCCTCTGTAGAGAAGGGAAGTTATGCCAAGGACTAGGGGTGACTCCTTGCCCTCCTCATCTTGTATATATGAATGGAGGGGGTAAAAGACATTAAAGTCACCTAAATGCACCCCTAGAGGTGGGCTGTCCTCAAGCCCCATTAGTGATTGAATTCTCTGGGACTGCCAGTTTGGGGGATGGAGTTCAGAAAAAGCTGAGTGACCGGAAGCACTTAAGTCAGAAATATCCTTATTCATGTCCACACAGAACAAGGCCTGCCCAGAGGATTGTGGAAAGGTACTATATTCTCTAAAGAAGAATGAGAGCAAGAAACAGTCCTTGAATTCCATCTAAATTTAATAAGAAAGAAGAAAGAGGCTTATGTTGACTACTTTGTTTGAATATCCAATTAGTGACTTAGCATTATAGTTCTTTTCTTGTGCAGGTAGCTGATAAGGCTTAGAATTGCCACAATGCCTGCTAAGGCAACCACAGCAACCATAGTTTTAAAAGCAACATATCCAGCAGTCTCATACCCTTTAGAGTCCACGGCATCTGGAAAGGAAGCAGACATTCAAGTCTTAAGATCACTGAAATGAAGTGTAAGTTGAAGCTGAAGTTTTACACATTAAAACTCTCCAGAGAAGGAAGTGAAATTAAGCTTCAAAGAGCTCATTTGGGAAGCTTGCAACAGGGTGTAGTCTTACCCCTCAAGCCAACCTCCTCCTCTCCTTACTCCACTCCCACAGCTCTTCCAACTTCCTACTTGCTTTCACTCTGGCCTGACACCTGGAAAGTACCTCACAGTCCCAGCTCATTGTTTAACATTCTGGCACTAACAGATATGATTAGTTGTCCCGAGTGCATGATTTCTTGCAGCTTGTTAGCTAGGGATTTGAGAGCTTAATTTCAAGTTCTAGGCCTAAAATTAAGACTATCTGGGCTGAAGATATAAAATATTAACAGTAACATAATCCAGTAAAGACTTAAGTTTAATAGTAACAAGCACATGTCTTCTGACCTATTAGTCCTATTTTTTTTTTTTAGAAACATAGTCTGAAGTTCTTATATAGTAGGCCAAGATTTGAGGACCAAGATTTGAGGATTCTAATGTAGCATTAGTGACA
This sequence comes from Kogia breviceps, assembly GCF_026419965.1. NCBI lineage: Eukaryota > Metazoa > Chordata > Mammalia > Artiodactyla > Physeteridae > Kogia > Kogia breviceps. The sequence goes on from NC_081323.1 coordinate 69,310,016, forward strand.
AAACTAGAATCCTTTAGTTACTAACAGTGAGAGGTCTCTGTACAGATATAAGATGGCTAAAACAAGTTTAAAAAGGTTACAGAACAGTAGGTAGAATATATGATTCCACTTGTGTTAAATGGGGATTTTTGGAAGGGCACACAAGAGACTTAACAGAACCTATTGCTGGGAAGAGACTCCTCCTCTTCTTGTCTAATCAGGAGCATGTGTTATCTATGCACAGTTAAATTTGACATAAAACCAAGAACTTGAGTCCAAGAAGTACCCAAAGCTTTAAATCCATACCTCTGAGTGAAGAGCTGTCTGACAACAGGAGGATGGGACCCGGGAGACTCACTATCATTTTCTCTTCCTCAGTGGCTCCTGTGGCTGGAAACAGATAGTTTGACCTCTGGGATAATGAGTAGTGGTAAGAAGTGTGCTGAGGGATTACCTAGAGCAGCTCCCCATGGAGCCCCTGCTCTAGGTGGTTTTGCCTGCCTTCACAGGAGAGGGCATACACCTTACTGTAAAAGCAGGATGAACTATCAAAGAATATCGGAAGACAAAGTTCAGAGTCTACCTAAACTCAGGAAGAGTGACTCAGGAAGAGAAACTTTAAAGTCTACAGAAGATCAGGCTACAGCTCATGTGCAAAAAAAAAGCTTGTCCATAGGACTGATGGAGAACCTGTCTATCTCAGACTCAGGTTTCTTGTGCTCTTGGGACTAGGTGAAGAACAAGGGCACTCATTCTTAAATTCTGAAAGATTGAGGCTTGCTGTAAACTCACATTAATAAGGACTTGAAATTTTTACCTCGCCTGCTTCTGGATGACACAAGGCAAGTCACAGAACACAGAGGGAAGTCAGGAGAGAGTTGATTGCAGATTAAGGCACTGCAGTGGAAGTAGACCTGGAGATGGGACAAGAGTTGAGTAAAACTGAGGTCTCACATTCGACCTGTCCCAGGTGACTTGTTAATCACTTACCAAGTGAGAGAACCCTTGGGCCCCTGACACAAAGGCAAAGGTCTTCACATCAAACCTCTGATAGTGATTAGGATAGGCCACAGAGGAGCCAACCGGATGGAAGGTGGTTCTGTGGTTGTCCAGGTTGTATTCACAGCTGGAAGGTACATTTCAGGGAGGGACATCAGCTGAATTCACCCCAGAGTCTAACTCAGCATTTTCTCAAATTCAGTCACACATAACACCTTCTACCTGTACTTTTTTCTTTTTTTAAAAAAAATATACCTCTGATTTGGCCTATCCAACAATATTCATGAAGTTATAAGTTGTTCATGCTAGTTTTTCTTCTACTATATGTTAATACAATTTCAGTACCAGTTTGTTTGCCAGCTAAATTCATCAAGAATTATGTAACTCTTCAGATGACACTGGCTTAATTCTTATTAGTCTGAGTATCTATTTTGTCCCAGGCAGTTTGTATATGTTGCTGAAAAAACAAGGTGGAGAACTCCTGCCATTTTATATCTTAGATGCTAGCAGAGTAGAGTAGCTATAAATTAGTATGTTAGGTAGCATGTAAGTACTAACAAAAGAAGAGTTAGACCAGGGTAAGGGTGCAGGAGGGTCAGGGTAGGCTTCAAGAAGTGGACACTCGAGCAAGCCTTTAATGGGGTGAAGGAATGAGCTGCATGAATGTGCTGGCTACTATGATTGTGGAGCAGGAGTGCAACTGGAGGATACAAGCTTAACAGATTACAACAGATTCAAAGAAAGATAAGGTGCAGTTCTATCTAGGTGCCAGCAGAGCCAAGAGGACAAACACCAACATACAAGTGGGTAGTCACAACTTCAGGGCATTGTTATATTCAGATCTAGAGTCAGATGGGCATTCATGTTCTACCATTTACTAAATATTACTTTGGGCTAGTTATTTAAGTAGCAAGCTTGGGTTTCTTTATGAAGTGAAGTGGCTAGTGTCTCTCATAGAGTGAAGAGGTTCAAATAATGCATCTGGCGTACATAGCACCATGTTTGGCATATGGTAGGTATTCAATAAATGAATAGGAACTAGAAATCTCTTCTCTCCAGATATTGGCATATTAAAGCCAGATTTCCTTGGGAAGGATCTTATACTTTTAGATTCAAGGGTAATAGGAAAGCATGAGTCACCTTATTAGACTAAGGACTGGTTGTTAAGAAACAAGAACAAAAATCAGGGCCTTTGCTATAGTGCTCCTCTAAAGCCCAGGAGCCTTTTATTCTTTTTACTGGCAGTTTGACTAGCTGGGCTAATTATATGGAGAATACATACCCATCCACGACAATATTCCACTGAGGGAGAGAGGCTGGGTCCATGGAGGATGTTGCCCAGCAGTCATCTAAGACCAGCTTGATGTTGGGGTCAGTCCTGTTCATGACTCTCACTTCTAGGTAAATTGGTTGGCGGAGGTATCTCACCACAGGGTACTCCTTGTCCCCATATGGTTTCAGGTAGGAGTTATCTGAAATGGAGGAGAAGCCCCTCTGGTACTCAAGTAGTTGATGGTCACAACAGAAGCTTAAGCATCGCTATTACTCTAGTCTGGTGGCATCAAAGTTCATTTTAGGGAAGAGTTCTCTGAAAGTATTTAAGCAGATTTTTTAGGTTATAATGTCTCACCTGGGTAGGTTTGCAGGGTCAAGGCAAGTGGACCCGGCTTCACTGAGGCCATTGGAGGAGGAAGGCTTTCAACACTGGTATTTATTAACATGTTACTGCTGCTGTAATAGCACCTCACTGTCATCCTGTAAGAGTGGGTGGGTGGAGTTAAGAATTTTAGATTAAAAGACTGCTTGAGTTTAAGCTGGGGCTTAAAAAGTCAAGTAGCAATTGCATTCACACCTGAACTCACTATCTCTGGAAACTGTGCTTGGAGGAAGATCCGCCCAGAAAGCATGGATTTCATTTTCATAGATGACTTTGTCATTCTTGAACTTAGAGTAAGGTTAGAGAAAGTGGTTAATTAGTTATCTCAAAAGTAAGTCTTAACCTCTTGCCATGGGCCAGTACTAACCTTATGTCTTGTTCCACATCCATTCAGGGGTATGTGAAACCGCACCAACCCCTGAGATGGAGCTTTAAAGATTGGCTGGCAGGATGAGTCTCCCACCCTGAGGGTATCCAAGTTGAGAGCTGGTTTTGTTTGATGGCTGTAGACCTCAACGTCCATAAACCCATCCTGAGAACATAGCTCCCCTGAAACTAGAGAGTGGTGAGAGTTTAAAAAAAAAAAAAAAAAAAAAAACTGTCTGCCATGTGACTATTGTCATCTACTAATTTGAAGTGTGATGGAAGTTTGAATTTTCATCAGGAGGCAACAGAATTTGTCTTAAGTCTTTATTTGGGAAAATACCTTGATAAGCAGTTTGAGTTACAAGGGGAGACCCTTAAGGTGCCAAGACAACAGTGAGGCTGCTCTATATGAGCAAAAGGATTTTTCATCCAAAGGAAGAGGCAACAGGAGACATGGGAAGAAGCACCAGGTGAGGTAAGAGACCCATGATAAAAAGCTGATGAGGGGGCTTCCCTGGTGGCGCAGTGGGTGAGAGTCTGCCTGCCGATGCAGGGGACACGGGTTCGTGCCCCGGTCCGGGAGGATCCCACATGCCACGGAGCGGCTGGGCCCGTGAGCCATGGCCGCTGAGGCTGCGCGTCCGGAGCCTGTGCTCCGCAACGGGAGAGGCCACAACAGTGAGAGGCCCGTGTACAGCAAAAAAAAAAAACAAAAAAACAAAAAACCCTGATGAGGCTTAAAGTACACTGCCTTGTGTCATAATGTCCCTTCTTTCAAGGCTCACAAATCTTGGTGGTTTAAGGGGAAGTTGAAGAAGCAACTAATTTTTCCTATTTGGCTTGACCTGATACAGGTCAGCGAATAATAGGAGCAAAGAGGCAGAAGCAATACTACACCAGAGGAAATACCTACTTCCATATTCTTTGAGGAATTTTCAGGAGTTTGGGGAAATACTTGTAGTCCCTGTAGTTTCAGGTTTGAAGCAGTCTTATTTAGATGGTAAGCTTAGGCTCCTAACATGAAGTATATCCAGGTTACTTAAAAACATGAAACAGTTGTGAAACCTACCTGTATGTGTATTTTAGAAGTGTTATCTTTCTTAGATCCCTATCACAGCAGCTTAGACTGACATTTCTGATCTGACCAGCCTTTCATTTCCTCAAAGTATAAGCAATGCAGCGTCTGAACTTCTATACACTTTCCCACATGCAAGAGCTAAGAGAGAAAGAATGTAGGAAACCGTTTAAGAAAAATGGTCTTTACCGATAGAAACTGTTGACTCACAGAGACACTCTGGATAAATCACCATGGATACCATCTCCAGTTGAATGTAAAAGGTCAGCTTGAGTGATGATAAGTAGAACTGATAGGGTAGGCATTTTTCAGAGAACTGAAATGAAAGAATGTCAGTTAGCAGCCACAGCCTGTTGGGACCCGGAGCAGTCAAAGGAGGTAGGAAGGAAGTACACTGAAACCTTCAAGGCACACTCCAGACTTATTATGGTTTCCCTTTAAGCCAGAACAAGAGACCCTATCACTTCTCCAGATCAGGATTCTTCCCTAGGAAGGAAATTTATTTCTTTAAGCTCATGCCCTCCAGTACCCAGTACTGTATGCTCTTTGTACTAGACACTGGAATTTGATCTGTTAATTCAACCTCTAAAGAGCTGCCAATCCAGGAGTTATAAAATGTTATTGCAAAGTACATACCAACATAAAATTATTCTTTGGTGGCCCTGGCAATTGCCTCAGTCAAGGCTGGCCTCAGTGAGGACCTCTGGGGACACTTGTTTGGCTCAAGCTGTCCTGTTTTAATAGGGCATGAGAGGTTCATCATTAGAAGCTTGATAGAAGTTTGTACTATTCAGTGAACTAAGAAACAGGAAAACTTCCATTGCAGTTAAAGAGGCTTGGTGTTTTGAGAGTAAATTTCAGTTACTTGAGGATTCACTTATGCAAGGTGTTCAAATGAGGCCTTCCAAAGTTTGAATTTTTTACATCAGCAATTAGAATTTATGGACAAGTCAGCAGCTGTATCAGGGGTAGCCTAAAAGGCTATGCTTCAAGTCAGGCTTCCATAACGCTCAGTGATTGATAATGGAACGTACTTTTGTTTTGAGGAGAGTTTTGCTGAAATGCAACCTCAAGCCATTTGTTGTTTCCATATCAACCCCACTGTTGTGCAGCTGGCTCACAGCAATGTTTCTATTTTCAAAGCTCATGGATTTTAACTTCCCAGGAAACTCTGGTATGGTGAGAGTCATGTGTGTGGCATTACAAGTCACAGGATCTAGAAGGAATGACAGAATGATCAGTTTTGATTAAGGCCCTAGAACAATGTCTTCCACAACTGGGGTTGTCCCTTCCTAGGCACTTACCTGACACACAAATGAGTCGTGATGATAAGATGATCGTCTGCCCAGGAGATACATGCGTAAGCTTCAGAGGCACCATGTAGAGGTGGCTGTTACCTTGCTGAGGAGAGGCATTTTCAAAGACATTGGTTTACCTGAATTACTTGAATTTCTAACCAATGCTGGAACAGTCAGGGCAAACATACTCAACTATTGGGCACTGTCTTGGCCCAGAGTTCAGGCATTTTGTCCCAATTGTTCTGCAGGTGCTCTAGTTTTAAAATCTTGTACTTCATAACATCTGGCAAAGTAGTGTCTACTGATATGACCTATAGCTGATCATTTCTAAGCAGATATGAGCTCTTGTTTTATGACTATCTTATGGTATCAGCATTCAGAGAGAATGTTTATAAGATTCAGCATATACTCAGTGTATAACAGGACTGTTAACATGGCTGACTTTTGAGCACATAGGTGCCAAGACCTGTTCTAAGTATTTTGGCACATTAACTGATTTAATGGAGTGTCATGATTGTTGGTACCCAAAGTGTTGGTACCTACTGTAAACACAATACAGGGCAATGATAAAACAGAACACCTTAATTCGTAAAAGAATTTAGTAGTACCCTAGCTCCATATTATGTAGTTAATTTAGATCTATGGAGGAAGAGGGAGAAGAGATTGAAGTAAGGACCATATCTATTTTGTTCACCATTGTATCTCACCATTTTATCTTTAGTTCTTAGTACAGTGCTTAGCACATAGTAAGCATTAAGATACCTGTTGAATGAGTTGTATTCTCAATTGAGGACATGGTTGAGATCATTGCTTGGATTTAGAAATACTGGTTTGTGCCTGGATTGTGGTACAAAAAGATTCACACCTACCGAGTAGTGAGTCACTCCAGTGGCATGGAATGACACTTGGACGCTTATCTTCTGGTTGTCAATCAGGAGATTATATCCTTGTGTCATAGCCTCCTGAAGGGTCAGAGTTTGGGCTCTTTCACCATCACCAACTGCAAAGGTCCATCCCATCTGAGGTTTGGGATCCTAAAGTCAAAAGTTTCATTTAGAGGGCTGGTGCTCACCTTAACCCCAAGACTATTGTCTATTTAATATTTTAACCAGGATTGAAGTTATGTCATCTTTAATATAGAACTAAAGGCTACTTAGGCTTGTAATTTAAAAAATAACTTTCATACCGCACTTTCATCAGCCATGCCAGGAAAAAAGTGAAAGGTAAACTGGAAGAAAAAAAAGATGATGTGAGGCTTTGATTTGGAGATTTCTGAAATCATGTTACCTGAGAGTATGTGGAAAACACCCAGAGCAACTGCTGTGTGATTCTTACACCACGACGCCTAGTTGTGGGATGTAGTAGAAGCACAGGACCAGTCATGAGTCCTAGCAGTGCCCTTAGACATCATTTCCTCTTTGAGCTTTTGATACCAAAAGGCAATTGGAAGATCTAAGCTCCCTTCCAGTTGTAAGCTGAGACACTAAGTCCTTAAATGTACAGCTTTTTACTATGTGCATAGAAATCAAATACTCTGTCAAGCCATGCAGTTCCATCATTGTTAATAAAGTATGATTATTTTTGTCCACTGTTGATGTTAGCTGTTAGACTATAAAGTCCACGAGTATGTGATTGGGCTGTTTTGCTCATTTGCTATATCCTAGTATCTGGTGTAGGGCCTGGCACAGGATAAGTATCCAGTTTGTCAAGCTACCAACTGAATCCTTTTTATTGCGAGACATGATGTGCTGAGTGCTGTATCTGCCTTCTCAGTCAATTCTTAAAGCCATCCTATGAGGTATTGTTGTCCCCCACTTCAGACTTAGAAACAAAGTCTCAGTGTGGTTAAGAAATCAATCCAAAGCTACACAGCAAGTCAGTAGTGAAATACAGATTGCAATCCCGATCTTGTTCTGAAGCCCAGCTCTGTCTAGACCACATTTCCCCTGCAGTAGGTGGGTGAGAAGCAGTCAGGCTGCTTCACTCACAGACATGAAATCCTTCAAGCAGTCTGTGGATCCCGAATGCTGCTCATGGCTTTCTGCTTGCATAACTGGACAGCTGATGTCATACATGAAAGCCTCTTGTCTTAAAGCAGCATTGTCATCCATGAGTCTGATGGTCATCTGATGCTGGCCAAGCTGTATGAAAATGGCATAGTAAGGACAGAGTGCTAGTACCTCAGCGAGAAAGGGGATTCCAGAATACCATCTGACCCAGCTGATTGGTAAAACCCTTAATGTTGGCAAAACCCTTAAATTATCAGCACCACGGGTTCTAGAAGGTCCCTCATTCCCATACCAGGAGATTCTATAGCCTCTTTAGATATCCCAGGAAAGACTTGTACATTGGCAGAGAATAGTTCCTTGAGTTTCAGGGCTCAGAGTCCAGTTTTTATTTTCTTTTTACATTCACCCTATATCTGGGTATCAAGGTCCTGTTTGGTTTGGGGCCTGTAACAAGAGATTCAAATACACTTATTGAGCACCTATGTAGCAGCCATTGTGCTGGGTGCTGGACGTAGCCATCTTTGCCATTTCCCCTGGCCCAAGGAACTCACAGTCTAAAGCAGGAGTCAGCCGACAATTTTCTGTTAAGTGTTAGTAAATATATAGACTTTATAGGCCGCATATGAGTGCTAACATGTTTTTAAAACTCTTTAAAAAAACAAAAACATTCTTAGCTTGAGGACCATCACACACACAGATTGTGGGCTGGATGTGGCCACCCACAGGTGATACTCTGTAGGCCTCTGGTCTAAAGGAATGCAACCCTAAGCTCCCTAAAGTTGGGAAAGGCCATTTCAGAAGGGAAAGTTTTAATTACTGGAGATCTTCACTATAGAATCAGATGAAGTAGACTGTTAAACTTGCAGACTTCTAGGATGCACCCCAGACCTATTAAGTCATCAACTAAATGAAATAATTCTGTACTTTCCAAGTTCCCTAAGTGATTGTTTGCACACTAAAACTTGAAAACGACTAGGTTGCTTTTACTGCTCCTAATAACGCTGATTGGGCAGTCTATTGCTTAACAGTAGAAAATCCTATTGTTCAGCTTCTGCTGGCCTCCGACACATGTTTTTACAGCCTAGAGGTACCAGCACTCTATTTGCCAGCCCCAAAATAGCCTCCCCTTTTCCATGGGGCTTACAGATCAAAATAGCTCATGTTTGATCATTTGTTGTGTCAAGATGCTATGCCAAGTCCTTCATCTGTATTATGTCATTAATCTTTAGACTCCTTATGGAGAGATATCATAATCCATTTTCCAATGGGCAAGTAGAGGCTTAGAAAGATTAGCTAACTTACCCCAAATCACATCTAGATAGTAGCAGAGCCAGAAATCAAGCCCAAATCCTCAACTCCAGGGTCTCTTAACCTCAGCGTTGGCATTTGGGTTCTAACATGTCTGTTACTGAGGGTTTCTCTGGGCAATGGAGGCTATTTAGCAGTATCCTTGGCTTGTACCCACTAGACGGCCAGTAGCTGCCCTTTCCCGCCCCACCCCTCAACCACCTGTGATAACCAAAACTACCTCCAAACATTGCAGGATGTTCTCTGGGATGACAAAAGAAATCACCCTGATTGAGAACTACTGCTCTACTCCAAAGCCTTAACTCCTAGGTTACTACTTCCCAAATCACTCCTCAAACAATTACTTACTACTCTTTTGGTACAGGTTTCATATGGGGCCTTCAGGGTGAGCTTTTCTGGGTCCAGAACATAAGTGCAGTTCAGCATTTCAAGACCAAGGGGATCTACAGAAGCAAGAGCAATTTAGACAGGAGATGGCCAAGAAGTACATTTCAGTGACGTTAAATCAACCAGAGGTACATAGCCAAGACTGCCAATCCATTTCTAAGGTACTTCAATCACTTCACTTTTTATTTTCCCACCTGAATGATATAACCCAAGCTCTGGGAGATGCTGTGATTTGAAGGTAGATGTTTCCTAGGGGATTCTGAGATAAGACAGATTTCCAAAGAAAGACAGGGTTTTCCACTCTTGGAGGCATCATGCAATTCAGGGCCCCTGTGTCATCATGGGTTTTGGGTGCCAGTTGCTCCAGGGTTTGTGTGCTCTGCTCACCAGAAAATGGAGATGGCCTTGAGCCAAGGGCTTCTACTAAGACTAAGATGAGATAATACACATGACTTACCCACCACAGTTGCATGCTGTATCTTGTTGGCAAGAATGCTTTGAAACTCCACTATCATTCTATTTTCATAGCAAGTGACAGTACCTGAAGAGCAAATGAAACACATGGGGCATCTTTGAACACAAGAGGCATGATTCTTACAGAAGTGTATTGAGGGAACTCTCCTCTCCAACAGGCAACAGGGAAGATGCCAGTTGGGAGAGGCAAAGCTTGCCTACCACCCTTGAGGAGGTTACAGATTGGTGGGAAAGATATAACTACAATGCAAGATACCAAGAACTGTAGGGAAGGTATCAATTAGGTGCCTAGGGCTTTCTGAAGTACTCCAGGATAAGCCTGGATTCGGGTTAACACACATGCATGCAGGAACCAGGCTGGCACCCTGATGGAGATGGGGATGGTAGGTCTGTGAAGAACTGGAGAAAAGTTTTGTCTAAGATTGTTCAATCTGAAGTTTAAACAAATGCCCTAAGTAAGTCCAAGGACACACTTTTTAAAGACTAACCAATCTGCCTATAAGCTGACACTGTGCATCCTCTGGCTCAGATGAAAATTTTGAAAAACTCATTACAAGTGGAACGGCTCTGATTTTGTCTGTTCTGTTGATGCTTTCCTTAAGCAGCAGCATCTGTTTGAAGATGACTGCTCCCAAAGATGGGGGCTTAGCATGTGGTTTGCTACTCTTTGGATGCCGTAAAGCTTGAGGCAGAGAGGGAATAGAAGGTAGTACAGGTGTTTTTGCACACTCCTGCATTTAGCTGGTAGAACAAGCTCTAGGTAAGCAATGGAAAAACTGTAGTGACTTGATCAAGGTAATAAAGGGAATGAGTGAAAAAAAAGAAAAAAAGAAAGAAGAACATGGGCTTCCCTGGTGGCGCAGTGGTTGAGAGTCCGCCTGCCAATGCAGGGGACGTGGGTTCGAGCCCTGGTCCTGGAAGGTCCCACGTGCCGCGGAGCGGCTGGGCCGTGAGCCATGGCCGCTGAGCCTGCGCGTCTGGAGCCTGTGCTCTGCAACAAGAGAGGCCACAGCAGTGAGAGGCCCGCGTACAGCCAAAAAAAACACGGGGGGAATGAGTGGAGATTGTTTAACCTATGTTTGTGTTTCCTGGCCATCTAGGCACCCTAGGTGCAAACTGTTCGAGAGATGCTTAAGAGCACTTCCCTCACCCAAGAGGCCTACCTGGGAAGGTGGGATCCACCAACTGATTAACGCGTACTGAGTTCACCGAAGTCAAAAGGGCGAAGAATAGAGGAAATGACCTGTAGGTGCTGGAGGGCATGGGGGAGAAAGTTAAAGAGGGATGAACTTCAGCAGACAAGGCCATTATGTCCTCTCCCTTCTGCCCCCAGTTACCTCCAGTCTGCACTGAACCAGCTTGAGGGTCTCCCACTGTCTCCTCTCTGCCTGCACACCATGACCGAAGACACCACCAAAGCAGCCAGACAGCAGGGTGTGCTGCTCTGTGCTTTTATAGCAGGAAGCAGGACATGATCCCGCCCTCTCCCCACTGGAGACACCTGAGTCTTCTCCAGCCCTTGCAGCTGAGAGGAGGGAATTTGGGAAGGGAGAGCCTTTCTGGAAGGCCTGAAATAAGCAGAGTTCTGCGCTTTCTGACGCTTGCCTTGCTGTTCCACCGGCTGCTCTGCGGGCCAGCCATGAAACCAGAGTCCTTGAAACTGGCTCCAGGTGAATGAATTGGGGCTTTTTTTTTCTGTAACACTGGGAAAAATTTGGATCTTTTGGACAAAATCTTTACAACTCAAATGCACAGTGAAAGAATGTGGTGGGATTTTTTTGAGGAAAGAACATCTCTTATTCACACTATCTTTAAGTAAACCTTTCATTTAAGTTACTCCTGGTCTCCTTGGCTATTGTAGACACCATCCTGGCAATGTGTATGAAGAAGTACCTTTAAAAAAAATGGATGAAGCATTATTTTCCCCATGTATAGATTTTAAGCTTACTTCAAAAAATGTCGACAATTACAGAAGGATATAGAGAAAAGGAAAAAGTCATCCAAATTTTACCACTGCTAATACTTAGGTATGTAACTCTATGGTCTTCTTTTACAAACACCACACACACTTAAAAACAACATGAGATTGAAGTATAAATTATGTTTGTAACCTGCTTTTACTACTTTATATGTCATGTACATTTTCCATATCAAACGTAAAGTTCTCCATTACCATTTTTAGGGTTGCATAGTATTCAATGTCTAGATAAATCAGTGTTTAACTGTTCCCTAATGATGGACATTAATATAGCTTTCTATTTTTCATCATTATAAACAATAATCTGATGGACATTCTTGTACATTTCCCTGGTTAACTCTCAGGATAAATTCCTGGAAGTAGAAATTCTGGGTCAAAGGGAATAGTGATCTAAATAAGAATGTCACTGCGTAGCAATTGGGAGTTTACAGGTGGGGAAACTGAGGAAAAGCAATTTGCCCAAGCTGGGTGTCAGGGCCAGGGCCAGACTGAGATACCTAGATGCCTGCAGTCCATGTTCCATAACAGGTGATAATGCTCAAATTCTGTGCAAGTAGTGGGGTGGCACTTGAAATATTTATTTATGTGTTGTTTTTTATGTCTTTATTTATGTCGTTACGATATAACTTGAGGAGTAATCTTCATTCCCTGTTATAGGTGTCTGAAATATTGTTGGTTAGAGTAGCGGTTTCCCCGACTTCCTTGATCAAAATGATCACATGGGGCTCTTGTTAACATCACAGATTCCTGGGGCCCACCGAAAAGCTGCTGAATCAGGCTCTCTTGGGGAGGGGCCTGGGGTACTCTATGTTTAACAAGCCAGGTGAGTCTTATGATCAGGAAAATTTGGGAAATATCTGAAGGGAGGCAGGCAAGAAACTGAATGATTGCCAGTGATTAACTAACTTCTTCATGAGAATCAGTTGATTTTATACCAGTGGAATGGGGGAGAGGGAGCAAAATCCGGGATAAGCAGGATTTTGAGGATAGAGATGGTGAAAGGATTTAGATTCTGAGCAGAAGCATGATTGCAATAGTTACTCCTAAGCATGTTTTCCGAAAAGTGGGACCTTTTCTACAACTGTGAAGGTAATTTGTTACCACGATGGTTAAGACTATGATAAGAAGACCATTGGAGAGATTAGAAGACCATTCCAGCCATTAGAGGATGGAATGCAGGAGCAAGATTCAGAGAGACCTATTAAGAAGGTGATCAGGGCTTCCGTGGTGGTGCAGTGGTTGAGAGTCCGCCTGCCGATTCAGGGGATGCGGGTTCGTGCACCGGTCCGAGAAGATCCCACACGCCGTGGAGCGGCTGGGCCCGTGAGCCATGGCCGCTGAGCCTGCGCGTCCGGAGCCTGTGCTCTGCAACGGGAGAGACCACAACAGTGAGAGGCCCGTGTACCGCCAAAAAAAAAAAGGAAGATGGTCAGAGAGGTAATAGATTAATGTGTTGCTCCTCCTTCCCAGGCCCCACCCACAGGCTTGCTTCCCCCAATACTGTACCTTTTTTCCAGAGTGTGAGGTCTTGCCTTGGAAAAGGCAGCTCTGGTCAGAGCCCTAAACTGGGGGCTCTGGGAGACTAAGGGGCAGCACAAAGGCCCTAAGCAGGAGGCATGGAGAGAAGGAGGACCACTGTGAGAGCTGGTGAGGGTGGTGAGTGCACCAGAGATTAATTTCACTTGCCTTGCCTGACCCAACCAATGCTGTGCTTGGGACAGTCACTGAACAACTAGCTCCAGGCCCCTAAGAATCAATTCTGCATAAGGGCACAAGGATACAGATGTGTTCAGTGTAGCCAACTTTGAGAATGAGGAAGACATGGCTCTCTACAATAAGATGGTGTCTCATATCACTAGTTAGGAAAACTAAAACCTTTACAAAAATAATAGATCCTTAATATTTTACCAAATAAACAGTAGGCTCTCTTTCAGATGTATTTCTGTTTTCCACATTCTTTTCAATGAGACTTTTAAACTGTGTTTATAACTACAATGTGTTCCCTCTCCTCTTCTTTGAATGCCCTGGTCTCTGCTTGACTTCTGAGGCCTCTTCTCACCTGTTGCTAATCACCAGGCATTTCTTGAAGAGAGTTTTAGGTTGTAATGCATAACAACAATACACTATTTTTGCCTCCTTTGGGCAGGTGCCCTCCTTACTTTCTGAAATGCAGTTCTTTGAAACAATAGTTCATAATTCTTAATTTCCAATCCTGTTGCCTTACTTTCCACAACAACTGTAAAAGTATTAATTGAAGATGACCTGTCATCATCAAGAGATGGTTAGATAAACTCTGGAATACTGTTCAGATACTAAAATAAATCTATGGGTTCAACTGGATCTATAAATGCTGACATTAAAGACATCCACAATGAATTGGAGTATTAGAGCTGTATGATTAGTATGTTGTCTTACTTAAAAAAAGAAAAATGAGAAATGTGTGTATTTTTTATCCATTTATGTGTCTATGTGTGAGTATAGAAATGTGTGTTTGCATTTATATGCCGGGGAGCCAACACGTTACCTGAGGGAGGAGACAGTGCAGGTATCCAGGCAGTCCACACCAATCCAGCTGTGCTGGACATTCACAACTGTCATCTGTTCTGATTTGTTTGTGCTCTTGCTGTACTGGTTATAAACATATGTGATGCATTATTCCCAGAATAGGAATAGGGAGATGGGAGACTCATACTTTTTTCTTTTTTTTTGACATCTTTATTGGAGTATAATTGCTTTACAATGGTGTGTTAGTTTCTGCTGTATAACAAAGTGAATCAGCTATACATATACATATATCCCCATATCCCCTCCCTCTTGAGTCTCCCTCCCGCGCTCCCTATCCCACCCCTCTAGTTGGTCAGAAAGCATCGAGCTGATCTCCCTGTGTCATGTGGCTGCTTCCCACTAGCTACTTTACATTTGGTATCATACTTTTTTTTTAAACTTCATTCACTTCTGTATTGATTGAATTATCTTGGTGATAAATAACCAATTAAAGTAATTTAAAAGTGATAACAGTAAATCTGATTTGTATATAAGTGATCTATAGAAGCTATAGAATGAAAGGCCGATGAATTTAAGCTTCATGGTATAAAGGTATATCACCCAAGTGAGTAGATTTGGTTCATGAGGCTTTCAAAGTCCAACTCCCCAATATAAAATGAGGAAATTAAGCCTAAGAGGTTCTGTGACTTGCCCAAGGTCATACAGAAAGTTAGTAGCAGAGCTCCAGGGAGAAACCAGATCTTCTGATATCTACTCCCAGGCTCATTCTAATTCATTATGATTTTCTGTGTGTGTGTGTGTACTTGTGTGTGTATGAGGGGGTGTTTTAAAACTCAATGCTTCTCTTGCAGTTCACTTAGCTTTAAAAGTACAAGATGGCATTAATTAGAATTTAGCAGTATTAGATAAATAAGAAATACAGAATCTTCTATCAGTTAGGCTAACATAGCTTAAAATAGCTTTCAAATATCAAATATGAATTTAACTTGGAAAAATAAGATAGACTATGTTAATAAGAATGTTCTTGGGGGCTTCACTGGTGGTGCAGTGGTTGAGAATCCGCCTGCCAATGCAGGGGACACGGGTTCGAGCCCTGGTCTGGGAAGATCACACATGCCGCGGAGCAACTAGGCCCGTGAGCCACAACTACTGAGCCTGCGCGTCTGGAGCCTGTGCTCCGCAGCAAGAGAGGCCGCGATAGTGAGAGGCCCGCGTACCGCGATGAAGAGTGGCCCCCACTCACCGCAACTAGAGAAAGCCCTCACACAGAAACGAGACCCAACACAGCCAAAAATAAAAATAAATAAATGTAAAAAAAAAAAAAGAGTGTTCTTGAACACCATATAGTAGTTCCTTTAACTATACAATGTAACTATACAATGTTAATGTCATTTTCCACCTTTGGATCTTTAGACAGATCAAAATTGAATGAGCCTTGTAACAGTGATGGATTCAGAAAGAAATAGGACAAGGGCATAAAAGGCTTCATTGATCTGTTAATGTAAAAATTGGGTAGCTTAGATAAATGAATGACAGAAGACTCAGAAGTTCTAAATAAAAGCTCATTTACGTACAAATATTAACACAGATTACTCTATAGCTAGGGTAATGGTTACCATAGAAATAAAGAAAATGCAATACAGCGTAGTCCTTTTAGTTGATAGAATATGAAATGTTAAAGTGCTTAAGGTGATATGGTAGATTAACTGTAGAGGTGCCAATCTTCCACCCCTCCCTGGACTCCCATCCTTAGCAGCATGGTTTGCAGTTAGCCTGGTCCCCCTCGCTCCTCCTCCCTGCTGAATCTGACTGGCTTTGTAACTTGCTTTGGCCAACAGAATGTGGTGGAAGTGATGGTATGCCAGTTCTGAGACTAGGTCTCTTGAGGCCTGTACACTTATGCACTGTCTCTTAGCATTCTGCATTCACTGTAACAACAAACCCAGGGTATCCTGCCGGATGATAAACAATCACAAGGAGCAGAAACAGGTCATCTAGGCTGACGCCATCCTAGAGCAACTAGTTCCCAGCCGACCTGCCAGTTGACTGCTGATGAATGAGCAAGCCAAGCCAAGGTCAGCTGAGCACAGAGGAATTGACCAGTTGACTGTAGACTTGTGACCTAAATCAATGCTTATTCTTTAAAGCCACTTAATTTTGTGTGTTTGTTAAGCAGCATGACTGTGGCAGTGCTTGTCTGTGACTATTATTTAGAATTCCTGTTTCAAAATGAACCCAATTTTACATTATGAAACTGTGGGTATTCTCCGAGGGAGCATTTACCGAGCAACTATAAAACTGTGAAGTCTCAAAAGAAGCAACACACACATTTATCCAAGTGCAGACAAAGACTGTCTTTAAGGAGTTTGCTTTCTGATGGGAGAGACCAAATGACTACTTATGTAACAAATAAAACCTAAGCATAAATAAGTAAACTTAAATACACACAGGTATATTCTTTTCTGTCTGGTATCCTTTTCTCTTCTTTTGGTAGGAACTCTTTCCCATTAGATATAGTCTTGGTGAGACTTTCAGTCAAGCTGCCTCCATCACCCTTTGGACAAATGGTAGGTACATGACTAAAGCTAATCAAACAAGGTCTATGGAATTTCAGTCTTGATCAGGATAACCCAGGTTGAAACTCAGCCCATTTCCTGAAGGGTTGTCTCTTATTCAAGTAACCCCTAATTCTGTTAAATCTCCCTTCACTAAATCTCTGTAATCCACCCCTTTCCCTTTGGGTTTCCCTGTGGGTTTTATAAATCCATGCCTTTATAATTCACATTTCACACAGAGTACTGGGAAAGAGTAGGTGGTCCTCAGAAACCCTGTGATTTGATGAGTCTCTGCAGGAAAGAGGGAAGGGAATTTTTGTTCAGGTCCATTATGTATAGGTCCTGTGCTGGACACCGATGTATAAACCTTCAAGGTAGGAATAAGAAAAGGAAATTAAGGCTCCTCACGGTGAATTTCCCCCAAGTTGATAGCCACTAAGTAGAAAGCTGTTATGGAATGAATTTGTCCTCCTCAAAATTTTTTTATATTTTATTGAAGTATAGTTGATTTAAATGTTGTGTTAATTTCTGCTGTACAGCAAAGTGATTCAGTTATACATATGTATATATATTCTTTTTCATATTCTTTTCCATTACTGTTTATCACAAGATATTGAATATAGTTCCCTGTGCTAAACAGTAGGACCTTGTTGTTTATCCATCCTATAAATACTAATTTGCATCTGCTAAGTGTGAACTCCCAATCCTTCCCTCCCCAAACCGCCTTCCCCCTTGACAACCACATAGAGAAAGTCTGTTCTCTATGTCTGTGATTCTGCTTCTGTTTCATAGATATATTTGTGTCATTTTTAGATTCCACATACAGGTGATATCATATGGAATTTGTCTTTCTCTTTTTGACTTACTTTGTTTAGTATGATAATCTAATCTAGTCCATCCATGTTGCTGCAAATGGCATTATTTCATTCTTATTTATGGCTGAGTAATATTCCATTGTATATATGTACCACACCTTTTAAAAAAATAAATTTATTTATTTATTTGTTTATTTTTGGCTGCATTTGGTCTTCGTTGCTGCATGAGGGCTTTCTCTAGTTGTGGCGAGCAGGGACTACTCTTTGTTGCGGTGCGTGGGCTTCTTGTTGTGGTGGCTTCTCCTGTTGTGGAGCCCGGGCTCTAGGCACTCAGGTGTCAGTAGTTGTGGCTTGCAGGCTCTAGAGAGCAGGCTCAGTACTTGTGGTGCACGGGCTTAGTTGCTCTGCAGCATGTGGGATCTTCTCGGACTGGGGCTTGAACCCATGTCCTCTGCATTGGCAAGCGGATTCTTAACCACTGAGCCACCAGGGAAGTCCCTGTACCACATCATCTTTATCCATTCCTCTGTTGATAGACATTTAGGTTGCTTCCATGTCTTGGCTATTGTAAATAGTGCTGCAATGAACATTAGGGTGCAGGCATCTTTTTGAATTTCGGTTTTCTCTGGATATATGCCCAGGAGTGGGATTTCTGGATCATATGTTCATCAGTGATATTGGCCTATAGTTTTCTTTTTTTTTTTTTGCAGTATCTTTGTCTGGTTTTGGTTTCAGGATAATTATGGCCACATAGAATGAGTTTTGGAGTGTTCCTTTCGCTGCAATTTTTTTGAAACAGTTTCAGAAGAATAGGTGTTAACTCTTCTCTAAATGTTTGATAGAATTCGCCTGTGAAGCCATCTGGTCCTGGACTTTTGTTTTTTGGAAGTTTTTTAATCACCATTTCAATTTTAGTTCTTGTGATTGGTCTGTTTATATTTTTTGTTTCTTCCTGGTTCAGTCTTGGAAGATTGTACCTTTCTAAGAATTTGTCAATTTCTTCCAGGTTGTCCATTTTATTGGCATATAGTTGCTTGTAGTAGTCTCTTATGATTCTTTGTATTTCTGTGTCCATTGTAACTTCTCCTTTTTCACTTTTAATTTTATTAATTTGAGCCCTCTCCCTTTTATTCTTGATGAATCTGGCTAAAGGTTTATCAATTTTGTTTATCTTTTCAGAGAAACAGCTTTTCGTTTCATTGATCTTTGCTATTGTTTTCTTTGTCTCTATTTCATTTATTTCTGCTCTGATCTTTATGATTTCTTCCCTTCTACTAACTTTGGGTTTGTTTTTTTTAATATAAATTTATAAAAATTTATAAAATTCTACTAACATTGTTTGTTCTTCTTTTTCTAGTTTCTTTAGGTGTAAGGTTAGATTGTTTATTTGAGATTTTTCTTGTTTCTTGAGGTGGGATTGTATTGCTATATACTTCCTTCTTAGAACTGCTTTTGCTGCATCCCACAGGTTTTGGGTTGTCGTGTTTTCATTGTCAATTGTTTCTAGGTATTTTTTGATTTCCTCTTTGATTTCTTCAGTGGTCCGTTGGTTATTTAGTAGCATATTTATTTAGCCTCCATGTGTTTGTGTTTTTTACAGGTGTTTTTTTTTTTTCTGTAATTGATTTCTAATCTCATAGTGTTGTGGTCAGAAAAGATGCTTGGTACGACTTCAATTTTCTTAAATTTACCAAGGCTTTATTTATAACCCAAGATGTGATCTATCCTGGAGAATGTTCTGTGTGCACTTGAGAAGAAAGTTTATTCTGCTGCTTTTGGATGGAATGTCCTATAAATATCAATTAAGTCTATCTGATTTAAGGTGTCATTTAAGGCTTGTGTTTCCTTATTTATTTTCTGTCTGGATTATCTGTCCATTGGTATAAGTGGGGTGTTAAAATTCTCCACTATAATTATGCTACTGTCGATTTCCCCTTTTATGGCTGTTAGCATTTGCCTTATGTATCAAGGTGCTCCTATGTTGGGTGCATATATATTTACAATTGTTATGTCTTCTTCCTGGGTTTATCCCCTGATCATTATGTAGTGTCTTTCCTTGTGTCTTGTAACATTCTTTATTTTAAAGTCTATTTTATCTGATATGAGTATTGCTACTCCAGCTTTCTTTTGATTTCCATTTGCATGGAATACCTTTTTCCATCCCCTCACTTTCAGTCTGTATGTGTTCCTAGGTCTGAAGTGGGTTTCTTGTAGACAGCATACATACAGGTCTTGTTTTTGTATCCATTCAGCCAGGCTATATTTTTTGGTTGTAGCATTTAATCCATTTACATCAAGATGGCGGAACAGAAGGATTTGGATCTCACCTCCTCCCACAAATACATCTACAAATGGAACAGTTCTCACAGAACACCTACTAAACACTAGCAGAAGACCTCAAATAGCTGAAAGGACAAGAAAGATCAGCATGTAACCAGGTAGGATGAGAGGAAAAAAAAAAAACGAGGAAGTGGGATGGGACCTGTGGCCTTGGGAGGGAGCTGAAAAAGAGGAAACGTTCCCGCACACCGTGGGAAGCTGCCTCACTGGCAGGGAGACCAGCTGTGACAGAAAGTGAGCTTCAGAGGCTCGAGGAGAGCGCCACAGCTGGTTGGTGGCAGGCAGAACAGAGAGAGACTTACACAGACATTTGTGCCACCACCCTGCTCATCGTAGCCTGAGACATGAGTCTGCTGTTATGGGTGGGGCTGGGTGCCAAAACTGGGGGTTTAGAGGACAGACCCAGGGAGAGGAGTGCTGCTGGCTGCATGGAGACAGCCTGAAGGAGCTGGAGAGTGCTACAGCTGCAAAGGGGATTGTTTGTGAAAGAAACCCGGGCCACCACAGAAGTGAGGCGCCATTGTTAAGTGGCCCACAAAGGGAGGGGTGGTGCTGCCTGGATAGCTTTTTTCTCCATGCACCACTCCCTGCCTACAGGGGCTCAGGGAGAGCTCATCCCCGACGCCAGCTCAGCGGGCTTCTGTGCCCCAGCTGCCACCTCGGGGCCTCCCACCTCGGTGGCCTCCCATGCCCCAGCCACTGCCTCGGTAGGCTCTGGGAGCAGATGCCACCCGGTTGCCCACACGCAGAGACAGAGCTGAAACCACAGCTGAGTCCCAGGGCCTGGACGGCTTAGGCGGCAAGGCTGAAATCTCTCCCCCTGGCTGCACAAGCCACAGATTTACACCTCCACTGCCGGCTTTGTAAATTCAGCGCCTGCAGGACATCTGAGTGGACAACGGGTGCTCCTGTGGCTGGGATGGTTCTGGCTTAGCAGCTGCAGGCTTTGTGGGCACCTGCACATGGGGCCTGGGCTGGGCCAGGGTATGAGCTGGCTCTGTAGTGCTCATAGCAGGTCCAGGGGCATGCCTTCTGCAGTCCTTGGGCCTGACTTCAGTGGATCTGCACTGGTTGCCTTGTAAAAACAATACCTGATAGATACCAGGGCCAATTGCTGGCATTCCCAAGGTTGAGACATGGCCAAGGCAGTGCCAACAACAGTGTACTTTGTGAGCCTGCACAACGGGTGACAGGTGACAGACACAGCAGAGCACATTCACTGGTGAACATCTATGGTGGAGGAATACTCAGTGGCTCCTCTCCCAATGGGAGAGCTCCAGTCCCACCTACCTCACACGACAGCTCAGAAACACAGCTCAGAAATGGATCTGGGGGCTTCTATTCCAACAGCTAGGGAACAGACCCGGCCCATGACAACCACATAGCAAAGAGGAGGCCCCGCTCAATGTCCAGTGCAGGCTCTGGTCACCACAACACTAGTCACACCTCCCGTCAAGGGGATAATGGCCAGCATATACGTGAGGAAAGAGGTGGCAGCCAGCCGCACTAAAAACAGCCCTCGCACCAAAAAATATTAAATCCACGCAAGCTACACAAGGACACTCCCACATAAAAATAGCCCTCCAAGACCACAGTACATAATTGTTTCTCCAAAACTCATAGAGCGAGAGACATAAATAAAATGAAGAAGCAGAGGAACCACTCCTAATGAAAAGATCAAGAGAATTTCCCTGAAAGAACAAACAATGTAATAGACCTCTCCAGTCTAATAGACACTGAGTTTGAAAAAAGAGATAATGAAAATACTGAAGGAATTGCGAATGACCATTGATAGAAATGCTGATTACTATAAAAAGGAACTAGAAACCAAGAAAAATTAGAGAACTCATTTGCCGATATGAAAGCTGAGCTAAAGGCAATGAATAGCAGAATGAAAAATGCAGAAGAATGCATAAATGCTCTGAAAGATAGAGTAATGGAAATCACCCAATCAGAACAGCAGATAGAAAGCCAAATGAAAATAAAAAATGAAAGCAATATAGGAGACCTATGGAATAACATAAAGCGTGTCAATCTATACACAATAGGGATCCCAGAAGGAGAAGAAAGAGAAAAGGGATTGAAAATGTATTTGAAGAAATTATGACTGATAACTTCCCAAACCTAACAAAGGAAACAGATATCCAGGTACAGGAAGCATAGAGGGTTAATATACTTGAATAACAGGGTAACCACAAATCAAAAACATACAGTAGATTCACAAAAAGAAGAGAACATAAGCATAATACAAAATAAAATCATCAAACCAAAAAAGGGAAAACAAAAAGAAAAGGAAAGGGATAAAGAAGAAATATAAAATCAATAGGAAAATGACATTTAAAATGGCAATAAATATATATCTATCAATGATTACCTTAAATGTTAATGGACAAAGTGCTCCAATCAAAAGACACAGAGTGGCATATTGGATAAAAAACAAGAGCTTATAATATGCTGTTACAAGACACCCACTTTAGGGCGAAGGACACACATCGAATGAAGGTAAGGGGATGGAAAAAGATATTTCATGCAAATGGAAATGACAAGAAAGTGGGAGTTGCAATACCCCTCAAAATTAATGTTGAAGCCTCCCCGCCAAAAACCAAGGTACCTCAGAATGTGATTGTGTTTGGAGCTAGGGTCTTTACAGAGGTGATTAACTTAAAATGAGGTCATTAGGGTAGGCCCTAATGCAATATGACTGGTGTCCTTTTAAGAAGAAGGAATTTGGGCATAGACACATACAGAGGGAAGACAATGTGAAGACACAGGGGGAAGATGGCGTTTTACAAGTCAAGGACAGAGGCCTGGAAAAAAATCTTTCCCTCATCACCCTCGGAAGAAACCAATTCTGCCAAAACTTTGATCTCAGACTTCTAGTTTGCAGAACTCTAAGCAAAAAAAAAATCTGATGTTTAAGCCACCCACTTTGAGGTACTATTTATGGCAGCCTTAGAAAACCAATATAAACTCCCAGATTGAAATACAGCTCTGTGTGACTATAAAATATATACTTTTTACTGTGTTGTAAGGTATAGGATGATAAAAACCCCAGGACCAAGTTGTTGTTCTTATTATCGAAAAGAAAAATGCAGAGGAAAGAGAAGAATGTTTAAGAAAATGCAGAGTCTAGTTTCTGACTTAAGAATCTATGTTCTTAACCATACTGTACTCTGGCTTTATTTCAGTGCAGTGCTTGACATTCACATTTTCCTGTCTTCTCAGTCCAACTATCAGCTTTGAGAAAGTTGAATGGTTTTGATGGTATTTGATAATCTGCTTAATGGTGCTATACCACACCTCCCTTGTGGTAAATTCCACCATCTTGAAACAAAATGGCCATTGATGTAGGTTTCCCAGTGATCATTGTTCCTGAAGTTTTTATTGGACTTAAGCTTTGTATGAGGATTTAGGTCACATGATTATGTTAATTGAGGTCTTCAGTTCATAAAACCATAATTAATTAGGAAGGGGAAAAGACATAAGATGAAAGGAAATTTGTCCAGTTAACAAAGTCAGTTAATTCAAGCGTGGAATTTAAATTCATAGCCCCAGCTTAGACTATCTAATATTCACATTTTAAAGAATTTGTTTTTGGAAACCTTTATAAAACTCTCCACTGTTAAAATGTACTGCCATCTGGGGTTTAGCATTTATAAAATGTGCAGTTAAGAGATGCCAAGAGATTCCTCATGCAAACCAGATGGTACAATAACAGCTCTATTTTTCTGGCAGAAAAAAATAGGACTTTGAGTGTCTTGAAACTTATGTGAATAAATTAAGCCCAATCAATACCTCAGGGACATTACAATTTCAATACTCAACTTATCCACCTAAATATTTTCATAAATGTTTTCATTTGGAGAAGAAAAAACAAAAGGGAAGACAGTGGTTCTTTTGATTGCTTCATGTTTGTGTTTAAACAATGTTTCTAAGGAAAACAACACCAATGATATTCAGTGTGGGAAAGAAAGTTTCTGTATTTTTTTTTGCAGTACGCGGGCCTCTCACTGCTGTGGCCTCTCCCGTTGCGGAGCGCAGGCTCCGGACGCGCAGGCTCAGTGGCCATGGCTCACGGGCCCAGCTGCTCCGCGGCATGTGGGATCTTCCCGGACCGGGGCACGAACCCGTGTCCCCTGCATCGGCAGGAGGACTCTCAACCACTGCGCCACCAGGGAAGCCCAAAGTTTCTGTATTTTAGGAGTTATATATGAGTTTAAATGACAAACAGGATTGTTGAAATCTCTTTTGAATAGAAAAAATCCACATCAAATAGGTTGAACAGTTTTATTACAGTGATAAAGAGGAAAAAATACACATGTAAGTGACATTTCTTAATAATCCATATGAAAATGCCTTTACCTCAACAGATATATTTCTCATAAACACATTCAGCACATGCAGTAGTGTGTTAACGATGCTTGGTTCTGTTCTTGCCTGATTCCTCTAAGTTTTCTGGGTAACAACAGGGCTTTTGTAATCCCCTTTATTTTCATTTACTTTCTGCTATTGTTTTTATTTTCAATAGAATTCATAATAAGATACTCATTAGATGAAGTGATCTTGTTAAAAGCAAATGTTCTGCTTGGATATTTTCTTTTTCCTTATTACATAAAAATGTGCTTCCCTACCATACAAGTGAATTTCCTCTGTAATTAGATGTGAGTAGCTTTGAAGAACAAATAATGTCTGCTTTTGAAAGCCAGATCTCTTGCGGTGCAGGTGGCAATCCCATTAAAAAAAATATAGGTTGCACAAGCTGTTGAATTTCTTTCCCAAATAGCAGTGAATGGTTTTTCAGAACAAGGGAGAAGTTTGTTTTCCACTTTTCTGGCATTGGTTTTTCGTGGGGCAGACTGGAATTATCAACTACCACTAGTCTTTGTCCCTTCTTTTCCTCTCCCTAAGCAAGGGAACATACAGGAATCTGTTCTATAGATAGGTCAAAGCCCTGGATAAATCCTCCATCCAAGGGTTACTTGGCCAGGATTGCATTCATGGTATATGGGACTCCTGTTCAGACCACTCAGCTATCAGGTAGCTGCTATTAAAGCAGGAGAGGTCACAGAATTATAAACACAACAATGAAGACTTGAAAATGGCATCACTCTATGGGAAAGAGGAAACCCACTGGCGAGAGGATCTCTCCAAATGCTGTCCCTGGAAGCTCGTTAACCCCATTTTCCTATGAGTCTTTGGCAAAAAAAAGTGGTGTCTAGGCAGAAGGGCTCTCAAAGTTACATTCTTGGGGATCCTGGTAATAGGTTGAGTTTCTAGAGTTTTAGAAAAACAAAGGAGGAAATAGAGTCTACCCCTCTGAACCTAAGTAACAACCAGAACAACACAGAAGATACATGCAGGATGTTTCTCTAAAGTTATACTAATATTGCAGGAGTGTAGTGAGTTGAGGGCAGCAGGGTTGGTTCCAATAGGATGGTTGATGAGGGCCTTAACTTGCTAGCTAATAGAACAATACAAGGGAGGGTCATCACCACTTAAATCTAATCCTCAAAGTCTCTGTGTGTATGGCAGTTCTTCTCTGACCTTCGAAGAGTCCAGCAGCATACTGTTGGAACAAGACACTCAAATACTTATTTCCATAAGAAAAAAACAGTCAAAAGTCACAATTGCCCCACAATTATCCAACCCCTCATAAGGAATTCGTGTCTACATTATATGTAAATCTGTGTTAAGTTATTTTCATTAATGTCTGCCCTTACCATCTTCTACCAATTTTCCTTTCTTTGGGCTTTGGGGAATAAGGAAGTAGACCAATTATTGAGCTATAGCACTCTCTCCCTGTCCCCTAAGCCACAATCACACTACTTCCAGTTTGTAATACCATGCTTTATAGTCTATAAGGAATTTTTAAAATCTCATTTCACCCTTATTCCTGTAAGCTTAGGTGATGATGATAGCATCATGAGCAATTTCCTCCAATTTTATCCACAAAGAAATACTCAAATATAGAGTATAACTTGTCCCAGACCATATGAACTCTAGGCCTTCTAGCTCCAAGTTCAGCCCTCTCTCTCAACCTCATCTTGAAGGGATAAAGTAAGGAGGATCTTCAAACTCATAAAGATTTGTTTCTGCTTTCCCTCTCCCTCCCCATCCATTCTTCTCTGACGGAAAATTTTCCCAAGGAAATGCCAGAGGGTGCCAATATCTTCACCATTTAAAAAAAAAAAAAAAAAGAAAGCTCAGTTTTTTTAACATTTCATAGGAAAGTTTAAGTCCAAGTCGTAAATACTACTGGAGTTGAGACACTCTTCCTTCTCCTCTTTGTCTTGCATTTCCAATTCTTATTCCCCTCCTCTATAATTGCTCTGTCCTCCTTTTCCTTTGCTTCTACCCTAATTCTTACCATTCTGCTCTTCTCATCATTGGTATCATTATCATTAATATCACCATCATCATCTTTATCTGGCAGCAGACTCCTTATTTGATTGGCACTTAGCATTCTATTACTGTAGAATAGAATGGAATACTGTATAATAGAACAGAGTGTTCTATTCCATTAATCCATCTTTGAGAAGCCCTTTCTCAGGTTACATAAGATTTTCTATTTAGAGCACATTAATGAATGCAATTGTGTCTAAATTAAAGTGGCTTATGCAAAAATGATAGAGCAACAGTGTTACATTGTTCTCAAAGTGTCCACAACCATGTTTAGATATTTCACTTTCTCTAGGATAAAAAAATTCCTTTTTTTTTTTTTTTTTTTTTTTGCGGTACGTGGGCCTCTCCTTTTGCGGAGCACAGGCTCTGGACGTGCAGGCTCAGCGGCCGTGGCTCACGGGCCCAGCCGCTCCGCTGCATGTGGGATCTTCCTGGACCGGGGCACAAACCTGTGTCCCCTGCATCGGCAGGCGGACTCTCAACCACTGCGCCACCAGGGAAGCCCCCGTGTTTTTTAACAAACAAATAATTCTGGCTTCCAGGTTTTGCTTCTACAGCTTCCACTGTTGTTCTCATAGAAACCAAAGAAAAGGAACACACATTGACCTTTAGAGCTAATTATTGTGAGGAATTTGCAGATGAAAGCTTTGTACTATTTCAGAGTGGGCAGATAATTTATCTTGGACTAAAGACTTGGACAAAAAGAGATAAGAGGAATAAACAGTCACAGACTTCAAATATATACCTTCCTCACATCAATTACATGGAATATTATCCAAACATATTAAATATTTTGTAACAATGTGGGAAATATTTATGACGTATTAAAGAGAAGAAAAATTACAATGCAAAATGTTAAGTATTTGATGATGAAAATGATGTAAAAGTTATATCACAAGAGAACATGTAAACAGTTCATCAGTTGTATAAGGATGATGGTTTCTAATTTTGTTGCAGTGTCTTCAGAGAACATGATCTACGTGAAACCTATTATTTGATGTTTGTTGAGGCCTGCACTGGTTCTATTAGGTGGGCAATTTTTATAAATATTCTCATGTGCTTGAAAAGAACATGCATTTTCTATTGAATGCAGTATTCTATACAGGATTGTTAGATAAAGCTTTTTAATTGTGTTCAATTTTTTTATACCTTTCCTAATCTTTAGTCTGATTGTTATATAACATTAAGGAGTTGTGTTAAAATCTCCCACTATGATTGCAGATTTGTTCTTTCTCATTAAATTCTACTACTGTTTGTTTTCTCTATTTTGAGGTTATGTTATTAGGTACATAAAAGTTTAGGAGTATCATATTTTCTTGATGAATTGTTCTTTTATCATTATGTATTATTTCTCTTTATCCCTGGTAATATTTTTGGCTTAAACTATTTTTTTGTCTGATATAAATATAGCTGTACCAATTTGTTGTTAGTATTTGCTTGATATAACTTTTCCATTTTTTACTTTCAATTTTTTTTGCAATTTTATATTTTAGATGTCTGTTGTAAATAAGACATACCTGAGTCTTCTAACTGGTGAATTTGGTCTGTTTACATTTATTTTGATTGCAGATAAATTTGGACCATGTTTTTGGTCTTATATTGTGCTCTTTATTTACACTAATTTTTCTATGCTTTTCCATAAGGTAGAAGTTTCAGTTAAGGATTTGAGATCTTCTTTTCTAACACAGGCATTAAAAACTGCAAATTTCCCACGTAAGTTTTGTTTTAACTGCATCCTGTAAATTTTGCAATGTTTGCTTTTATTTTCATTAAGTTCAAAATATATCTGATAAAGACTTTGTATCTAGAATATATAAAGAATTCCTATAACTCAATAATAATAAGACAACCTAATGAAAAACTGAGTAAAGAAATTTTTAAAAAGATGTATGAATAGTTAATAAGCACATAGAAACATGCTCAACATTGTTATTCATTAGGGAAATGAAAATTTAAACCACAATCATTGCCACATCACACCCACTAGGATGGCTGAAAATGAAAAGACAGATAGCAAATGCTGCAAGGATATGGAGAAATTTGAAGCCTCATACATTGCTGATGGGAATGAAAATCGTAGTCACTTTGGAAAACAGTTTGGCAATTTCTTAAAAAGTTAAATACAAATCATGTAATTCAGCAATTCCATTCCTCGGTATATACCCAAGAGACATGAAAATATATGTCCACACAAAGACATGTATGTTCATAGCAGAATTATCCGTAAAAACAAAATGTGGAAACAATTCAAATGTCCATAAACTGTGGTATATTAGTATAGTAGAAACTATTCAGAAATAAAAAGGAAGGAAATATTGTTACATGCTATAAAATGGATGAACCTTAAAAAATTATTTTAAGCTGAAAAAAAGCTAGACACAAAAGACTATATATACATTGTATGATTCCATTTATATGAAATGCCTACAAACAGTAAATCTTTCGAGACAGAAAGCATTTTAGTGGTTTCCTGGGGCTGGGAGTAGGAATGAGGATTGACTACAAATTAGCATGAGGGATATTTGGGGGGTTATGGATATGTTATAAAATTGGATCATGGTTGTTACCAAACAGAAGTTGGGTCTGCTCACCCTCAGTGCAGCAAAGCCAATCTGCTGAAAATACAGCATTTATTGCAGGATGCCAAGCAAGAAGAATGGGCAGCTTCTGCTCAAGAGACCCAAACTCACCAATGGCTTTCAGGGAAAGGTTTTTAAACACAGTGTGAGGGAGAGGGTCACAGGGTGTGCGATCAGCTCATCCACAATTCTCTTATTGGTTGATGGTGAGGTAACAGGGTGATATTTTGGGAATCTCAATCATCAACCTTCTGGTTCTAACTGGTCTGGGGTCTATGTGCTGGTGGTCAGCATGCAGTTACCTTTTTTCACCTGGTGAGGGTTTTAGTATCTGCCAAACAACTCAAGGATATGATTCAGGATATTATCTTGGGGAACTAAAGGCCCTTGACTTTGTTTTATGGCTAAGCTGTTATTATTTTGTTTTGCTTCATGGCTTTTCCTTTGTTTCTGTCTTTTCTCCCTTCTCTGATTAAATTTGCTCTTTAGAACTCAGGGAAGGCCTAGGAGACTACAGCTTTCCTATAAACAAGAGGGGACTAGATGAGGAGGGGGTCTGTCCCTGCAAAGGCCCCACAGGGTCCTGCTTGGTTTCATGGTGATACTTACAGAACTCTAAATTTAGTAATGATCATTGAATTGTATACTTAAAATGGGTGAATTTCATAGTTTGTGAATTATACCTCAATACAGCACTTTAAAAAATAGACCTCTCGGGCTTCCCTGGTGGCGCAGTGGTTGAGAATCCGCCTGCTGATGCAGGAGACACGGGTTCGTGCCCTGGTCCGGGAAGATCCCACATGCCGCGGAGCAACTAAGCCCGCGAGCCATGGCCGCTGGGCCTGTGCGTCCGGAGCCTGTGCTCCGCAACGGGAGAGGCCACAACAGTGAGAGGCCCGCATACCGCAAAAAAAAAAAAAAAAAAAAAAAAAAATAGACCTCTCCAGGGAACTAGACTAGTTCTGAGTGTGCCTAGATGACTAATATTACATTCAGTACTTGTTAAAGGACAGAAAAAAAACAGTGCCTCAAAACATTCAAGATGAACACAGCAGTCCTCGTTATTCAATGTCATGGCCATTCCAGAAAGAAAAGGTCTAAGTTCAGTGCTGTGAACCTTTCTGGCTGCCTTCCATGGAGGGAGGTTGGAATGAGCTTTGCCCTGGGCTGACACTCTTCCTTGTCACTGATTAACAAGCTTCATAGGAAGGCTGCTTCACTGACATCCTGCTCTGCCTGGAGAGTGACATTTGGCAAAGCTTTGGTGAGCAGAAAAAATGTCCACTCGCTACCACCAAGCTGCTAGTGATAGCTACCTGGAACTTCTGAAAGAGGCTACCAAGAGAGATCTGAATCTTTCTGATGAAGATGGCATGACTCCCACACTCCTGGCAGCCTACCATGGGAACTTGGAAGCCCTAGAAATAATCTGCAGCAGAGGGTAATATCAACCTGATGGATTTGATTGGAAACTGTTTATGGGGAGGATTTTGCAGACAGCAGCAAGAGGCAGGGAAAAAGTGAAAATACTTTGCTTTCTTTCTAGTCTGTGTAAAAAATTGTCTTTTAGAGAAAAGGAGAAAATTCCCCAGAGATGCTCTCTTTTCACTCTGAGAACTGGCACCATGTGTTGGCTGATCCTTTATGAGCCAGACACACAGAGATACAGAGATCCTGAACTCTAAGGCACTATTATTTGCCTTGGGGGAAGATATTTTAATTCTGTGTCTTTAAAAATCTTTTCCATGACATGCAAATTCTTCACTTTTAAAAAAGAGATCACTGATCTACTTGGTTTTAAGATGTTAACCTTGACTGGAACAAATGACATGTTTTTATTTTTTCATCTATGCCATTAAAATCTCACAACCTTTTAAAAAAATATTCAATCCTAGTGCAAGCTCATGATTCTTAGGTGAAATTTCTGGCTTTATAAGCTATAAAAGGGACCTTCAGCCTGTCTTAACTTCATTACCTCTCTGGCTGTTAGATACATACACGTACACATACTCTCCCTGCAAATTCTGAAGCAGAAATTAGCTAGCTCTTGTCTTCTGCTTGTTACTGGAGGGGCTAGGCAGTGTTGGCAACTATAACCCAAGAAGGCTAAAGAAAGAAAAAAAGAAAATGTGAGTAAAGGAGACAAGTGAATTTATTTCAATCCAATGCATATTTATTTATACATATTTATACATGTAGGGTTTTGTTTACAAAATTTGCTCAGGCAGTTGTACAGTGGTCAGAGAAAATGTTCCGGGGCTGGTTTAACAGTTGAGATGCGGGATAAACTGGACTAGGATAGTGGCAGTGGAATAGAGAGATGTGGATGGATTTGAGTGGCAATTGTGATGTAGAATTGGTTATGATTGACTGGATTCTGGGGGGTGGAAGGAAGAGGAGGATCAAGACCCCAGATTCTGGCTTTGACAGCTTGTGGATGTTGGCACCCTTTACTGAAGTGAGGGGCACTTTAGGAAGTTATAGGAACCAAAGCTGGAGAGAGTTCCTGAGTTGAAAACTGAATGAGGAAGTAAGTAGAGTTGATGTACTCCATTCCGTTTGTTTAACTTCCGTTTCCTAGACACTGCCCAACCCGTTTAGTCAGCCTTCTCCAGATGTAACGCTGCATCATCTCTCCTCTTCTCCCAAACTTTTCTCCACCTACTCAAAGTATACCACCTCTGCAGGAAGTGCAGGTATCAGTTACTTCACAACCAGCGAAAGCCCTTGCACTTTTGAGGTCCAATTTAAATGAGAATGCCTAGATGTTCTCTTTCTCTCTCTCTCTCTCTCTCTCTCTCCCCTTTGTACACCTGAAACATTTTCTTATACAAATTTTTCTACTGGTCTTCATTTATCACAAAAGTAACATAAGCTAAGCCCAGAAAATTAAACCATATATATATGCACACAAGTTATAAAGAATAAAATGTCCCGTAATGCCATATATATAGTGTGTATAAGTATATACATAGTGTATATAAATATATATGCATACATGTATATATATTATTTATAAATAAATATGCATGTATATTTGTGCACACACATGAAATAGTATACTAAGTAGACATTTTTTTGTGGTATGCAGTTTTTCTTTTTACTCCTCAATACATCATGGACATTTTTTTCCATGTCAGTGTATATTCTTTTACAATTTAATTTTCAGGGACTTCTTAGTATTCTAGTTAATAAATATATTACATAAATACATTTCTAAGTCAGTCTCTCTTTCAGACAAATAACTTGTTTCCCATAGTTTAAACAGTACTGTGATGATTATCCTTGTACGTAAATCTTTGCTCACATTTTCTTGAGAACAACTTCTACAAAGTGAAATTTCTGGATCAATTGTCATGTACACAATTTAAAGACTTTTTTGGTGTCTGTTGACAAATTGCCCTTCAGAAAGTGAGCACCCATTTTTGTCATTATTATAGGTCCAGAATGAAATATCAATGTGCCTTTAATGTTCTTTTCTTTGGTCACTGGTGAGGTTGAAAAGTTTTTTCTATTTAGTGGCCATAATAGTTCCACTTTTGTGAACTATGTATTTATAACCCTGTCCCACTTATATATTGGGGTCTTCAACATTTCTCATTGATTTATTAAATATGCTTTTAAAGTTAGAATATCAGTCTTTTGTCATTATATTTCCAAATATTTTCACAATGCATAATTCATATTTTTGACAGTGATATTTACTATAAATGAAAATATAAATATATTTAAGTATATATTTTATATACTTAAGTCTTTCAATTTACTATATAATTCCAACTTTGAGGTCCTGCCTAAATATTGACAGATATTTTCTTTAGTACTTTTTTAGTTTTAGTTTTTATTTTAAATAATTCATATATCATTTATTTGATTTAAGATTTGGGGTTATGATCTGACTATGCCTTCTCCGAGTGGTTAGTCATTTGTCCCTAAACATTTTGTTATATAGTCCACCCTTTACCTATTTATTTGACATGGTAATTTCTCTCAATGTAATGTCAAAATCCGGTCCATTGATTTATATTTATTAAAAACTGATTATGGGCATCAACATTCTTACCCTGACTTTTCTAGTCCTTCCTTTTCAACTCTTATCTTGTGGATCGATTCTAGTACATCCCAGATTTTGTTTCCTTCTCTCCAGAAGCATTTAAGATCTGTTAAGTTGGCCTGGTGTAGTCTTATTAAAATGTCTTGTAAGGGTTTTCATAGGTCACCTCCCATTTTCACCATAGCCAATCTTTAGGCGCTTGTGTGAAAACAAATTGCCCATTAAATTTAAGGGGGCTAAAAAGGGAAACCAATCAAAAATTGAATCAATTATTGAGGTCTATTGCAGTCTGATGATTTTAGTGTTTTCCTGCCACTACCTGATTGAACCATGGATCATGTGGCAACCATTAATATCCAAACTCTGGCTTTGTTGAAACCTGTTTTTCTTTCTTTTTTAATTTTAAAGATGGAAAGCAACGATTACATGTATTATCCTACACTGGGAAGATGGCCTCAATAACACAAAATTTCATTTTGCCTTTAAAATGTGCATGAATTTTTCTTTTTTAGTTATTTTTTTCATTTTCTAAAATGGAATGTTTTCTTCCTTTCTGATTCTCAAAGGAATACAGACTTTTTGTAACATTTCATGTCATATTGGAAAATATACTTAATAAAGTAAAAATCACATGAATTCTCTCAGTCATTAACATTTGGGTGTATATCCTTTCAGACGTTTCCCTTTGAGAACATGCACTTAAATGTACGTATGTTCAGCCCTTAAAAAGGCAATCACATTATACAAGCTGTTCTGGAATCTTCATCTAATTATTTAGTAATACCTCATGGACCATTTGCACTTAAAAGTAGAGATGCACGCCATTATTTTTAATGGCTACATGGTATTCTGTTTTATGGTTTCATCACAATTTATTTAATCAATTGCTTGTTCATGACATTTACTTTGAATCCAGTTTTTGTATAATTTGGAATGAACATCCTTGATCATTCATCTTTGCACAAGGGTCTGATATTTCCTCAGGATAAATTCCTTAAGGCAGAATTATTGATTCAGAAGGGTGCCATGTTTTACAGGCTTTTGGCACACATTGTGCCAGGAAATTTGAACCACTTTATGCTTCCTCCAGCATTGTTCATTTCCTCGCACTCCTGCCAAAACTGAGTAGTAGTATTCTTTTTATTTGTTGCCTATCTGATAGGCAAGTAGATGGTGGTGCATTATTTTCACTTGCATTTATTTGATTACTAGTGAGTCTAAATATTCCTTCCTATGTAGAAAAACATTTCTTGAAAGAGTGATTTTTTTTCTGAGAACAACTACAAAAAAATCAAATCAACTTCAAAAGGAGAAACTGGGGCTTCCCTGGTGGCGCAGTGGTTGAGAGTCCGCCTGCCGATGCAGGGGACACGGGTTCGTGCCCCAGACCGGGAAGATCCCACATGCTGCGGAGCGGCTGGGCCCGTGAGCCTGTGCTCCGCAATGGGAGAGGCACAACAGTGAGAGGCCCGCGTACGGCAAAAAAAAAAAAAAAAAAAAAAAAAAAAAAAAGGAGAAACTGAAATGAAACAGATTCTGAGTAATTTAATATAAGCAAATTGCCTATTTTGTGACAATAATAGCAATCCAGCTCTAAAAATTATTGCTCAAATGTACTAATCTACAAAAAAGCAAGGACAAAATATGATTACTTAAAATCTTTTCATTGAGTTTATCTTTGGGGGAAAAAAAGGATAGGAAAAAGTCAAATCAAAATTTTATGAATTTAGCTTAAGGAAACAATATATTGAATAACATCAATATTGGACTCAGATCATCAAATGAGTTTGTGACTATCTGGACAGGTATGTGTAATGGTTCTATCAAGAAATGTGAAGGATATCAGGGACTGAAAGACAAAGACTGATTTTAGAAGGACCCCCAACTTGTCAATAGTAAACATTTTGATTTAAGTTGTAAATCAATTTGGAAAGTTGTCTGTAAACAGAATTTATTTCAAGTGGAAATAGCTTAAATGCACCAGGGAAACTCATGAATCAGCTTACTGATAGTTTCATCTTTAAATTTGGAATTCTGTGTTTCTTAAGAGAAGAATAGTCTTTGGGGTCACCTCAGGTTTTCTTCATGTTCTTCCTATCTTGAAGGATCATTTAAGATCCCTCAGGATGGGAAAATTCCACTATTTTATGACCTGAAGCATGTAGATTTAACCCAAACTTTTTAATACCTCTAACATACTTACCACAGTTCACTCGTCTCAGTAATTTCTCTTTTAACTTACCCAATCTAATTTCAGGCAAATTTAATCCATATGTTTATGTTTATAGTAATGTCTTAGATGTTTTACAATCCCTCTTTTATGTCTTTTGAGTGTGGTGTTTGGTTAAAATAAATAAGAAGTGAAACTCCATCTTTGGGGGTGAGGTACTGTGCTCCCTTAAGATATACAACTATTTTAAGGTTGAAAGAGGTTTCCTTTGATCCAAGACAATTAAATCAGGAAAAAGGCTGTGCAACAGAACTGTGTTATTTAATATATTTGCTTTCCTTAGATTCAATTTTATTTTCTTTCCTTCCTCTTTGAACTTATTTCCCTTCCCTTATCTCTGGTCACACTGAAGTATACTCCTGGTGCCACAAATATGTAACATCACCTATATGTGCATCTGCTTACACTGTTCTCTCTGCTCAGAAGGAAGTTGCCAACTGCCAGCTTATGGCTGGATCTAGCCCACAAATATGTTTTATTTGGACTTCAGTGTATTTTTCTCTTAAATTTGAGCCAACATTTAAAAATCAAAAAGCTTCACATGAAATTCTGGATTTCTGGCTTTGTTTGGAAAATGGAAAACTCTGGCAATATTGTGTCTGCTTTTTTTCAAGGTAGCAATCAGCCACAGCTGATCAATGTCTATTCTTTTAGATGGAACTTGCACTTAATTATGACTTTGTTCAAAGAACAAACCTGGCCCCATTAAGTTACTTACATTACATTTTTGGCTTCTTTAGGTTGAGTTTGAGACATTTGCTATGAGATGTGGATGATATAAAAGACAAAAGACACAGGTTTTGCCCTCTGAGACATATTATCTAGTTGGGGGGCAGGGCATATTTGACAAATTAAGACTATAAGTGTTAAAAAGGCACAAGAGTCATTGCAGTGCTGCAGGAATTTACTAGATGGGTGTGAGAAAAAAATAAATATATGAAATTAAGGATTTTGAGTTTAGAGACAAAGGAAATGGTAACAGGTAAAGTTTATTGAGTATTCATTATGTACCAAGCACGTTTCTAATGCTATATGTATGTTGACTGATTCACGTAATAGTTCTATGAGTAGGTAATATTATCCTAAATTTATAGATGAGGACACTGAGTCCTAGAAAAGTTGAACTTGAGGTCTCACAGTGGGTAAAAGGGAAAAGCTGAAATGAGTTAACATAAGACCATATTGTGTTGGAGACCAGTAGACTTGGAGGCAGGCCTGATCCAAAGTGTATTGCCTATGTACTGGTAAGAAAATCAGTTACGTGCTTGGAGTCTTATTTTACCCCTCTGATAATTATTCTTTTCTTCCTTCTCTAAGAGAAAGATTGTGCTTGTAGGGTGGGGGGGCAGAGAATGTGTAAGTGCTTTGTAACCAAAAAGCATGAAGAAGCCAAGGATTCCCATGGAGGAATTACAAATCTGATTCACCAAATTATAGGACACTGGTTGGGTCACCTTAACTAGTACAGCTCTCAACCTGCAGTGAGCCTAACCTGGGGATCTTGTTAAACTTCAGTTTCTGATTCAGGAAGTCTGGGATGCGGTCCAAGATTCTGCAGTTCTAACAACTTGCAGGTGATGTTACTACTGCTGCTGGTCCAGGGACCAACCTTTAAGTGGCAAGGAATGGAAAGGCCACAGTGCATTAACATGCCAGTCGCAAGGGCATGGGCCTTCTCTCCTGTTTCCACCTGCTACTTACCAGGAATGTTAAGAGGCCTTCTCAGGCTCTCTCTCCTGCCATCCCATGGGGCCAGCCTGGCCCAAGTTTACTGAGGTCCTGATTTTGGAATCTAGACTAGGGCAAAGGAAGATGCCCTTTAGTACCTGTATTATCAGAATTCTCAACAGTGGCTTGGGGTCAGAGCCATAGTTAACAATAAGTTATTACTTTACTTTTCATTTGTGCCTGTTTGTAACTCAAGGCCTCACAGGAGAAGGGCAAGGGGTGGGGGTTAGAGCCTGGGGCAGGATTCCAGTAGATATTCATTCCTCAAATCTTTTTTAATCTACCATGCACCCGATTCTGTGTTAGGCATGGGGTCCCTGGCCATAATGCTATCTAATAATGCCCCCAATTCTACCTTAAACCATTGCAGAACTACTCATAATTATATGGAAATAAACTGAGGAATTAATAGACTCTTTGTACAAATATTAGTTGTATTAGACACTGTTTGCTTCCTGCCCAGTATCCATTCCTCTCTTCTTTCTTGCTGATGGGGAACCAGTTTTGTTCAGTTTTCATTTCCCTGCCTGTGACTCAGAGGAGGGTAGCAGTGGTGTACTGGAACTGTAACTGAGCAAATGGGCTCGTTGCCCACTGTGCAATGGAAAGACCAAGGCAATGGTCTTTTGCAGAGAGAAAAGACTTTATTGTGGGGTGGAAAACAAGGAGACAAGAGGCATTGCTTTCGATCTGGCTCCTTGACTGGCATTTGAATGGAGTAGTTATCTTGGAAGTAAGGAACAAGAAGGGGAGGGTGCTCAAATGATTGATGGAAAGTAAGTGTAAGTTTCAACGTAAGTTTCGAGAGTTCAAGCGTTCCCTGAATGGGCCAGACAGTCCTTCATGCCTCTTCATGGGTGGCATGTACAATTTCAGAGGTGGAGGAGTGCAGTATGTAACATGCATTGGATTTTCAGCCTGCGCCATTCGAAGTGTGCTGTCAGTCATTCCCGTCCCTCAGTGCACCTGTGTGACGCTCATGATCAATTGGAGGGGCTAGCAGCAAGTTGTTTGCACATCTGTGGTTTCCCTGATACTCTGTGAACCAAGCTTGGTGTTCTCCATGTTATGATTTTTGTTTCTATCTTGTTTCTACCTTAGGGACCAAGATCATTTAAGGTACAAGGTATAGTTTCAGAACCAGCTCTTACCAGCTCAGGAGAGATGACAGCTAAATTTTAGGAAGTTTGAATCAGATAAACAATCCATTATTAAAAATAAAATTATAGGGGCTTCCCTGGTGGTGCAGTGGTTGAGAGTCCGCCTGCTGATGCAGGGGACACAGGTTCGTGCCCCAGTCCAGGAAGATTCCACATGCCGCGGAGCGGCTAGGCCTGTGAGCCATGGCTGCTGAGCCTGCGCGTCCAGAGCCTGTGCTCCGCAATGGGAGAGGCCACAACAGTGAGAGGCCTGCATGCCGCAAAAAAAAAAAAAAAAAAAAAAAAAAAAAAAAAAAAAATTATATAAACTTAAAATTTAATAAATTATATTAAAAAGGTAATACTCAAAACTTACTTCTTTCTAATTATTTTACCACATTTTACTGTTATCTTTGCTCTTAAGATTACGCACATCTATTAAATATCTATGTGGTGGGAATAATTTGTACTCAATTGACTGTGCACCTCTTCCAAATTCTGCGTCCAGTAATGTCACATTAGGAGCTTGAAATGTGTTATGGTGGTGTGTTTACACCACAGTAATTGGCACATGCTATATAAATAGGAGCTTGATGTTTTTCCTGGGTGAGCTGGTTGTTAATATTTACCAGCACACCACGGGGTAATCCTATACAGGGGAAAAACCTAATTGATTTAAGATAAACAAGATAGCTATATTTCCTTTCCCTTAGGCACGTGGCCCAGTTCTGGCCAATGAGACAAGAAAGTTGCTCATGTTGGGAGTTTCTTAGAAAGCTTTTCTTGCTTCTAACAAGGAGATACAGGGTAGATATGGGCTCTTTCTGTTTCTGGCCATGTGATGTCTGGATGTGACATATGTGGACTTTCAGAAGTTATCTTGTAACAGTGTCAAGGCAGGATTAACATGCATTTTGTTCTTTTAGTTTTTATTTTTTAGACCTCATGTTCAGAGAAAAAAATTAGCATGTATTCTTTATAATTTCTCTTCTAGAGGAGATCCTGATAGATGTGACATCTGGGGAAATACTCCTTTACATTATGCAGCCTCCAATGGTCATGCCCACTGTGTCTCGTTTCTGATCAACTTTGGTGCCAACATCTTTGCCCTGGACAACGATTTACAGTCTCCACTGGATGCTGCTGCCAGCAGAGAACAGAATGAATGTGTTGGTCTCTTGGATAAGGCTGCCACTGCCCAGAACATCATGAACCCCAAGAAGGTCACCAGGCTGAAGGAGCAGGCTCAGAAGAATGCCAGGAGGCAGATCAAAGAGTGTGAGAGGCTCCAGGAGAAGCACCAAAATAAGATGGCCCGCACCTACAACAAGGAGGAATCTGGGACTCTTTCTTCTTCCAAGGGCACTTTCTCCAGGTCACCCCTTTCAAATGTTTCTGCTTCCAACACATTTGGGTCACTGTCTAAGGGCATTAAAGACACCTTTAAAATAAAGTTCAAGAAGAACAAAGATACAGCAGAGCCGTTAGGGAAGGAGAGAACAAGTGGGCAGAAGAACGTGATGGAAGTGTTCAGAGAGGAGGAGGAGGAGGAGGAGGAAGGTCACTTCTCAGGGGACTTCAAAGAGAAGCTCCAGTTCTCAGTAAAGGCAGACAGTTGTGTGCAACACGAATCCATTCTCAACCGTCCAGGTCTAGGAAATGTTGTTTTTAGAAGGAACAGAATATTGAGCCCTGAAGACATCTCAGACAGCAAGAGGGAGTTGGGGTTCAAAATGCCCAGTGAATTGCTTCAGAGACAAGGAGGAGCTGAGGCTGATGAAGAGGGAGTGGAAAACAACCATGAAGACAATCTGCCTTGGGATGAGAACGCAGTGGAATGGGAGGAAGATGTGGTTGATGCTACCCCCCTGGAAGTGTTCCTGCAGTCCCACTACCTGGAAGAATTCCTTCCTATTTTCATGAGAGAGCAGATTGATCTGGAAGCTCTGCTGCTTTGCTCTGATGAGGACCTTCAGAGCATACAAATGCAGCTGGGTCCCAGGAAGAAAGTCCTTCATGCCATAAACAGAAGGAAGCAGGTGCTACAACAGCCTGGGCAGTTGGTCGACACCAGCCTTTGATGGAGTGTTGGGTCAACTGGGTGAGTCTGCAGCAGTGGGGTGATGCTGTGGCCCACTGGAAACATTTCAGGCATTACCCATTCTCTACCCAATACCAGAATACTGGGTTTCTAGGGTTTTGGAGGTGTCCATCTAAGAGGCCCAAATTCTACTCTGAGAAATACTCTATACCTGTCCACATAAACCGCTCATGAGAAACTCAAGGAGACCTGGGAATAAGAAAATGACATTTCTCTTCAATTATCTTTTTGATATTTTTGAATACAGAAAGGATTAAATGGATGACAGAGAAGGGAAAAAAACTTTCTTCACTTTCCTAACTCTGGACTTAAAATTATAATCTCATCACATTAGCTGCTGATTAATTTCTGATCCTCATAGCTAGGGATTCTAACTCCAGTTCTGTCCTTAGCTCTATGACTTTACCTGTTGGCGGAGACTAAAGTTCCTCCATTGGCCTGTGGCGTGATGCCCAACTTAAATGTGTCTAACCCTTCAACAGATGTTTACATGTTTACAAGTAATAGAAATGGGTCTATAGTACTCCTGCCTGGGAACAGAGAGAAGATGGCAGGTAGAGAGAGAGAAGAAAGAAACAGAATGTATGTTACCTGTATGGACTGAATTTTGTCCCTCCAAAATTCTTATGTTGAAACCGTAATACCTAATGTGACTGTATTTGAATATAAGACCTTTATTAAAGAGCTGATTAAGATTAAATGAGGTCATAAAGGTGAGGCCCTAATTCCATATGACTGTTGTCCTTTGAAGAGGTGGAGACACTGGAGATGTGCACACACACAGAACAGGCTATGTGAAGACACAGCAAGAAGGCAGCCATCTGAAAGCCAAGGAGGAAAGCCTCAGGAGAAATCAAACCTTCTATCACCTTGATCTTGGACTTCCAGCCTCCAGAGCTATAAGAAAATAAATTTCTGTTGTTTAAGCCACCCAGTCTGTGGTATTTTGTTATGGCAGCCCTAGCAGACTAATACAGTGCTTAAGCAAGAGAGTCAGGGAGGAGAGAAAGAAGGATACAGAAAAGAACTCTGGCTTGTTAGATGATTTTTCCTAAGGGTAAGTGCCTCCTGAAACTTAAAAAAAAAAAAAGGAAAAAGAAATCTAGGTTCTTTGTTGGGAAAATTCAATTGTAAAAGTAAGTTTTACCTTTTATGCT
Organism: Kogia breviceps; assembly: GCF_026419965.1. Classification (NCBI taxonomy): domain Eukaryota; kingdom Metazoa; phylum Chordata; class Mammalia; order Artiodactyla; family Physeteridae; genus Kogia; species Kogia breviceps. The sequence goes on from NC_081323.1 coordinate 69,351,151, forward strand.
TATTATATACATATCTTTTATTTACTGTTGTCTATCACCATTTCTGCACGTCTGAATACGTGTAGGTTCTACAATATAAATTGTCAACACTAATACTGCTGCTGATGTTATTTAAATGGAAATCCCAAATTTAAGTTGAAACCCTATTTGAATAGCTAAGCTTCACTGGATTTTTATAGCCAGACTTGCATTTAATGAAATTTACCATTATGTGTATAATATAGAAAAAGCTTCAGCATGCTTCCTGATTCACAGCTGTCTGTTACTTTAAGAGGCACCATGGAGGATACAGATGCTTAAATCTGATGAACAATTGGCACATTCTTCCTCAGTGAATGGATCGAAAAGGTTGTCAGTCATTGAATAAATATGTTATACTAGGGGATAATTATGTTTACAAATGCTGCATTTCATTGTTCTGGAATAAACTGCAGCTGTACAAGAAATAATGTACATGAAAGCAGTAGTCACATAGAAGGCACTCAGAAAAAGTTTGTAGTGTCTCAGTCTTTCTCTATTAGTATGTCCTTATTGTAGATGCCAGGATCCTCTCTCCAAGTAACCCCCAGAATCTGCCTGATGAGACACTCATTGCTAGGATATAGGAGAAGTATAAGCCACTAGGAAAGTACTACTGTTAACAAAAAGGATGCTTTCCAGCAGTGCTTTGTACATCATTGTCAGAGGTAAAAATAATATAGAGAGCCTGACAATGTATTCTAGCAAATGAGAGGTGGCATAAAGAATTTTGAACTGGCAACGAGCATTGCTACTTGGAAGGTGACAGAATAGTAAATGGAAAGGTACTCTTAGGGAAAATAAGAAAAGACAGGCCAGCAAAAATGTTACTGGAATTCAGCATTACAGGATATAGTCCTGCTTCATGGGATTTGATTATTTCTAGTGGAATTTGTCCACGTTGCCCTACTGGAGGGGTAGCAATTTGCTCAGAAATATGGGAAGGGGATGTTTGCCAAGCAGGACTGGAAGTTCTCACCAGGACCATCCCATTGGACTTTATGTCAGTTCTGTGATGAGATAAAGTGATATGAATTTGAAGAACACCTCAAGCCAGTGCGTGTTCTGTGGGTTTTAAAACCTCACATAAAACTTCCTTAACATTGCTGGATTAAAAAGGAGAGAGCAGGGGCTTCCCTGGTGGCGCAGTGGTTGAGAGTCCGCCTGCTGATGCAGGGGACACAGGTTGGTGCCCCGGTCCGGGAGGATCCCACATGCTACGGAGTGGCTGGGCCCGTGAGCCATGGCCGCTGAGCCTGTGCGTCCGGAGCCTGTGCTCCGCAACGGGAGAGGCTGCAACAGTGAGAGGCCCGCGTACCAAAAAAAAAGGAGAGAGCAAACATAATCCCTTTATATAATAACAGTGAATAACATAAAACACAGTGAAGCCAGAATGGGTTGTTAGAAGGTGTTTTTTTTTTCGAATAGTTGCATTTTATTTTTATTAAGGTATCCCAGCTTATAGACTCCATAGGCTCATCTACCATTCTCTGAATACCTCCTGTTCCATTTAAAGGGTAAATACTATATTGATGATTATTGCAAAGACTGGCTTAAAGTGTATGAACCAAACAGAATTACCTTTGGGCTTACATATCAAGGAGCAAAGTAGGCAAATTAAATGGTTCCAGCTCCTGGGAATTCTCCTATGCCCACTTCCCTAGCAGAGAAGCTAGGTTCTGCCCTACTACAATGTAAGCTCCTTTAGGACAGGGAATTTGCTCTTCCTGTATTCACTGATATATCCCTTGTACCAAGTGCCAATCCATCACAAAGCAGGTATTCAATAAATATTGCTGAACAACAGAATGTGATGCCTAGGCTGAAGGTGGGATGCAGATTACTCTGGTCTGTTGATTCCTGTGATTCTGACCGACTTCAGTGGTTCACATGGCATTTGAGGTGGGTGGACAATGAGAAATGGAAAAGAGTAACTTTGAAAGGCAAAAAACTTATTGCAAAACTACTCTCGATCCATTTCCTGCCCTAACTCTAATATAGTTGGAGAGAGTCATCTGTGCTCTTTGGTGTGAGGACCATTTCTTTTCTGTTAGCAGTCTAGCATGAGTTATTGTAGGGACTATTATGAATGAAAGAAGAAATCTATGAATAAATTAAGGTGCTCTTGATAATCTCATCGTCACACACCCTTCTCTACACATCCTTAGAGTTGTGACCATTAAGATCTCCAGAAAGACTCCATAGTCGCTTGAGGTGTGCAGAGCAGATCATGTGGGTATTTTGTTCTAGCACAAAGGCTAGACAGTCTGGCAAACATGATAAACTTTTGGGTAAGCTACCTACAGCATGAAGAAGACCTGCCAGGAGGAATTTGGGTAAGAAAACAAAGCAAAATAATATGCTTCTCTTTGCTGCTGACTTATAACCAGCCCAGGGATTGGAGAGGGAGTATTTGAATGGGTCTTCGACAGGACACGGACAACACAGCTCTGCTAGGAACCCAGGGGACCTGAGGAAAGCACTGCTGCACCTCAGTTTTCCCACCTGTAAGTTGAAGAGGTTGGACTGGATAATTCCTAATAGCCCTTCAACACTGATACTGTAGTGCACACCTGTAGATTTTGCCTACCCAATATACAGTCCTCCCCCTTTTTGGTAAGAGACCCCTTTCCTTTTGTTAGCTCATGTGGTCAGATGGGCTGATTGCACTGCTGACTTCAAGGGGGGCATGTGACCCAGGCCTGGATAATAGGGGAATTAGATCCCCCTGGATGATGCAGTGGTTCAGGGATAATAAGCATATGGGCCTGACCTGGCCAAACAGCAGATTTCATTTCCTTTAGCCACTGTTATGCATATGGGCATAGGCCCTAGATGGTCCGGTGTGTCTCCATTCTGAGACTTTTAACTGTTAAGAAAGAGAATATCTCTTTCTGCCAAGGTTGCTGAAGAGGACAGACTATGATTCAAGAGCTGCTGGCACCCATCCTGCCACTATCAGGGGAGAGCTTACATGATAATGCAGCCAACACCGAAGAAAACAGAGCCAAGGAACAGAGAGAGCCAGACTGGGTCCTGATGACACTTGGACCCCCTGGATACAGCTATAGCTGAAACCAGTTACCTGTGTACTTCTTAATTATAAGAGCCAATGAATTCCATTCTTCACTCATTCATTCAACTTAAGGTAGTTTGAGTTGTGGTCTCTACCAACTGTGACTGAAGGAGTTCTGACGAATAGAGAAGCTCTGCTGTTCCTTGAAATTTCAATTATAAGAAGCCAGAAACAAAAGGCTACATAATATATGATTCCATTTATACGAATGTCCAGAAAAGGCAAATCCATAACAACAGAAAGTAGATTAGTGGTTGCCAGGGGCTGAGAAGAAGGGGGAATGGGGACTGACTGCTAATGGCTGCTGGGTTTCTTTTTGGAGTGATGAAAATGTTCTGAAATTAGACAGTGGTGATGGTTGCACAACCCTGTGAATATACTAGAAAACACTGAATTATATACTTTAAACTGGTGGATTTTATGATATGTAAATTGTATCCCAATTAATAAAATAGAAAAAATTTAACTATAGCCATTGGAGCTCCTGCAGGGAGTGAACGGGAGCACTTGATCCCCTCACTTTCCTTGTTGTGAGGGACAGAAGTTACCAAAGCAAGAACTGCAGAATTGGAAAAAGCTTTATTTCAAGGAATTAGAAAAGGTAGTGAAATACAGGGGAAAGGGAGTGCTAGTATAATCTGGCATAACAGAGAATGGCCACTTAGTTTTGCTTTCTAACTACAAACACAAAAGGGGATCTCATTATTTAAGGTAAGACAGGATAAGCACAAAACTATAGATCACTGGGCTCCCTCATTTAATCTAGAGATTATGAGACAACTAGTTTAATACGCCTTGAGCTGTAGCATCCATTCAACACAAAGTTCCTTCGTTTTATTTACCAGATGACCAGGAATCGTACACAAGTTTGGCTGCAACCATGTCTTCCACCGCCATTCCTGGAATGGACAGAAATTTGGTTCACCTTTTGTCAGAACAACTTTTCCTCAAACAGCCCAGGTCCCAGAACTGGCAGTCCCCTGATACAGTGTCCATCAGGGTAACAAGGACTGACGCCCAGAGGTGAGTTCAGGCTTGAATTATTGGCAAAGGGCAAAACACGGCAAGCAATGCCCACCAAAGAAATTTTACGTATACTTCCGAGGTTAGTTCAGGGGTCAGAAAACTTTCTGTAAAGGGCCAGATGGTAAATATTTCAGGCTTTGCAGGCCAATTACTTGCAATTACTCAACTCTGCCGTTGTAGTGCAAGGGCAGCCACAGACAATAGGGAAACAGATGAGCCTGACTGTGTTCCAAGAAAAGTTTCTTTATGGACACTCTAGTTTGAATTTCTTAAATTTTCACATGTCACGAAATATTCTTAATTTTTTCCCCAATCATTCAAAAATGTAAAAAACCATTTCACTTGTGGGCTGTACAAAAACAGGTGGTAGGTTGGGTTTAGCCTGTGGTCTGCAGTTTGTTGGACCCCCTGGTCTAATCCAAACCCTGAATCCTTCAGCAACGACCCCTTTGTCTTGTAGTTTGGGGCACATACCTTAAGCTTGAATGGACATATGTTCTTAAAGGCCAGGGGCCGGTTTTTATTAATTTTTGTAGCTACCACTGCACCCAGTATGGAGCTTGATACATAGCAGGTATTTAACATGCACCTGCTAGATGAACGGATGTGCCGATAAACCAGGCCCCAGAAGTGAAAAGTAAAAATTGCTCAGAAGTGTAGAGCAGGGCTATGCAGTGCTGTGTCTCCTGAAGGGAGCCGGCTGACCTCTGATCTGCTAGGAACAATGAGACTTTCAGACCCAACTAGACCAGTGTGATGTCTTTGAACCAGGCTCTAGATAAAGCTTATACTGTGTTTGCCTGTCTTTCTGTGCATGAGAGATTTTTAAAAAATATTTAACAGATGGCAAGGCATGGATACTGACTGATTGGCACGGATGCTGGGTGGTCAGAGTACTCTTAATAGTCTGCCAGGCATGAAAGCTTTGGTTGCTTAAACATTAAAAAATATGTAAGGTCTGTCTGGTGAGGCTGAGGGGCTCAGGGCAGCAAATATTTACCAACCCTTCTGAGAGTATTTCAATATTTTAGGTGTAGGAGCTGAATATTAGCTCTGTTACCATGTGTGTCCATTTCCTTAAATCTGGTGGGATGGGAGAGCTGAGCTGAGGGGCAAGCCAGCCGCTGGAAGCTGGTTTCTTTGTTGGGCTTCTGCCTGTGCTAACTCAGGTAGTAATGGGGCTCCCCACTGAAGACCTTCTTAAATCAGCAAGCAGAAAGGTAGGGAACGAGGGGAAAAAAAGGTCTCAGGCTGTACTTCCTGTCTGGGTCTCTGTCAGGTTGGGGCTCCCTGCTATTTCTCTTAAGCTCCCTGTTTTTTTTTTTTTTGTTTTTGTTTTTCTGTTTTTTTTTTGCGGTATGCGGGCCTCTCACTGTTGTGGCCTCTCCCGTTGCGGAGCACAGGCTCCGGACGCGCAGGCTCAGCGGCCATGGCTCACGGGCTTAGTTGCTCCGCGGCATGTGGGATCTTCCCGGACCAGGGCACGAACCCGTGTCTCCTGCATCGGCAGGCGGATTCTCAACCACTGCGCCACCAGGGAAGCCCAAGCTCCCTGTTTTTAAACATCTTTTTCTCCTGCCCTCCCACCTCTGAAGGACATCTTCTTCTTAGTGTCACTGTCTTAATGCTGACACTTGCTGTGTGCACATTGTTTTATACACACATCTCACTTAATTCTCACAAAAACTCCAGGGAACAGGTGGTGAAGAAACTGTGGCTCAGAGAGGTGAGGTCACTTGCCCAAGGACGCGTGTCCAGGGAGTGGCAGAGAAGAGAATCCAACCCAGGACTGCCCAGTTCCAGAGTTCATGGGCTTCACCACTATGCCGACATAAATGATTGACCTGAGTGACAGATTTCACGGTGCTTCAGCTGTGGAGCCTGCTGACTCATCCCTCTTCCCACCAGTGGGTAAACCTACCTTGTGCTCTGGTTAAGTTTGTGCCTTGGGAGCAATGGCTCTTACCCAAAGACTTGAACACCGTAGTCTTCTCACAGTGGGCTGGTTTCACTCCCTTTACCACTTCTCCGAGCTCAGCAAAGATCTTGGCCTGTCAAATGAACACACACCGACCCAGGCCATGGGGCTAATGTCTGCTCAGGGCCAGCTTCTGAAGCCAGGACAGGGTGTCCCTGAACTGGATAAGGATAAACTTGATAAAAATACCTTTTGTAAACTGGATGAAGTCAGGAAGGAAGCCTCCCCCTTAAACCTTTTTTTTGGGGGGAGGGGGGCGCGGGTACCATCTGCCTCTGTGATACTGTGATTGCAGAGATACAAATCTGTAGCCAGGGGAATGTCCTGCCAGGACACTGTCAGTGAAGAAATGGGCCTGTTCTTATCTGAACACTCATTTTGGCAGCCCCCTTCTTGCCTCTAGGCCCTGATTACAAAAAAAAGGCCAGAAAGTGGCCAACCCTAGTCCTAATTTGTTGGCCACATTGGGAAAGTCTCCAGGCTGTAACAGCCTCCTATCTTGCAATGCTACTGCTTTATAGGACAGCCCAGTCCAACAGAAAAGTCCATCAAGCTGCTCTCTTCAGGCAAAGGGGACAGGAAAACACATCACCACATAATGGCCACATTATTCTGGAAGGGGATTAGAAAAGGTTGAGAGACGTTTGGGAGTTGTCATCCCACAAAGAGGTAAGGGTTACCGAGGTCTGAAGCAGGCCAGACAGAAGGGGGTGTTAATGAAACCCAGGGATCCAGGTGAGGCCAGCCAGGCAACAGCCCACCAGAAAGGAGGCTCACCCCTGACAAGAGGACATCTCCAGACTCTTTCAGGGCGGCCTCCTGGGAATCCACATACAGCACAGCCTGTGTCATGAGCTCATCATCCAGCTCTCTCCAGTCAGGTCTGCTGGCGCCGATGGCTAAGAGACAGCAAAACAGACCCTGAGCCTAGAAATGGTCACAAGGGATACCAAACACTCCAAAGAATGAAAGGGGTGGGGGAAAGGAGGTGACAGAGGACACATGGGAACAGATGTGGAATGCCTCATTTCCCCAGGCCAACTCCCTCCCAATCGACAAGACTGAATTCACTAATAAGAATGATACCCGGGCATTTTTTCCTTTCCATTTCATATCCATTCTCACTACTAAAAAAAGATTTCGAGGCAACTTAGCATTCATTTACTGTGTGCCTACTATCTGTGGGATGTTTCACACATACTATTTATAGTCCTCACAAGCACACTTCACATCTGATTCCCATTTAAAAAGTACACAAACTGAGGCTCAAAGAAGTGGTACATGCCAAGGTTACGTATCTAATAAGTGCATCTGTATCTCTGAGACAGTACATGCCTTTCATGCTTCTTCCACTTATCAGGAACAGAGACTTCCTTACAAAACCCCTAAACAGAGACATCACTTGGAGCTTATTCAGACCCAACACTCCTCTATCTTCTGTCTGTCTGCTTGTTCTTCAATCATTCCCATTCCTCACCCCCAACCACTTCTCTCTTTTTTTAAAAAAAATTGTATTTTATTTATTTATTTATCTTTGGCTGTGTTGGGTCTTCGTTTCTGTGCGAGGGCTTTCTCTAGTTGCGGCGAGTGGGGTCCATTCTTCATCGCGGTACGCGGGCCTCTCACTGTCGCAGCCTCTCTTGTTGCAGAGCACAAGCTCCAGACGTGCAGGCTCAGTAGTTGTGGCTCACGGGCCCAGTTGCTCCGTGGCATGTGGGACCTTCCCAGACCAGGGCTCGAACCCGTGTCCCCTGCATTGGCAGGTGGATTCTCCACCACTGCGCCACCAGGGAAGCCCCAACCACTTCTCTCTTAATTCACGAGAAAAGAGCCCAGTGTTAGGGTCAGAGAGAAGCCCCAATAAAGAGGAAACTGGCTGCACCCTGGCACCAAGGCTTCACATCCTCTGCAGAGCCCAGAACCATAATGATGAATCCAAGGAATCATGACTCCTGGCACTGGAACACAGGGATACGCAGAGGCTGCAACCAAATGCCTGCAGGGCCACGAAGGTAATGAAAATGAGCAGAACTGGTCAGAGGAAGTGGATTGGAAATGGTGGAGACTGAGGTACAGAGAAGAAAGCAGACCCTTCTAAAGGGGACAGCTATTGTTCAGCTCAAGCTAATTGTTGCCATGTGAGAATGCAGGGCCACTGTTAGAGAGCCTCCCCTACCCCTGCTCCTTTTTTAAAAGAGAAGCAGGAAATCCATTTGCATGTGTTAGATTCTTGATTTTCAGAACACTGTATGGTCTGAAAAAAACACATCTGCTGGCTGGATCCGGCCCATGCCAGCCAGTCTTTGGAAACTGCTATAAAGCTTTATACAAATATAAGGCAGCATTTACAAGCCTTCTCTCACTGCCATCCAGTTTTCTCTACTTGTTCCCTCTCCTGCTGTTCTCCCTCACTCTAATTTTCAAAGAGAGTGATGTGAAAATGTCCATCTTGAAAGCTGTTTGTGTGAGAAGTTCTATAGAACAGAAGCACCAACTAATGAAGCTCATAAATAAATCATAAGCTGGTGGGAGAAACCCTAGCTTCTTAAGCCACCTCTTCTGATTGCTCTTGTTCCCCCCAGTCTGGAGCACGGTGAATTCTCGAAGGGCTGCATAAGGCCACTGAGGCTGATGGAGATGGTCTGGGTAGCAAAGGGACGGGCTTGACTCGGGCTGGGCCTTGGCCTTCCTGCAGTGGGGCGAGAATGGGTGAGGGTCAAACGCTGGCTGTTGGGCTGCAGGGATAGGATGAGGGACGTGCAGGGGAGGTTGGAATTGGGCGTATCTTAAGCCAAGCTGTAAAGTAAGTAAAATCTGTTGATGGTGTTTCCCTGTTGACTGCACTTATAACATACTTAAGTATATTTAATGCCTCTGTGAATACATAAACCAATTTCATCTTTAGGCTAGGGAAAGATACAAGATGGCTTGACTCAAAATCAAGTCAGCCCTTCCTGGAGGGAGACTCAAAGTGTGAGAGGAATCCAACATGAGGGAGAGTCTCTGTTGTTGGCTTTGAAGGTGGAGCGTCCACATGAAAAGGAATGTGGACAGCCTCTAGGAGCTGAGAGCAGCCCCAAGGAAAAGGGCACCTTTGTCCTACAACACAAGGAACCTGCCATGACCCTGTGGGCTGGGAAGAAGACTCCGGGCTTTGGATAAGATTGCCGCCTGAACAACACCTTGATTTCATCCTTGTGTGAGCAGAGGACTTAGCTAACCCATGCCCAGACTCCTAACCACAGAAACTGAGATAATAAATGTGCTGTTTTAAGCTGGAAAAAAAAAAAGAAAAAGCTGAAAAAATATCAAATCAGTCTTGCTGAAGATTCAGCTCTTGTCCATTTCACCAAGAACTGGTTTCTCTTGATTCCCTAAGTCCTTCCAGAAATGGTCTTACTGTTCAAGTCTGGCTTTATGAATAGTAAGACCTACCCCCTGGACCCACATTCATAATACCAGTCCCACACAGGCTGAGACCTTCAATTTGCATGGCCCATTGTTTAATCATACCACATTTCATTTCCTTTATAGAACTTATCTTCAGCTGGAACTATCTAGCTCATCTATTCGTTTACTTGTTTGTTGTCTACCTCCCTTCTCTGGAATGTAAGCAGCGGGAAAGCAGTGGTCTTGATTGCTGGTTTACTGTGGCATCCTCAGCATCTAGAACAGTGCCTGACACATGGTAGGGAGTCAATACATATTTGTAAATGAACGCATAATCATGATTCTTGGCCCTTGCATGTGTGTGCAGACATTTTAGATTTTGAGTTCACACTATGTGCTTGTCACTAAAACATGGGGCACTGATACCATGTTTAAATTCTTGAGTCTTCAACTGCTTGCTCATCAGAATCCAGTCTTCTTATAGAAAGATAACATAGGGTATCATTTAAGATCTTGGGCTCTGAGGGTGTATTACCTCAGTTCAAATCCCAGTTTTGCCTCTAAGAACCTCTGACTTCGGGCAAGTTTCTTAATCTTTCCATGCCTTGGTTTACCTACCTGTAAAATGGGGGTCATGATAATAATAGCTCCTACTTCATATGGTTGTTGTGAGGATTCAGTAATATAGTACATACAAAGAATTTAGAACAGCACCTGCAATATTAAGTACTCAATATAGACCAGATCTTGTTATAACCCCCAGGGCCATTTGAGGATCTTCAGAGGCCCCAGGAACTCTTATGTTTAGAGTCCCAACCATCCTATCCCACATATTAAAAAGCATCCACATGTCACATTAAATGTCTTTTGTGCTGTAATTTTTAAAAATTTGTTTTTGTAATTCCAAGTGTTGTTAAAGAACAAGTGAGTCATTTGGCTTTTGTAATTTAAATTTCATGACATTTAAGAACTCAGCTATAATTGATCATTTGCTATAATGATACACTTTATAAAACTTTAATTAAATTTATTAGTTTCAGGTTTGTGATTTTTGTTTCATATTTTGGAATGAGTATCGTTTTTTTCAGGACTCAAATGTTTCTGAGGCCTTTAAAAAGCTCAAGCATTTTGCATGAGTAAAAAACAGCTCTGCAGATACAGCCCCCTTGGTCCAGCCAAGGGAGAGTCTGGCCACCCAAGGCTCATGGAGCCACTCTGCTTACCATTGATGTGAGCCCCGGGCTTCACCCATTCACCAAACAAAATGGGCTCTGTTGCCATGGTGACTGTGATGATCACATCTGCCCCTGTCACAGCCTCCTGAACCGATGAACAGACCCGTACCTCTCCTTGCACTGTGTTCGCAAACTTCTCTGCATTTTCTTTGGTGCGGTTCCATATCCTCACCTTCATTGGGGGTAACAAGAGGGACATTGGTGCCATGATTATTTGGCTGTTTATGTTTCATTAAGCCCAAGGGTGCAAGGAAAAGTTGAACCACTCTGGGGTTAGGGCTATAGTATTTAAATCATTCTGTATGGTGAATGTACATTTGTCTGGGCCAGATATTTGAAAATGACCTTTCTCTATCCCATTCCCCTTCAAGAAGGGGGGAGGTTTTTCATTTCTAGCTTGGGACACACAGCCTCAGTAGCTTAATAACTACTATATAGCTTAAAGATTAGCAGAGCAAGTTCTGGAGCTAGACAGGCTTAGAATCAATCCTTGCTCTGTCACTTACTGTTCCTGAAGTATATTTAACTTCATTCAGCCTAAGTTTTCATGTCTGCAAAATGCAAATGATAACAGGCAAAGTCAGTATCAAACTCACAGTTTATGTTTGGGAGTCTGTAAAGGAGTCATAACTGGTATGAGATTCACAAACAGGATGTGCAAGGCTGTGCTTGGAATAACTTGATCTCTGAAGGATATGTAGGGAATTAAAATTTGGAAGGGTTTTAGGAGTGAATGGTGCAGCAGAGTAGAAGGTCAAGAGTAATAGCTACAATTAGATTCCTGGGAAGCGGTGGCAGGGAGAGGGTGGGTCATTGGCATCACCAGGAGGTGGGGACTTGCTTGCTTGCTTAACAGATTTTGATGTCTGTGGTGGCAGCTGTCAGCCTTCAACTGAAAACAAGGCCTAAGGAATCTCTCATAAGGAAATATAATAAATATGGAAATAAATGTTATATCTGAGTAAGTTCATTAACTAAGGTGAAAAACAATACAATATGTCCATTTATAAGAGAATGGTTAACTATACCACCTTTCTTGATAGAAAAATATGAAATACTATACAAAAATTAAGTAATCTGGAAAAGTGATGGTGTTACAACATTCAGTGAAAATACAGTACATACAACTGTGTATATCTAACATGATTAAAACTTTAAGAGGTTAATATTCAAAATATACAAAGAAATTATAAAATTTAATATTAAAAAATAAGCAACCTTATTTAAATATGGGCAGAGGACATGAATAAATATTTTTCCAAAGAAGACATACAAATGGGCAACAGACACATGAAAAGATGCTCAACATCACTGGAACATAGGGGAGATGTAAATCAAAACCCCAATAAGATATCGCCTCCACTTCCCTCAGCATGATGACTATCGGAATACAATAACAAGTGTTGGCAAGGATGTGGAGAAAAGGGAAATTGAGTTCACTGTTGGTGGGAATGGAAATTGGTGTAGTCACTATGGAAAACAGTATGGATGTTCCTCAAAAAACTAAGACTAGAACTACCATGAGAATTGCAGGACAAGATGGCAGAGTAGAAGGACCTGAGCTCACCTGCTCTCATGAAAACACCAAAATCACTACTAACTGCTGAACAACCAACAACAAAAAAGACTGGAACCTACCAAAAACCATATGCTACTTCCAAAGACAAATAGGAAGCCATAGCAAGAAGGTAGGAGGGGTGCATTCACGATACAATCAAATCCCATACCTGCTGGATGGGTGATCCAAAACTGCAAAATAATTATACTGCAGAGATTCTCCCACAGGACTGAGAGTTCTGAGCCCCATGTCAGGCTGCCCAGTCTGGGGGTCTGGCATTGGAAGAAAGAGCCCCCAGAGAATTTGGCTGAAAGTGAGGGGATAGAAAAAGATATTCCATGCAAACGGAAATCAAAAGAAAGCTGGAGTAGCAATACACATATCAAACAAAATAACGTCCGTTACAAGAGACAAAGGACACTACACAATGATCAAGGGATCAATCCAAGAAGAAGACGTAACAATTGTAAATATATATGCACCCAACATAGGAGCACCTCAATACATAAGGCAAATGCTAACAGCCATAGAAGGGGAAATCGACAGTAACACAGTAATAGTGGGGGACTTTAACACTCCACTTACATCAATGGACAGATCATCCAGACAGAAAATCAATAAGGAAACACAAGCCTTAAATGACACGTTAGACCAGATGCACTTAATTTATATCTATAGAGCATTCCACCTGAAAGCAGCAGAATACACATTCTTCTCAAGTGCACATGGAACATTCTCAAGGACAGATCACATGCTGGGCAACAAAGCAAGTCTAGGTAAATTTAAGAAATTAAAATCATTTCAGGCATTTTTTCCGACCACAATGCTATGAGATTAGAAACCAACAAGGAAAAGAACTATAAAAAACATAAACATGTGGAGGCTAAACAATATGCTACTAAACAAACACTGGATCACTAATGAAATCAAACAGGAAATAAAAGAATACCTAGAGACAAATAAAAACAAAAACACGACGATCCAAAACCTATGGGATGCAGCAAAAGCAGTTCTAAGAGGGAAGTTTATAGCTATACAAGCCTACCTCAAGAAACAAGAAAAATCTCAAATAAACAACGTAACCTTACACCTAAAGCAACCAGAGAAAAAAGAACAAATAAAATCCAAAGTTAGTAAAAGGAAAGAAATCGTAAAGATCAAAGCAGCAGTAAATGAAATAGAGTAGAAAAAAACAATAGAAAAGATCAATGAAACTAAAAGCTGGTTCTTTGAAAAGATAAACAAAATTCATAAACCTTTAGCCAGACTCATCAAGAAAAAAAGGGAGAGGCCTCAAAGCAATAAAATTAGAAATGAAAAATGAGAAGTTACAACAGACACCACAGAAATACAAAGGATCATAAGAGATTGCTACAAGCAACTATATGCCAGTAAAATGGACAATCTAAGAGAAGTGGACAAATTTCCCAAAACTGAATCAGGAAGAAACAGAAAATATGAACAGACCAACCACAAGTCCTGAAATTGAAACCGTGATTTAAAAATCCTAACAAACAAAAAGTCCAGAACCTTATGGCTTAACAGGCAAATTCTATCAAACATTTAGAGAAGAGTTAACACCTATCCCTCTGAAAATATTCCAAAGAACTGCAGAGGAAGGAACACTACCAAACTTATTCTATGAGGCCACCATCACCTCGATATCAAAACCAGACAAAAACACCACAAAAAAAAGAAAATTACAGGCCAATATCACTAATGAACATAGATACAAAAATCCTCAACAAAATACTAGCAAACTGAATCCACCAATACATTAAGGGTCATACACCATGATCAAGTGGGATTCATTCCTGGGATGCAAGGATTTTCAATATTTGCAAATCAGTCAGTGTGATACACCACATAAACAAATTGAAGAGTGAAGACCATATGATCATCTCAATAGATGCAGAAAAATCTTTTGACAAAATTCAACACCAATTTATGATAAAAACTCTCCAGAAAGTGAGCATAGAGGGACCATAACTCAACATAATAAAGGCCATATATGACAAACCACAGCTAACATCATACTCAACAGTGAAAAGCTGAAAGCATTTCCTCTAAGATCAGGAACAAGACAAAGATGTCCACTCTCACCACCTTTATTCAACATAGTTTTGGAAGTCCTAGCCACAGCAATCAGAGAAGAAAAAGAAATAAAAGGAATCCAAATTGGAAAAGAAGAAGTAAAACTGTCACTATTTGCAGATGACAGGATACTATACATAGAAAATTCTAAGGATGCTACAAGAAAACTACTAGAGCTCATCAATGAATTTGGTAAAGTTGCAGGATACAAAATCAACACACAGAAAGCTGTTGCATTTCTATACACTAACAACTAAAGATCAGAAAGAGAAATTAAGGAAACAATCTCATTCACCACTGCAACAGAAAGAATAAAATACCTAGGAATAAACCTACATAAAGAGGTAAAAATACCTGTACTCCAAAAACTATGACACTGATGAAAGAAATCGAAGATGACACAAACAGATGGAAAGATTACCGTGTTCTTGGATTGGAAGAACCAATATTGTCAAAATGACTAACTACCCAAGGTAATCTACAAATTACCAATGGCATTTTAAACAGAACTAGAACAAAAAATTTTTAAATGTGTATGGAAACACCAAAGACCCTGAATAGCCAAAGCAATCCTGAGAAAGAAAAACAGTGCTGGCTCCCTGATTTCTGACTATACTACAAAGCTACAATAATCAAAATACCATGGTATTGGCACAAAAAGAGACACATAGATCAATGGAACAGGTTAGACAGCCCAGAAATAAATGCACAGACCTATGGTCAATTAATCTCTGACAAAGGAGGCAAGAATACACAATGGAGAAAAGACAGTCTCTTCAATAAGTGGTGCTGGGAAAACTGGGCAGCTACATGTAAAAAAATGAAATTAGAACATTCTCTAGCACCATACACAAAAATAAACTCAAAATGGATAAAGACCTAAATTTAAGACCAGATACTATAAAACTCTTGGAGGAAAACATAGGCAGAAAACTTTTTTTTGTGTGTGTGTGTGGTATGCGGGCCTCTCGCTGCTGTGGCCTCTCCCATTGTGGAGCACAGGCTCTGGACGCACAGGCTCAGTGGCCATGGCTCACGGGCCCAGCCGCTCCACGGCATGTGGGATCTTCCCGGACCGGGGCACGAACCCGTGTCCCCTGCATCGGCAGGCGGACTCTCAACCACTGTGCCACCAGGGAAGCCCCAGAAAACTTTTTGATATAAATCACAGCAATAACTTTTTGGATCCACTTCCTAGAGTAATGAAAATAAAAACAAAAATAAACAAATGGTACCTAATTAAACTTAAAAGCTTTTGCACATGAAAGTAAACCATAAACAAAATGAAAAGACAACCCACAGAATGGGAGAAAATATTTGCAAATGAAGTGACCAGCATGGGATTAATCTCCAAAATATACAAGCAGCTCATGCAGCTCAATATCAAAAAAACAAACAACCCAATTAAAAAATGGGCAGAAGAGCTAAATAGACATTTCCCCAGGAAGACATACAGATGGCCAAAAAGCACATGAAAAGATGCTCAACATCGCTAATTATTAGAGAAATGCAAATCAAAAGTACAGTGAGGTATCACCTCACACCAGTCAGAATGGCCATCATCAAAAAGTCCACAAACAACAAATGCTGGAGAGCGTGTGGAGAAAAGGGAACCCTCTTGCACTGTTGGTGGGAATGTAAATTGATAAGCCACTATGGAAAACAGTACAGAGGTTCCCGTAAAAAACTCAAAATAGAGCTACCATTTGACCCAGCAATCTACTACTGGCACATACCCTGAGAAAACCATAATTCAAAAAGAGACACGTACCACAATGTTCATTGCAGCATTGTGTCCTGGCTATTAATTTACAATAGCCAGGACATGGAAGCAACCTAAGTGTCCATCAACAGATGAATGGATAAAGAAGATGTGGCACATATATACAATGGAATATTACTTGGCAATAAAAAGAAATGAAATTGAGTTATCTGTAGTGAGGTGGATGGACCTAGAGTCTGTCATACAGAGTGAAGTAAGTCAAAAAGAGAAAAACAAATACTTTATGCTAACCCATATATATGGAATCTAAAAAAAAAAAAGGTTCTGAAGAACCTAGGGGCAGGACAGGAATAAAGACACAGACGTAGAGAATGGACTTGAGGACACGTGGAGGGGGAAGGGTAAGCTGGACAAAGTGAAAGAGCAACATTGACATATATACACTACCAAATGTAAAAGAGATAGCTAGTGGGAAGCACCTGCATAGCACAGGGAGATCAGCTCGGTGCTTTGTGACCACCTAGAGGGGTGGGGTAGGGAGGGAGGGAGGGAGACGCAAGAGGGAGGGGATATGGGGATATATGTATACGTATAGCTGATTCACTTTGTTATGCAGCAGAAACTAACACACCATTGTAAAATAAATAAATAAATAACCTCCAATAAAGATGTTACAAAAATAAATATACCCCAATAAAGATGTTAAATAAATAAGTAAGTTAAATAAATAAACCACTTGTGATTTCCAGAGGGGGGAGGGTTGGGGGATGGGTAAAAACAGGTGAAGGGGATTAACAGGTACAAACTTCCAGTTTCAAAATAATTAAGTCATGGGGATATAATGTGCAGCATGGAGAATATAGTCAATAGTACTATAATAACTTTGTATGGTGACAGATGGTAACTAGACTTATCATGGTGACCATTTCGAAATGTATATAAATATCGAATCACTATGATGTACACCTGAAATTAATAAGATATCATATGTCAATTATACTTTAATAAAAAAAGCAGAGAAAAACCATACAACTGTGTTACAAAAAGCAGACGAGAGAGATTGGAAATGTTAACTACTTGTCTTTGAAAACAGATCAAAGGGAATTTTCCTTTTGTTTTCTTCGTTACAGTCTTCATTTCTCAAAGCAGAAGTATTATTTTTATCATAAGAAATCATACCTTAAATCTGCCCCACCCCTCTCACACACATAGAAAAAAATAAAATAAAAGTAGCATCAAATGTATCAAAAGTAATAGGAAGGGCTTCCCTGGTGGCGCAGTGGTTGGGGGTCCGCCTGCCAATGCAGGGGACACGGGTTCGTGCCCCGGTCCAGGAGGATCCTGCATGCCGCGGAGCGGCTGGGCCCCTGAGCCATGGCCGCTGAGACTGTATGTCCGGAGCCTGTGCTCCGCAACGGGAGAGGCCACAACGGTGAGAGGCCCACGTACCGCAAAAATAATAATAATAATAATAAATAATAAATAAATAATAATAATAGGAAGTGTGAGCCAGCCAGAATGGGGAAAAGTAGTCTAACATCTAGGCTACAGAAGGGGCATGCTGTGGCCTCATGCTCTCTAGGCCTCATTCCCAGTTCCTGGATCCCTCAGCCTGAATACTTAAGGACCCCAGATTCTCCTAAGAGAAACAATAGAAAGGGGCCAAAAGAACACCTGAATGTATGTAATGGATATGACACAATCCTTTAAGTAACCGAGTAGGCTCTCTGTATACTTTGGCACACCCTGCAAACTGAGAAACTGGAGGAGGTGATTCAGGCCTTTCCCCCAACTCTTCATATCCAGTGGGACTTCTGGGCAAGTCATTAAAAGAATGGTCTAGGGACTTCCCTGGTGGCACAGTGGTTAATAATCCGCCTGCCAATGCAGGGGACACGGGTTCAATCCCTGGTCTGGGAAGATCCCACATACCACAGAGCAACTAAGCCTGTGCGCCACAACTGCTGAAGCCCACGCACCTAGAGCCTGTGCTCTGCAACAAGAGAAGCCACCACAATGAGAAGCCCGTGCACAACAACAAACACCCAATGTAGCCAAAAATAAATAAATTTATTAAAAAAAAAAAAAAAAAGAATGGTCTAGATGGTGGGACTCTCAACCTGACAATTTCAGCATAACCCACGTTGTAACAAAGGAGTACAGAGAAAGGTCACTGCTGCTTCCTCCCAGCTTCCTCCACAACCCTCCCTGGACCTACCTCCTTAAAGGAGAACTGCTCTGTGAGGACCTCATAATGGCTATAAGCCTGGACGCCAGCTCCAAGGATACACAGCACTTCACTGCTGGGGGGTTTCAAAAACTATTTGAGAGAAATGAGATAGAAAAGGTCAAGGGAGACTCTAGTAGCCAGGAGAAGATCAAATACAGTTTGAGAATCAGGTGAACTTCAAGACCTCTCAGGCAATCAAGGAGATGTCATTGTGTATTTCCGTTTCCACTCTGCAGAGTGGGGAGGGAGGGAAGGAGCCTTCATTGGGTACCTAACATATGCCAGTGCTTAAGCCTCATGATCTCATTTAGTCCAGACAATTGACCCTATGAGCTAGATACTTCCATTGTTATCCTCCTCTTACAGATAAAGAAATTGAGGTCCAGAGAGGTTAAGTAACTTGCTCAGGGCGCTATGACTATTGAATGGCACAGTGGGGCCCTAAAACCACATCTTTCATTCTCCAAAGCCCACATGCTTTCTGCTCTGCTACCCCATCTCAGGGGCATGATAAGCCACACCTACTTCTGAGAGCTGTTAATGGCTTCTGGAATCCATGAATCCTTGCGAGCCTAGGTTCTCAGCTATATTTGCTGTGCCCACTCTCTGTTGATCCTGACTCAGCCTCTGTCTTCCTTTGTAGAGATGGCATTTGTGGCACCTGCTAAGGGTGTATGTGTCTTTATTTGCGAGTGAGGTTCTCTGATCAACTCTCCAGTAAAGTCTTTCTGACCACCCTGATAGATTTCACCACTTCACAGCACTTGTTTGTTTACAAATTCATTTTCCTGTACTGGTATATTAGCCCCATGAAAACAGAGACAGTCTTATTTGCACAGAATTGGCACATATCTACCGTTACCTATGAGAAATAGAGCAGGGTTTCTCAGCACGACTGATATTTGGGCTGGATAATTCTTTGTTGGCAGGTGGGTGGGCTGTCTTGTGCATTATAGGATGTTTAGCAGCATCCCTGGTCTCTGTCCATTAGCACCCCCTATGTTCTCAGTTGCGACAACCAAAACTGTCACCAGACATTGCTAATTGTCTCTGGGGCAGCTGGCCGAATTGTTTTCAGTTAAGAACAACTGGCATTGAGGAATGACATCACTTGCTCCTCAAACCATCCATATGAAATAAAACCGTGTTCTGACTTTCCTCTATTTCATTTAATAAAAACTGAGCTCCTTGGGGCTGCTCTTTCTTACAACGCTAATTATTGAGATTCTGGAGTGCAACCTTAAAAATGAAAGTATTCTTAATTATTAATCACTTGCAAAAAGGAGTCTCAAATATTGACAGGTGATTAGAGATGATGTCTCCTGTAGCTGCAGAAGGAGAGTTACCATTTTGTGGTATCTCAAGGTTCAAAGAACCTTGATTTGAAAAGTTTTCAAAATGACAATATCCACAAGACTAGTAGTCTTATGCTCCTGTCCAATACGGAGAATTATGTAATTTTCCTCTAACTCAATTTTTTTTTCTGTTCTCAGTTAATATGAATCTATTCTTGGAAGTACACGTGGGCTTCAGAAATTGTTGCAGTATCCTATAAAGTAACCTTTAACCTCTGATAGAAGAATTAACCTGGTTGATCATCAGAATCAATCAGATACCATAAAAAACCGAAACACCTAGTTTCTTAGGCCCTACCCTCAGCGATTTCAATTCAGTGGTTTTGGGAATCTGAATTTAAAAAAAAATTCCCCAGATGCTGCTGCTGCTGCAGAGCCTGGGTTGGAAACTACTGACCTGGGACGAGAAGACCCACAGCTACCTGGGTTGTCTGACTACAGAAAACCCTAGACTCCATTTCCTTCTGCACAAAGTGAGGCCAGTAATACTTGCTCTGCCTTCCTCCCAGAAATCCAAAAATAAATCAAACAATGGTATGGAAATTATTTTGGAAAAGATCAAAGTCCTTTTCAAATGTAGGGCAGTATTGTTAGAGTCCCTCTGTTCCTAAGTTACCAGGGGACATACCTCAGAGTCCCTTGATCATTTCAATCTGAGCTGGGTCTGGATATAATTTTTCAAAGCCAGTTCATCAAGCTGCACACTGTAGTCTACTCCCTTCCTATATAATTACCAGATGTATCCCCACATTTCCTTTATGCTTAGGCCTCATAAACCAGCATTCCCAGACCTTTAATGTGAAAGATTCCAGCCTTTAACTGTTCCTACAGATACCCCGTCTTCTTAACCCTAGCCTCTAAAAATACTGTTCTTCTTGTAGGATGCCCTTGCACTGCTTAGAAATATCATCACCTCTATCACTTGCTTTTCCTTCTGCGTGGAGAGCTCCTCCCCTCTTCCTGTTTCACTCACTCACTTCTTTTTCGGTCTTTACTCAAATATCACCTTCTCAGTGAGGTCTTTCCTCGATAATTTAAAATATCACCCCTTCCCAATGCTCTCAATTCTGCTCTATTTTCATCCTTCTAGCTGGTGGGGGGGGTGGGCGTGTTATTTTTTAAAGCAAGTCCTAGCCTATTAGTAAACTCAAAAGGGGTTTGCTGTTGGTTAATTATTTTTTTTAGCAAATCATACTATGTATTTTACTTTTTATTTTATTTATTGTCTCACCGCCCCTCTGCATGTAACTCTTGTTTCGTGCACTACCACATCTCTGACATTCAGAACAGTGCCTGATATGTGGTAGGATCTCAGTCAATACTTGCTGAATGGATACATTTGTGTGGCTTGGATCTGTTTATCTCCCCCTCTGCTTTTGGGGAGATTACTTGTGCAGTACTTGTGCAGTACTGACTCTGGCCTATGGGGCAACCACACCGATTTGCCAGGAGCAGTGTGGCAGAGGGGAAAGAAAGCAGTCCTGGGAGTCAGAGAGGTCAAGTTTTATATTCTTGCTCTGTCACTTGTTAGCTGTGTGATCCTGATCAACTCACACAACCTCTCTGAGCCATATTCCTTATACCTGGCAAATGGAGATAATCATATCTACTTTGCAAGGTTGATGTGAAGATCAGGAATAGCACATGTGAGGTACCTGGAATCTTGGGCTCATTAAATGGTAGCCAATCATTTCGTGAATCACTGTGCTCAGCTGGCATCCCATATTTGGCATATGAAGTTCCAGTTATGTCCAAAGAAGATCAAAATGAGTTCCTCACTTCTACCTTAGACATTCAAACTTGAGACACTCAATCCCACCCACCAGCTCAGCACAGCCAGGCACTAATCTCACCTTGGTGGCGATGGCAGACACTGCAGCTGTTCTCTTTGCAGTTATGACATTTCCATCCATGACCTTGGAGGAAAGGAGAGACAGTGAACAAGGGGCACCCCTATCCACCACTTAAGCAGAGAGAAGACGCTCTAAAAGAGTTAGCCCTAGGAAGCATCATAATATTCTATACAGAGAACGTTTGGCCTGGATCCAATTCCTCCACTTATAAGAAATGCAACTTTGAAAAAATATCTTAATCTTTAAGCACCGGTTTCCTACCTGTAAAAACAAAGATAATGGCAACCATTCAGAGGGTTTTTGTGAAGATTAAATGCACTGGCATACATGAAAACATCTAGCATATGGCGAGCCCTCAAGAATTGCCCATTTGCTTTACTTGCCCTGGGATTCTCAAAACATCAAGTTAAGGAGAAACTTCAGGAATAAGAGTAAGTCACTTGACATCTGTGCAAGGGCCCTGAAACTCTATCTCAGTGGCTCTCAACTCCTCCTGCACATGTGGGGAGGTTTGTGAAGATACAGATGAGGTTGACTGAATCTGAACACTAGGGATAGGACCCAGACATCATTGTTTTTAAAAGCTCCCCAGGTGATTCTGAATTATGCCTTGCTAGTAATAACTAACATCCTTTGCACTGTTCTCTGTTTATATTAATCAACTCAACTGGTCCTCACCAAGTAGTATCAGTATTCTCATTTTATGGACAAGGAAGTGAATTGCTTGGCTACTGATCAGATTCAGGAAGAATCTCAGGCCTTGTCATTTAGTTCCAAAGCCTGAGGTGGTCCCAATTTCCTGGGGAAGCACTGTTGGTAGGTGGTATGGATGCCATTTCCATTGGATGAGCAGCGACTGGGAATAGCTAAATACTCTTTTCAGGGGAGTAATAAATGGCCAGCTTCCTTGGGGAACCAGAAATTCTGAGAAGGAGAGTCTAAGGATCCAGGGGTGGTTTGGGTAGAATTAAGGGGTCTGTCCCTGATGAGGACTCAACTGGCTGGCCTCAGAGCCAGGCTGGAGGGCACAAAGCACTTTTATTAACCAGTTGTGTGACCTCAAGCAAAGTGACTCTAATACTCTGAGCCTCAGGAACCTCAAAAGAAAGTGGGTGGGGAGGTGAGGGTGTAATAAAAACTCCCACAGAGGAGTGTTGTTAGAATTGAATGAGATCAATTTATCCTGCCTGGCACATGATAAGTGCTCAGTAAGCAGCAGTGAGAAAGGCAGTAGAGCACAGTCTTAAGACAGTATAGGCCTTGGACTTACACAGAGTAGGTCTGAAGTCCATCCATGCCACTATTAGCTATATAAATTTTGGTAAGTTTGGCATAGTTGCTCTATGACTCAGTTTTCTCATCTGCAAAATGGAGGTAATAAATTTACTTACCTCACAGAGTGGTTCTAAGTATTAAGAGAATTAACACATACAAAGTGTTTAGAACAGTGCCTGACACACACAAGGTGCTTAATAAATTTGGACTACTACTAATTTTTGATATTATCATTAAATGTTAAAACAGGTCATTGTGTACCCCTTAGAAAAAAACTCCCAGGTATTAGAGAGCACCCCTACTCTGTAACTCACGTAACTCCACATTGCAGAGATTCACTAAATAAACGTTTCCTTGGCTACTGGGTTGGTGCAAGATGTATATTTGGAGTAACCGCTATAGGACAAGAACATTACAAGAATGACGAGATTATTACTTCCACACTGTCACACACTTAAAGCAGCAGTGGGCTCTGGTGCTGGGTTATGCATCCTTAGGCAGTCCTGGAATCAGATACACAGTCACAGATAACCTTCACTATCACTGGCATCCAGTCACTCAGAGAGGGTCATGTGTGGTCACACTCAAAACTCCTCCTGGTCAACAGAGAACTAACTTCTGAGCCTAGCTCTGTGTACAGGGGCCCTGACCCACCCCTGGCCAGGGAGTTGCTCACCGCCAGAAGGGAGCCATCGCTCGGCTGGAAGAGTAGCACAGTGGCCTGATGGGAGGGGACAGTGGAGGTGGTGCTGTGGCCCTCATAGAAGGTGACCAACTTGGTGGTCAGGGCGTCCTCTGCTGCACTGTAGGCGGGCATGACCCCCAGGAAACTACAAGAAGAGAGGGAGAAGCTTCAACCCCTTCCGGTCAATGCTGAGGTATCCTATCAAGTCCCCATGTCCTTTCCTTTCTCTTTCCTGGCTCAATGCCCTACCGGCCTTCTCCCTCGCCACCCCCCACTCCATCCCTCTGTCATGCCCTTTGGCAGTATGCTCAGTATGTTCAAGAATCCGGCTCTGGGTGAGAAAAATCTCCCCAGTTCTGCCACTTCCTAGCTGCATAACCTTGGGTAATTCACTTCACCTCTCTGAGTCTCGGTTTTCCCATTAGTAAATGTTGCATCAATACCCACCTATATATGGAGTGTGTTGAATTAAACAAGGTAATTCCTGTAAAGCGCCCACTTGACACAGTGGGTTGCACAAATCAGGTGGGAGCTGTTATTAGCAGTGGTTAGGTAAAAGCCCTCCCTTCCTTCCTCCAGCTGCTTCCATTCTCACCCCTCCTCTTCCTCCTTTCCAGTTGCTCCAGCCCCTGGCCCGGCCTTCCTCACTCACCCCCTGTGCTTGGCCACGGGCACCACGGTGCGCACCGGCTGCATGACCCCTCCGTCGGGGCCGCTGGAGAAGTTGGCCAGAGCCGCCTCCAGCGGCGGGATGAGTAGGCTGGAGCTGCGGAGGTGGTCCTGCACATCTGCCGCGCTCAGGAACGCTGGTACAGAGCTCATGTCGCCGGGGGCCTTCTACGAGCTCACGGGGATCCGCGCTTCCAGCGCTGCGCCCTATGTGAGAGCGCCCAGGGCGCGCTGCCGCCTACAGGTCACCGCCCAGCTCCGGGGGCGGAGCAAAACCGGTTTCCTCCAACCCCCATCCGCAGGGGTGGGCGAGCTGGGTCCCCTCCAGACACAGGTTCCCCAAGATTGGATTGAGGCGGCGGGCTGGCAGGGAGTTAGTATTCTTGGGTCCACTTTCTCAATTCCTGTAGTTAGCTGTAGTCACATTCCTTGCAAAACATGTTAGTTTGGCGCCCTACCTTCCTCCCTCCCCCCAACTCCACTATTTGCTGTCCAGGTCCTGCTGCCTGGGAAAGAGCAGACAGAGGAGTTGGGGGCAAAAAATGATGGGCTCCCTGCTTTCTTAAATTATTGCGTGCTTTTTAGGAGCTCTTAGATGAAAGGAGATAGAAGGTTATTAAAAACGATTTCCTTTCAATTCTGTCCCCATCTGGAGTCTCTTATCCCAACCTCCCTCCCACCCCTACCCCATCCCCACCCCCAGATCCCGGGCTGTTGACCGCTTCGAGTGCACAGTATTCTCCTGGGCTAATTAATTGAACTAACCTTCACCTTTAGAAAAGGGGGAAGTTCCCAGGACAAGATATAATGGCCTTAGTCACAAATCACCAAATGCATAAGATGTCATGTCAGCAGAGGAGTTGGGATCTGCCCTTGAAGTGAGACTCCAGAACTCTACCCCTAGCCATTAGGCTACATTGGCAGAGAGGGTGTAAGAGGGCATTTCGGGCCAGGTTAAACCCAGGGGTGGAAGGAATGTTGTCTCCTCCTTGAGAACTGTGTCTTGCCAGACAGAGTTGGACTGAAACCAGGGACTGATATCTAGGAGCATCAAGACATAAAACTGGGATGCTTCTTGAAGTCAAGCAGCTAAGAAGGGTGATTCTTTGGAAGGGAATTACATAGTTAAAGAGATTAAACATTTAGATAGGAGGGTCTTGTACCAATGCAGAGGGTGAAACAAATGAGCAAGAGTGTAGCCTGGGAGACAGGTCAGGAGACTCCAGTGCTTAAGTTGTGCTCCCCTGATATTTTCACTGGGAGCTACATAGGACACTTCTTAGGAAATGGTCACATCATAATGAAAGACAGTATAGTAATTGTCAAAATATGTACCAATGAAATAATAAATCGCATGTAATGTACTTAGCACAGTGCTTGGCACAGAGTAGCCACATAATAAATGAAAACCTCTTATATCATCAAAACAGAGAAGATGTGGCAGTGGTTGGAAAAGCTTATTTCAATTACACAAATTTGTTTCTTCAGTTCACCATCCTTAGAAATGCAGGCCCAGGGCTGCTGGGATTACGGAAGTGTTTACGGCTCATTATTTGTGTTGTTATAATTATTATGATGTAACGTTTATTGGGTTTAAAAAGTGACATAGGTATAAAGAAAATAGCAGTGTGTCTCATTATTCTTGAGGGAAAAAAAGCAAAACCAAATACTTACCAACTAAAAGAGAAATTAAATAGGAAAGCCAGATGGTTTGTTGTTTGTTTGTTTCCATTGTACTTAAAAATTGAGCCCTGGTCAAGTAGAAAGCTTTTGTATTTGTTTCTAGCAAATCCTGTAGGAACAGGACTAGTCTGTAAATCACCTCAAATTGTGTTCTTTATAAAGCTTTGCGTAACATCACCCAGGCCCTCACTAAAGTAGCACTGGGAAAATTGGTCTTGATTGAATTAATTCTGTTGGGACTGGAGACCCAGGGAACTAACTGGTCCCAAGTATCCAGAGCCTTTCCAAAATGAAAGTTATACAATATGCAATATCTGGTTAGGGTCAGGAGTTGTGCAACCTGGGCAGGTAGAAGGGAATTCTTAGGTGATCACATATGCTAGGAGTCCAACTGCCAGGTTCTATTGAAGCTCTGATACCTCCTTGAGATCTCTTTTATTATTTACTTTAAATATACTGTGTTAAAATTTTTACTACTCTTTTTAGCTGCACTAGGAGCAAAATTAGCCTGCTATTGTAGTTTAATATGCTATTTCAATCATTTTGAATTTGCATCAAAACAAATGCATGATTATTCAAAAGACAGTAGGTCTGTGAGTCACCTCAAATCATCTTCCTTATACGGCTTTGGGTGAGATCACCCAGGTCCTCAGCAAAGTTTTAGCTGCCAAACATGGTGGTCTGGTTTTAGCTCAAGGGTCTGGAAAGAAGTCATCATAAAAGGGGAGGGCAGCCTTCTTCCTCCTTCCCAGCCTGGTGGTAGCAGCAGTGGTTCTGGGGAGGCTGGTTGGAATTCCAGGGGAGTAGCACAGGTCTGGTGGCCAACTGAAGAGCAATGATCTAGAATATAGGTTAGAAGCTGTTTTGCAGTGTGGACTGACAGCAGATTAACCAGTGTACAACAAACACTGGTCCAATGGTCCAGAGGGAAGGGGGTTGCTGGTGCCACACTACATGGCTGGGCTATGGAGTTAGCATACTTTTGTATGACATGTAAATAAATACCTTTCTAGGCTTAGTTTACAAGGAGCTTCCATGGAAATTATCATATTGTTTTTTTCAACTTATTGATGTGATACATTATATGAGCAGATATCCTAACATCTCAATTTGTTTCTAAGGTTTTTATTGGAGTTCTAATGCTTTGGAGATGAAATCCCCACCAAGTCATTTCCAGGTAGAGGATTAGGAACTTCGTACTTTGTGATTCCCAAGTAAGGGCTCTGTGGTCAGCCAGTTTGGATTTGAATCCTAGTTCTGCCACTGTACATGCTGGATGACCTTAAACAAGAGATTGAACCACTCTGATCCTCTTTCCTGCACTGTAAAATCAGATGGTATTAGTAATATTAGAACCAACCTCCCAGAGTTGTGGTGAGGCATAAATGAAATCATTTTGTGAAGTGTCTAGCTGGTAGGTGTTTAATAAGTATTATATTATATAAGTATTATTGATGCTTGTTGGTTTATATTATTAAAATAATGAAACTACTATTAGCAGTGATGACTTAAGAGAAAGAATATTAATAAACTTATTAGTAATGTAGGAGCAAGTAACCAGGATGCTGGTGTAACTCTCTTCCTTCCCTGCCCTCCACTGAGACCTTGCGCTGGGACACACCTAGAGGGTTTACAGGCCCCTGTGCCTGCAACCTCTGGAAGCTCCTCGCTAAGCCTCCACAGACTCTGGGGAGAAGGTGGCCACTTGCACTTCCCTACCCTTCCTTACTGCCACTACCACACTGAAGCTGACAGTAGGGCAGGGCTGTCACTAGGGTGAGCCAAGCACAGTGACTGAAGTACTCACTTCCAGTGCAAAATTTAGGGACATACTCAGAACTCAAGATAGTACTTAAGATTTTTAAAAAATTTTTTTAATGTAATATTGAAAAAAAACACTAAAAAAATTCCATGATAATGAAACTACCAAAATTTTAAATAAAGCTAGGATCAGGATTACTGATTTTTCCTTCTGTTTTAGCCTCCCATATAGCACCTCATGGTACTTTTAAGTTTTTTATTTTGAAAAAAATTTTAAATGTCATATTAAGGTATTTATCTTGCTTATTGAGTTGTTTTCCCCTTAAACAGGCAGGCAAGGCATCCTGGTTACTGGCCCCTACATTACTAATAAGCTTATTAACATTCTTTCTATTAAGTCGTTACTACTAATAGTAGTTTCATTATTTTAATAATACCAAGGCAAGTGTCTCACTCCTCTCACTCCTAGTCTCTGGCTTCGGCAAGTGGGGGACTGTGTGGTGGGCCAGGAGGAGCAAGTGGTAAAATATTCGGGAAACCTGAGACAGGTGGGTTGGGCGAGCCAGGAGATGGCAGGTTGCCAGGAAGGTAGGGGCTCCACGGTCCGTGAGCGGGAAAAGGGCCGAGGCAGCCCTCGTTGGGTCCTCCCGCCCGCCTGGTACGGGGTCGGACCTCGCCTTTGAGGGGTCCGCGCTGGGCAGAGGCTGCAAACCTGTCCGCGGGGCCGCCGGCGGGGCGGTCGGGGAAAGCGTTGGAAGGAGGTACCGCGCTGGGTCCACTGGCGCCCCTCAACGGCGGGTCGGAGGCAGTTACCAAGGCCTCGGCCGTGAGTGCAGACCTTCTCGCCCTTCCTCCTCCTCCCTAAGCCCTCCTAATAGGGATGCTCCGCCTACCCCACGTTCCAGCCCAAGAGCGTGCTTCCTCCCCTCCCCTCGCCCCTCCCGCCCCCCGCCCCAACGCCATACAAACACGCAAAAACCCACTAGGGACTTAGAGTTAATTTTTAACTGTTTTTATTTTTTATTTTGGTTGTAACAGTGATTAGAAGGAAGGTTTTGGGAGGTTCAGTCAAATTTTAATTTGACTTTAGACAAATGAGTTGACCTCTGAATCTCAGCTATTATGTAGGAATATCATTTTACCCATCCCATAGGATTTTTCTTTTTTAAAAAAATTGAGGTAAAATTCACCATTTAAAAGTATTAGAATTCAGTGGCTTTTATTACATTCACAATGCTGTGAAACTGTCACCACTCATTCCAGAACATTTTAATCTTCCTTAAAGTAAACCCTGTACTCATGAGCAGCCATTCCTCATTCCCCGTATTTCCAACCACTGGCAACCACAAATCAGCTTTCTGTCTGTATGGATTTGCCAATTCTGGGCATTTCTTATGTGGACGGAAATAATCAATAAGCCAGTTAGAGCCAAATTGAGGATGATCACCCAGGAGAACGGTCTCTCAGATAACTCTGAGGAACTGCTCCAGAGAAGCATGATTTTCCGCATAGTTTTATATCTCATCAGAACGAAGAACACCAAACAAGTCAGGAATACATTCCTTCAAGATTTCACAAAAACAAAAAAACAGATCAGCATGTATACAATGAGTCGGTATGGCCTTGGCACCTGGGAAGGGAGTCTTATCATCGAAGAAGTATGCAGCACTGACATCCCAGGAAGGGAGGCATTTAATCTTTATTTTTAAAAAGGACATTCTTTACTTCAGGTACCCTTTTCTTTGATGATTAAAGCAGATGTACAGTGTATGTTTAATAGGCTACAGACTATTTTAGCTAGCATAAAATTCAAGTTAAATCCTGTATAAGCTAGAATGACTGCCTCATAACTCAATATGTGAACATTTCTTCCAGCACATTTATATATAGAATCATAATATATGGTCTTTTGTGTTTGGCTTCTTCCACTTAGCATATTTTCAAGATTCATGAGTGTTGTGTCATGTATTACATATTGGATAATACCACATTTTGTTCATCCATTCTCATGGACTTTCGGGTTGTTTCCACTTTTGGGGTGTTATGAATAATGCTACTGTGTACAAGTTTTTGTGTTGACATATGCTTTCCATTCCTAGAAACCTAGGAGTGGAATTGCAAGGTCATATTGTTACCAAGCCCAACCTCCTTCTGCTCATTGCACGACGGGCCAATAAATCGGGAGAGGAGTTGTTGGAACAAGGAATAACGATTTCAATGGTAAAGCTAGCAGACCGAGAACACGGCAGACTAGCGTCTCAAAAATCCACCTTACCTCAGTCCGAATTCAGGCTCCTTTTATATACCAGAGGGGGGAGGGGGCGGGGCCACTGTGGCACCGACCAATGGCTGAGCGGGGCTGCTACAGCTCGCGCCTGCCTCGCAGCTCTCACACCCTGAGTGGAAAGGTGCGATCCCAGAAAGCCGCCAGGTCTGAAGAAGTACTAGGTTGCTCCAGCAACGTCTTCCTCCAGGTCTAGGTGAAGCGAGGCGCAGAAGCCGCTGAGACCCCGGTGGCCACGTGGAGGCGGTTGACACACCCTTTCCTGGGATCGCTGTGTGAGGCGGCGGGCCCCCTGGGCTCAACCCGCGGCTGGCCTCACCGGTCAGTTCGTGACTGATGACATTTTAAGGGATCTGTGAAGCCTGCTTGAGCAAGGTCGTCCCCTGGGTCTTTTCAAAAATGGCTGTACTCTTGTCTTCCAGTCTCACACCTATTTAGTTGTTTAAGCACTGTTTGTTCAAAAGACTGTTATTTATTGTTGAAAATCAATTGACCATATTTGTATGGGCTTACTTTTGGATTCTCAATTCTATTTCATTAGATTAAGATATATCTATACTTATGCCAGTACCATACTGCTTTGATTACCGTTACTTTTGTAGAAAGTATTGAAATCAGGAAGTGTGAGACCTCAAAACTTTGTTCTTCTTTTTAAAGAAATTTTTGGCTATCCAGGGTTCCTTGCAATTCTATATGAATTTTAGGATCAGTGTGTTCATTTCTGAAAAAAAGGCAGCTGGGAATTGACTGACTCAGTAGATCAATTTGGGGAATAGTGCCATGCTAACAATATTGAATTTTTCATGAACATGGGCTGTCTTCATTTATTTAGGTCTTCTTTCATTTCTTTTCCCCCCAGTTTTACTGAGGTATAATTGACAAATAAAATTGTACTATATTTAAAGTGTACAACATGATGATTTGATATATGTATACCTTGTGAAAGAATTCCCAAATTCAAGTTCATTAGCGTATCAATCACTTCACAAAGTTGCCCCCTCTCCTTTTTTGGTAAGAACACTTACAATTTACTCTCTTAGCAATTGCAATTATACAATACTATCAACTATAGTCACCATGTTTTACATTAGATCCTTAGAACTTATTCATCTTATAACTGAAAGTTTGTACCTTTTTGCCAACCTCTCTCCATCTCCCTCACCCCTTAGCCATGGCAACCTAGAGATTACATTTAATCTATAGATGACTTTGGGCAGTAGGAACATTTTAACAATAAATCTTCTGATCCATGAACATATAGCTTTCCATTTATTTGTGTATACAATTTCTTTCATTAATGTCTTGTTTTCAGTGAACAGATCTTTCACTTCTTTAAATATACTCTTTAAGTATTTTATTATTATTATTATTTTGTGTGTGTGTGTTACGCGGGCCTCTCACTGTTGTGGCCTCTCCCATTGCGGAGCACAGGCTCCAGACACACAGGCTCAGCGGCCATGGCTCACGGGCCCAGCCGCTCCGCGGCATGTGGGATCTTCCCGGACCGGGGCACGAACCCGTGTCCCCTGCATCGGCAGGCGGACTCTCAACCACTGCGCCACCAGGGAAGCCCTATTTTATTATTTTTGATGCTTTTGTGAATGGGATTGTTTTTTGTCTCCTTGTTGAACCTGTCGTTTTGTTCTTGTATTGTCTTCCTGATTTCATTAAATTGTTTATGTGTTCTCTTGAGCTCTCTGAACATCTTTTGAATAATTTTTTTGAATTCTTTGCCAGGCAATTAAATTATCTCCATTGGTTTGGGGTCAGTTACTGGAAGTTTGCTATGTTCCTTTGGTGGTGTCATGTTTCCCCAATTCTTTGTGACCCTGGTAGTCTTGTGTAGGTGTCTGCATAACTAAAAACTTGTCACCTCTTCCAGACTTTATGGACTGACTCTGGTAATGAAAGACCTTCTGTGGGTGGGAGCATGCTGGAGTCTGTTCTGACTGTATCTAGTGGCGCAGACTGCCAAATGCAGGGGCATGTGGCAGCTCTGGGTCCAGGGTGGGGGGTGGGGGCATGATGTCTCTCTGGGTCAGGCCACAGGGGTCCACAGCATTGACAACTATGTGGTCCTTGGTGAGCATAGTGGGGTATCTGCAATGGCTACAAGGGCTATTGGGGCCCTTGTGGTGCCTCCAGGTCCAGAGGCTACATACAAGGGCAGGCAGAAGTGGCATGGAGCTGGTGGTGGTGTGTACATACCACCAACTGGTGCCTAAGTAATGGCAGAGGCTGGTTGCAGATACACACACAGTGGTAGGGGCCAGGGCCAGGAACAAGGGCCATGGCCACGTGAGGGTACACAGGCGGCTTCAGAGGCCCTGGATGTTGGTGTATGTACATTTTGTGCCTGCAGGATCTCACATCAGACATGCACAGCAATGGAGGCTTAATGGGGATCTAGCTGGCTGGATGCAGGTGCACAGTTTGTGGGGACAGCTGCAGGTGAGCCTAGTGGTGCAGTCTAGTGACAGGAGATAAGGCCAGAGCTGAGCCCTCAGGCAGCTGTGGGGGCCCCAGCTGTCAGTGTGCAATTCCATGGCTGCAGGATATTGCCACAGGTATGCACACTGCCTTAGAGGCTGGTGATGGGAATCTACTATTATTGTATTGCTGTCTACTTCTCCCTTCAGTTCTTTAAATATTTGCTTATATAGGTACTCTGAGGTAGAGTACATAAATATTTATAAATGTTGTATCCTCTTAGTTAATTGATCCCTTTATCATTTTTTTTGAATTTTGTTTTATTTTTTTATATACCAGGTTCTTATTAGCTATCTATTTTATACTTATTAGTGTATACATGTCAATCCCAATCTCCCAGTTCATCCCACCACCACCCCTCCCCTGCTTTCCCCCCTTGGTGTCCATACGTTTGTTCTCTACATCTGTGTCTCTACTTCTGCCTTGCAAACCGGTTCATCTATACCATTTTTCTAGATTCCACATATACACATTAATATACTTCCAGAGGAAGTAGCATTTAACTTAAGACCTAAAGTCTTGAGAGTTTGTCAGGCAAAGAGTGAGGGAAGAGAGCTCCAGGCTGAGGGAACAGCATGTGCAAAGGCTTGGAGAAGCAAAGGAGCCTGGCAGATTTGAGGAACTGAAAGGCCAGTGTGATTGTAACTCAGAGGTGGAGTGGGGGGCCGGGTGTGGTGCAAGACAAGGCTGGTGAGGTCCACAGGGGCAGACCAGCAGGGCCTTCCTAGCCATGTTAAGGGCAAGTTAACGATTCTGGGCACAGCTTGGCCTCCAGTGCCATCCCACGCCACCTTTCATCTGCTCTTCTGGGTCAAGCCCCCTGACCCCAGAATTGCTCTCTAACCATGACCTTCCCTCCAGTCAAGAATTTTCTCAACCACTGCAAGTGTCTCTTGTCATCACTTCCCAAGAAATTCAACTCCTGGGGGACCAAATTCTGGCTCTCCCAGGAAGCATTTGTCAAGGTCTCAGGTACCATTAGGTAGCCCATGTTATGTTGGAATACTTACTAAGTGGAAGAGTGACTGTTATTATCCCCATTTTATAGATAACGAAACTGAGGTTTGGAGACATAAAGCACACACAGTTATCTCTACCCTCTTTTTGACACCTCATTTCTCCCCAGTATTCCCCAGAATTTGGGAAGCTACATGGTCTGTTAGGATTCTATGACTCTGATTCTATGACATGTCAGAGAGGATGCTAAGGTTTAGGGAAACATGGAGATTTCAGGGTTCTAAAATTCCACAGTTCTAAGCCTTAGCACTCCAATAAACCAGGTTCCTGATGTGGGCTAGCTAGTCCAAGCCTGGAGAGGCAGGCACCACCCATGAGCTCTTTTCCACCTGGTCTCCTGGGTCCCACCTTGTAGACCAACGAAAGGATGAGATCTGGGCACCCCCTGATGGCCAGGAGAGGATGGGAAGGAACGGGATAGTCGGGAGCCTTACACCCGAGGGCAATGCTCTGGGGCAGAGGCCGGAGTTGAGAGAAGGCAGGGAGTTCCAGGTCCTGCCACAGAGCAGACTTCCTGCTTGGCAGACAGCCTGAGTGAGCTACGGTGGGTGACCCCGGGAGCCATGGGGTGCACGCGTGATGCCATCCTGGATGCGCTGTAGAACCTCACTGCAGACGAGTTCAAGAAGTTCAAGATGAAGCTGCTTTCAGTGCCGTTGCATGAAGGCTATGCAAGCATCCCACAGGGGACGCTGCTGCCCATGGATGCTGTGGACCTCACCGACAAGCTCATCAGCTACTATCTGGAGGCATACGGTGCCAACCTCACGGCGCTCGTGCTTTGCGATATGGGCATGCAGGAGGTGGCAGAGCAGCTGCAGACCTTGGGCAAGGGGGAGCTCACCTCCTCCACATTCCGCGCAGAGGTCCAGACCAGTATGCCCTCATCTGCACCCTCCTCCCAACCCGAACATTTGCCTCTCCCCGTGCTTTCGCTTCCTGTTCCTCCTACCCTTTAATAAAAGCTTCTCCTGCTGGGGAGGCTTGGTACTGACCTTGGCTTCTGGACCAAGAGATCCCTGACCCCAGAAAGACTTGGAGACACCATTTAACATTTTCTTACAGGCCCTGGAACCGTGCCAACCGAGATCAAGGCCCCTCGCCAGACAGCAGCCAAGCCAAGTAAAGTCTTCAACACCCAACCTCACCCACCTGGGCACCTCACCAGCCCCGCCCCCACTGCACCCCTGCACAGCCTAAATCTGTTGCCCCAAGGCCAAGAGCACCCAGAGAGCGCAAAGCTAGGCCAACCCTCCCCACCCACCTACTCACACACCTCCAGGGCCCGAGCCTGGTTGGGAGGAGAAAGGGAGACAAAGTTAAACTCATCCCACTATACGTAGAGTCCCGGTGGCATGCCCGCCTTGAGCCCCACCGCTTAGGGTTGCATTCAGGGCAATTTCTGAAGAAAGCCTAGTGTTCAAGAGGGACAGGCTCCAGCACCCACCTTGGTCCCAGCTCATCCCCTCTCCTCCCTCCCGCCCCAGCACTGCACTTTGTGGACCAGCACCGGGCGGCCCTCATTGCACGGGTCACAGACACGGATGGGGTGCTGGACGCCCTGTATGGGAAGGTCCTGACAGAGGAGAAGTACCAGACTGTGCAGGCGGAGCGCACCAATCCTACCAAGATGAGGAAGCTCTTCTGCTTTGCTCCAGCCTGGAACCTGGCCTCCAAGGATCTGCTCCTCCAGGCCCTGAGGGACACCCAGCCCTACCTGGTGGTCAACCTGGAGCAGAGCTGAGGCATCTTCCCCAGCAGCGGTCCCACAGACAACCCCTGGCTGTTCCAGCCATCTTACCTGGAGTCTCTGATTTTTTATACATGATATATGAAAAATCAGCTTGTACTTGGTGTGTTTTCCTACTTCCAGCCTGGAAGCACACGTGGAGCTGAGCTACACATCCAAGCCCCACAGAGGCTCAGATGAAGCTCTAGTTTTCGCCTGTTCCTGGGGCAGCAGACTCCCCAGACACCTCATCCTTCCTGCCTCAGTCACCATGGAATAGTCCCTCACCATTTTGTGGCTCCTTCAATGCCACCCCAGAGGGTCTGCCCTTGAGACCCGTGAATACAAGTTAGCCTTGTGGCCAAGGTCTAAAACTTAAACTAGAGGTATGTACAAAGGGCCTGGAACTGTGGAGGGCCATATTTGACAGATGCATTTCAAAACAGACTCGTCTACCAAGCTTCTCAATCGCTCACTTTATCATAGGAAAAAAAATTGCAAAATGAGAGCAATTTTCAGGGGAAGTGACAAGAGTATCATCTAAGCAGAACAGAAGAGCACAAACCACCAAGTATTCCTGGGGTTCCTTCTGGCACTGACACCAGCAGGCGTCACTGCTCCCTCCCACCTACTGCAAGAAGGGGTTATAGGTTACACCTGGCCCAGAAAACCTGCCAACCACAAAAGCAAAACTTAAGGAAATTAGCTCTAGTAGCTGTTTCTTCTCTTGATGGAACTGTGCCAACAAAAGAACATACGGATATTTATTTCCAGAAAACAGCACTTAAGGAGCCTTTCCAGAGGCTGTTAGGGAACCAGGATCCTAGGACCACATCCTGAGTACATTTTGCACCCAAATTCTTTCTGGCTTAGAAGGGGTGGATGCAAAGCAACAGGCAGGCCCCAAGAAGGCCAGTTATCCTATCCTTAGGAGTCAGATCATCAGACTCAGGGATCCAGGTATGAGGGTGCAAGGTGTACCATTCACAATGATACACCTGTGCAGAATGAACAAAGCTGTATGAAGGCTTCACTTGGAATACCTTCCCTAAACACAAGAATTAGCAAATGTAGTTTTCATTCCCTGCCTCCCTCCACACACACACACAGTCTATGTAACATTTCCCTATTCTGATGACCAGATCACCAGAGCAACAGGAGAAAACAGGTAATTTGCTGTAGGAGGAAGCTACCAAGAAGCTAAGCTAATGACCACTGTCAAGGCTACACAGTCACATGGGACTGCTCCTAATGCCATTTAGGACTCCAGGAGGAAAGCTGAGCTTCCCCCAAATCGGGAACCAGCCCCAATACTCAGGATCCCCTGGGCTTATCTTCTTTAGTCAGCCACCCCATAAAATAAATGCCGATGCTCCCCATTTCACCCTCAGCCCTTTTCTACCAAGTCTTCTTAAATCTTATAAACCAAATCTTATTCAATCCCTGAGATGTGTTTGTTCACTTATGTTCTGCAAAGACCTTACCATTTCCCAAACTGAAGTTGTCTTCCTTTTACTACCTCTGTATCTCCACATATGGCAACAGCAGCAGCCTAACCAGTAAACAAGAAATCCTAGCCTGTTCCATAAAGCCCAGATTTAGTCAGTCTTCCAGCTTATATCCAAACACCTTCCTTTTCAACTTCACTGCCCCCATCTGGCTTATGCCTTCATGTCTTACCCACAACAGGCTTCCTAATCTCCCTGCTTCTAGTCAACCGCCTTCAAGGGCCTGAGTGATCAAAACTGATGATGGAAATGGACTCCCTTCTAACACTAGGACACCTAAGCCCCTCTTCCAGCCTGATCCTGAATGATCCATCCAACCTCTCCTACCTTCCTTTTCACATACCCCTGGATCCCAACACTACTTATACCCCAAGCCCTAGCACACATTGGTCCCTTACCTCTGGACACCTTGAAACCCATCTGTCCTAGCATGCCCACAGGTGGCCTTCCTCTGGTCTCCAGTGGCACTTTCACCTACTGTCCCTGTGGGAGAGCAAACCATATTGTCATGTCTATTTTCACATAAGACTCTCCCATTAGAGTAAGCCCCATAAAAAGACATATTTTCAACCTCTGTAGAGTGCCTTGCATGTGAAAAATAATAAACAGCAGTTACTGTGTATGTCTAGTGTCTGAGAGAGGATTTTTTCAAAAACTTCACAGGAACCCAGTGCTTCTCATGAGATGGAGCCATAACTAACACTTCCCTGCACAGCAGATGCTCAAACAGAGCAGCTACAAAAACCAGGGCAGGCCTGAGGCAAAAGGTATGGTTCTAAGAAACAGCTCCCCTAAGTTGAAAGACTTCTTGGGGGCTTTATTTTTCCTTTTTATTGGAGGGGGAGGAAGGGCGAGGCTCAGAGTTCTACAAGCCACAGCATATACTGGTTAAGGACACACTTCTGCAGCCAAAGGACAGATTCCAATCCCTGCTCCACCTAACTCACCAGTTATGAGACTTAAGGGCAGTTTGTACCTCAGCATCCCCATCTATAAAGTAGGGACAACAGGACACAGCTCACCACCTAACAGCAGATGGCCCACAGCGAGCACACATTAGTGTCAACAGTGATCTCCAGGATGTTTTTGTTCCTAGCTGCTCAATGGCTTAGGCTCCTCAGTGGCCCTCAATCTGAAACAATCAACATTTTCTGCCCAAACCTCTAAGCATCACAAGACTGAAAAAAGAACAAGCAGATCAATACCCAATGTTCACTGGGCCTGTGCTAATTAGAACAAAAACCCATATGCAAGACCCAGCCTTCTGTGAGTGACCTTTCTTAGCTCCTGGCTCAAATTGTCTACATAGAAAGTTTTATACAAAATCAATTACCCCTTCACAGAGAAGGTGGGGGGAATGAGCAGAAAAGGAGTCTCTGCAGAACTTTACAGCATGGCTCTAAAAGTGTGCTGCTCAAACAGCAGCATCAACATCACCAGAGAGCTCGTACCCCACCAAGATCTACACACGGAATTAGAACCCACCTGCTAACCATACTGCCAAGTGATTCAGGTACCTATTCAACTTAGACACACAACATTCCAGGGAGGATTTGGCTCTGCCACCTCAGACTGCGACAGGTTTGCAGAAGCCTTCTTACATAGAGATTTGCCTTGCTTTTCACTCAGGGAAAGAGTACACAGGATGGGCCTGCTTCTCCTCAAATTCTGGGAAAAAATAATAAAGCAAACAAAAAACAGCCATCAGGCTAGATCTAACAGACAGGTTCTTACCGTGAGCAGGCTGCAGTGAGGCCCTAAGGGTCCTGCAGAAACAGCTACAGGGAATCAGTGCAATTGTGCAACACTGCCACCCTGAGGTGCATGTGCAAGATGCTACCTAGAAAGCCTGGCTCCTGCTCCCTTCAGTTTCTTCTTCCCATACCCACCCCACCCCACCCTCCTTGGCATTCTCTACCTGGAATTGCCTAAGCTTGGTTCTCCGCTACACACAAGGAACCCCCAAATCTTCGATCCTGTAGGCCAAGCTCCCTTCCTGTCTCCATTCCCCACACTGGTGGCTCTCAATCGTCCTTCCTGTTAAAGGAGCCCTTCTTGCTAGCACTATAACCCCGAGGTTTAAGGCTAAGGCCACAATCCAAGAAGCTGAGAGAGCACAATCCATCCACAGAGCACTATTCCCAGACCCAAACTCCTGACATCCGTCTGTTCCTGCCTCAAGCATATTAGGAATTTTAGTATGGCTGCACAGGTCCTGGGCCTGAGCCCCGCGTCCATCAAAGCCTCTGAGGGTCCCGCGGTACCAATGGATCCGAGCACTGGCCCTCCCGTCCAAGCCTCTGTGGTGGCCCGTGGGCCGCCCCTGACAAAGCCTCCTCTGGCCACATGGGTCCAGGTGGGCCAAGTGCCACCACCCTCCAAAGCCTCCTCTGGCTGTCCCAGCCCCTGTGGACACACCTGTGGAAGCCTGTGCCCACCTGGCCTGCACGAGCATGTGTGCTCCAGGCCAGCTTCAGGAGCAGATGCTGGTAAAAGGAACACATGCAGAGGTGGGGCTGACACAGCAGGTCCAGAGACCTACCTAGAGGTCTCGGAGGGCCTCCTGGGGAGTTGGGGAATGGATGTAACTCACTATAGTGGCAATGACACTGATAGCAGAGGTACCAGGAAATTTTTCATTTTTTCAATTTTATTTTTCGCTGTTGTCCTCTTTCGTTTTGTCATTGCTTCATTTTAATTTTTTTCTAATATATTTTTTATTTTTCTTATTTTATTTTTTATTGTTATTGTTCTGCTCTTTTTCATTTGTTGTCTGTTTTTTGTTTTTGTTTTCTTGGTGGTGGTGGTTTGTTCTTTTGATATTTTTGTGTTGTTTTCTTTCATTTTGTTATTTTTTTGCTTTGTTTTTATCTTTTTTTTGTTTTTGTTTTTGTCATTTTATTGTCTTTTCTCTTAGCTTTTCTTTTAGTTTGTTTTTTTATTTTATTGTTTGTTTTCTGTTTAGTTTCATTTCTATTATTGGTTATGGTTTGGGGTCCTCTTGTTTGTTTGGGTGTTTTGTTTTTTGCTATCCATGTTGTTTGTTGTTGGTGGTTTGCTTTTTGTTTGCTTGGATTTGTTTTTGTTATTTGTCTCAGGTATTGTCTGTTTGTTTTTATTTGTTTGTTTTTGTTGTTATTATTTACCTTGGGCTTTGTTTGTCTATTTTAGGGTTTTTCTGTTTGCTTGTTATTTGCCAAGCCATGTTGCTTGCGGGGCCTTGGTTCCCATGCCGGGGGTCAGGCGTGAGCCCCTTTGGTGGGAGCACTGAGTCTGAGACACTGGACTACCATAGAACTTCAGGCCCCAGGAAATATTAATTGGTGTGAGCTCTCCCAGAGGTCCTCATCTCGGCACCAAGATCCAGCTCCACCCAACTGCCTGCAAGCTCCAGTGCTGGATGCCTCGGATCAAACAACCAGCAAGACAGGAACACAGCCCCACCTATCAACAAAAGCAAGATGACAGAGAAACGTGTTACAGATGAAGGAGCAAGGTAAAAACCTATTAGACCAAATACATGAAGAGGAAATAGGCAATCTACCTGAAAAAGAATTCAGAGTGATTATGGTAAAGATGATCCACAATCTCAGAAATAGAATGGAGGCATGGATTGAGAAAATATAAGAAATGTTTAACAAGGACCTAGAACTAAAGAACGAACAAATGGTGATGAACAACACAATAACTGAAATGAAAAATACACTAGAAGTAATCAATTGCAGAATAACTGAGGCAGAAGAATGAATAAGTGAGCTGGAGAATAGAATGGTGGAAATAACTGCTGAGGAACAGAATAAAGAAAAAGAATGAAAAGAAATGAGGACTGTTTCAGAGACCTCTGGGAAACAGTTCATGCACCAACTTTCAAACTATATGGGTCCCAGAAGAAGAATAGAAAGGGAAAGGGTCTGAGAAAATATTTGAAGAAATTATAGTCAAAAACGGCCCTGATGTGGGAAAGGAAATAGCCACCCAAGTTCAGGAAGCACAGAGAGTCCCATACAGGATAAACCCTAGGAGAAACACACCAAGATACATATTAATCAAAGTAACAAAAATTAAAGTCAAAGAAAAAATCTTAAAAGCAGCAAGGGAAAAGCAACAAATGACATACAAGGGAATCCCGATAAGGTTATCATCTGATTTTTTGGCAGAAACTCTGCAGGTTGGAAGGGAGTGGCAGGATATATTTAAAGTGTTGAAAGGTAAAAATCTACAACCAAGATTACTCAACCCGGCAAGGATCTCATTCAGATTCGATGAAGAAATCAAAAGCTTTGCCAAAAAAGCAAAAGTTAAGAGAATTCAGCACCACCAAACCAGCTGTACAACAAATGCTAAAGGAACTTCTCCAGGCAGGAAACACAAGAGAAGAAAAAGACCTACAAAAAGAAAACCAAAACAGTTACGAAAATGGTAATAGGAACATACGTATCAATAATTCCCTTAAATGTAAATGGATTAAACAATCCAACCAAAGACACAGACTGGATGAATGGATACAAAAACAAGACCCATATGTACACTGTCTACAAGAGACCCACTCCAAACCTAGAGGCACATACAGACTGAAAGTAAGGGAATGGAAAAATATATCTCATGCAAATGGAAATCAAAAGAAAGCTGGAGTAGCAATACTCATATATGACAATACAGACTTTAAAATAAAGACTATTACAAGAGACAAGGAGGACACTACATAATGATCAAGGGATCAATCCAAGAAGAAGATATGAAAATTGTAAATATCTATGCACCCAACACAGGAGCACTTCAATACATAAGGCAAATGCTAACAGCCATAAAACAGGAAATCTACAGTAAATCTACAGTAAAACAAATATCATATATTAACACACATATGTGGAATCTCGAAAAATGGTACAGATGAACCAGTTTGCAAGGCAGAAATAGAGACAGATGTAGAGAACAAACATATGGACACCAAGGGGGTAAAGTAGGGGAGAGTGGTGGTATTAAAATTTTTTTTAAAGTACTGGAGACAGAGATTTGTATGCCATGTTAATCAATTTGAACTTTATCCTGAAAAACATGGGAAACCATCGAAAAAGTTTAGGCAGGTGGGTGACTTGATCAGCAAAATGTTTCTCAAACTTCACCCATTATAACACCTTCATGATTTTTGCCTTATCTTCATATCACCTGTAGTTAATTTACTTAATGTTGTTTAAACCCTTTTATTCTTT
This sequence comes from Kogia breviceps, assembly GCF_026419965.1. Lineage (NCBI taxonomy): Eukaryota > Metazoa > Chordata > Mammalia > Artiodactyla > Physeteridae > Kogia > Kogia breviceps. Next base: position 69,392,998 of record NC_081323.1, read on the forward strand.
TACAAACGTATGTCAAGAGGAAACTCATTACCACCATTGCTTGCCATAACAAATATTCAAAATAAATATATAACTATTAAAGTAGAACAATGTTCATTTATGTACCAACTTTAAATCATCTCATGCAGCACTATGTAAATCTACCAGTTTTGTGCCAGAGTCTTAAGGTCTGTTTGTTTTAATATATTTTGGCCGCACCACCCGTGGCTTGCGGGATCTCTGTTCCTGACCAATGATTCAACCCATGACAGCAGCGAATCTTAACCACTAGGCCACCAGGGAACTCCTGCCGGATTCTTAATGACCGGGTCTTAGATGTCATCTGGAATCTCGTTAGAGAACCACTTGTAAGTGTGAAGAAATTCGAACACAGGCCGAGGGCATAAATTTTGTCTATGCTCTGTAACGCCTACAACCAGCCCGTAGGAAATTTTACTGTGCATACGAATCACCTCGGGACCTTGTAAAACTCGGATTTTGATCCATTATGTAATCTGAAGACTTTGCATTTCTAACAAACCCCTAAATGACATTAATGTTGGTTTCCCAATCACACAACTTTGCAAGGTACGAGATTATACGTCCCTGAAGGGGAGGGACCGTGCCTTAATCTTTAGTATAGTGTCTGGCACAGGCAACTTATCAGCTAACATTCGTTGAAGACAGCACAGAATTTTCTTCCCACAAAAGCAGTCACGTGACTCTCCATATGCCGGCTTCAGATCAGAAGTCTCTCTCACACACACACCACTACTATTCAAAACATTTTAATTTTTCTAAGACAAAACTATATTTGTTTTTATTTTCTACGTAATCTCAGCCTAAAATATAAACTCCATAAGACCAGAGACCTTAGTCTTAAGTATTTCCTAGGTTTCGGTCTCACCTATGTGTGTCCCAGGCCTGGGAGTTAGAGCGGCGAATTCATTGGACAAGGGCTCTGTTCCTAGGAGCTAATGAGCTAATGAGGACCTCACCAAGCAAGAGGCGATCACACCCGGCTTCAAAGCCTATGTCTCCGTAGAAAGGCAGATAGGGAGAAGTCTCCTAAAGCCGCCAGCTTCCACAGTGCAGGAGGCCCTGAAGTTCAGAAGGCTGGAGCCCAGAGGCCGCGGGTGGAATCCGGCGAACCGGGGCTCTTTCATTGGACAGCCAGGATCGGAAGAATCCAAAGTGGAGGGGGGGGAGATGGGCTGTCGCAGTCGTAGTCAGAAGAGGATTATAGAGCGGATATCCGGGCCAGAAAGAGAACCCAAAAAGCGGGAACTTAAATTATCTTCTGAAAACTGCGTTACGAAATTATGCGTCTCCCTATCCTGCGTGTTGGAGGAGTTGGACTGTTCCAACCTCCTCCAAGGAGCAGTAGAGTGCGGTCGGTCGTATAGAGAGTCTCCTCACGTAGGAGGCGTAGGAAAGAGTGTCGCGGGGCAGTCTGGGCCGCTTCCGGCGTCCGCCGCCATCTTGCTTTACTCAAAGGCGGCCGTGACCGCGGGTCAGAGCAAGCTTCAGCCATGAAGCTAATAGCCAGAGCTGGGACCCTCTCGGTGAGTACAGCTGGCGGGCTTGGGGGAGGGTGGGGGAGCAGATTGTCAGCAGCGTCATACGGACCGGAGGTGCCTGGTCTGGGGTCTCGGGGCCTTGGGTTTTGTTCTGCCCTTCAGGTGAATCCTCCCGGCCAAGTGGGCTTCAGGCGGGGTGGTTCGGGCGTTGGAAGGCCAGCTCATGCTCTGAGCAGAGGAGACTTAATGCCGGAAAACCTGAAGAGAGGGGGAGGGCTTAAGAGCGGAGGTGAAGCGACTCAGGTGGGGACACCTTTGAAGGTCACTGCTGCACTTCGCGTGCAGAAGGAGACCGCGAGATCTGGGACGCGGGAGGCCGGCGTAGACCTAGTCCCCCATCCATAACCTATCAACTGCGGCCTCTGCTTCTTGGCGTATCACGGAGCATCAGCTTCCCCATCGGTTAAGTGGGCTTATGAGTAAAATCATAAGGAGGAAATAAGCTAATGCCTTTATAGCTTTTTTCACTGTTCCTGGAACTTGATTGTTACTGTGATGTCCTGGCTGTATGAAGTATGCTTTTCTTGATCTCTTATTAGAGTTTATCCAGGAGGGTTTCTTGGCGTGTCCTCTAGAGCTTCTTAAGGCTCCTCCTTCAAGCCCGAGTGAAACACAGCTGTTGCTTGGGGAAAACTCTAGGGTCAGTGTTATATCAGTGTGAACTGGTGGTTGTCAAGGGGGGACAGTCTCAGTCTCTGAGATTAAAAAAGTTCAGCGAGGCCAGTTTTGCCCCCCAGGGGACAGTTGGCAATGTATCTAGAGACATTTTTGGTTGTAACATCCTGGGGGGGAGTGCTACTGCTGAACATCCTACGGTGCACAAAGCCACCCACAACAAAGAATTTTCCAGCCCAAAGTGCCAAGAGTACCTGGGTTACTGAGTAACCTAGTAACCTTCTAGAAGGAGGTGCAGAAGACCGGAGAATGGAGTTTCCCTGTGCTTAATGTTTAAATAGATAAAATATGAATTACACAAATGGCTGTAATTTAGGCTGTAATTCTCTTACCCTTCTTAGCACCCCTAGACTAACCAGTGATTAATAACCCTTAGAGAGAAGCCCGGTTAGACTGGCAAAAGGCCCCAAAAGTTCTTCCTCCACTGCATCCATCCCCACCTTCCAGGAGAAAAAAGAACTCAAAGATAACAGAGTTGAAGAGGACCAATGTAAACAAATTGCAATAAGCTTGAAAGCAATTGTTGTTTCTACTTATAACACTTATTTTACATAAGAATAAATTTATACATCTTTTGTTATTTAAACAAAATAGTAGTTGTATGGACAATTACTAGGAAAATTCTTTGCAACAGATTTGAATGGGACAAATTATACGAAGTACCTAACCAACAAAGTATCACTGTTCGGGCACATTTGAGAGGAGAGCACCTAAATGTACCTTAGCAATGGAACTATGGATTATTTGAACTGCTGTGCCCACAACAGTTTTTTTACTTTCTGGAAAATCAAAAGCTAGAATCAATAGTAGGGTTAACTGTACCACACCCAGGAAATGAAATTGATGATGATAAAGCAAAGCTAATTGGAATTTATAATTTGAAAGTACTAACAGCAAATGAAAACTAGGAACCAGCTTATGATAGTATAGCACTGATGCTGAATGCACAACAGACAGCCATCCTGGACAACACGGAGTAGAGGCATTGCAGCCTCTGAGGGGGGTCCTTGGGAAACTCTAGCAGCATGTTCATTTGATCCTGGGAGTACCAAGGATTAACTCTCAACATCTCTACTAGTAACCTTAAGATCCTTAGACATAATCAGAATGAATTCTGTGGCATTGTATATCATTTGCCAAAAAAAAACTGAATAAAGTTATGCATTTTGGATCCATTATCTGACATTTAAGAGGACCCCTTTACCCTTCCAGTGGCTGCATATTATATATACTGAGAATCTATTATGGATGAAGCTATTGTTAATCTCAGGGTATATTAGTCAAAGAAGATAAAACCTTTGGTTGTGTAGTCTTAATGTAGTACAGAAGAGAGTGAAGATACTATGGGAAATATTGGGGGCTGGAGGCAGTTTTCTTTGATATACCTTGTCTTTTTTAAAGATTACTAAACATTAAGGAAATGAAGTCATATTGGAAAATAGATTAAAAAGATGAGACTCTTTGGGCAGATAAGGGAAGCAATAATGCTGAAATCTATAAAAGGGTATGAATGTGGCTATTCCACATATTTTCAAAAAATTCCAAAGCATTAGAGCTAGAAAGGACTACTTGAATTTTTACTAAGGTAGTTAAAAGGTAAAAGAAAATACAGTAATTCTTTACATAGTATGAAATGAACATGTTCAACTCAGTATTCCTTCAGGCTCTACAAATCACAAATAACTAGATATTTAAGAGTGGCATGGGTAAACTGGTGGGTAGTAATTTCATAGTAAAGTTAGTCAGCTAAGTCCTCCTATGGAGTTCTTTTACCACTGAACACCCTCTATTGCTTGGGCCCACTTGGATACAATGCACTATTCTTTTGAGAAATGTGGTAACCTATCTTTTTTGTGTTTAGAGATTTTATTCCCTCAAAGTTGCTCCCAAAGCTAAAGCCACAACTGCCCCTGCAGGAGCGCCTCCACATCCTCAGGACCTTGAGGTTAGTCCCTCTGAGTTGCTCACTGGACACATACGTGCCTTACTGTCCTTGGTAATATAAAGACATTAATCACATCCCTACTTTATTTTAAATACAGTTTACCAAATTACCAAATGGTTTAGTGATTGCTTCTCTCGAAAACTATGCTCCTGCATCAAGAATTGGTTTGTTCATTAAAGCAGGCAGCAGATATGAGGACTCCAACAATTTAGGAACCTCTCATTTGCTTCGTCTTGCATCCAGTTTGGTAAGCATCTTTACTACCTCAATATGTTTAGAAATCTGTGGCACCTTGCTCCTACAGAAAAGAAAAACTAAAAGCAACATCCCTATATTAGTTTCCTGGAGCTGCCATAACAAATTACTGCAAACAGCGTGGCTTAAACAACAGGAATTTATCCTCTCACAGTTCTAGAGGCTAGAAGTCAAAGTCAAGGTGTCAGTAGAGCCGTGCTCCTTCTAAAGGTTCTAGGAAGAATCTTGCCTTGTCTCTCCTAGCTTCTGGTGGTTGCCAGCAATCCTTGGCATTCCTTGGCTTGCAGCTGCATCATTCCGATATCTGTCCCTGTTCTCACATGGCCCTCTCTGTGTCTCTGTTTCCAAATATCCCTCTTATTAAATTTTTCCAGTCATATTAGATTCAGGACCCACTCTAATCCAGCATGACCTCATTTGAAATATTTCTATCTGCAAAGGCTATTTCCAAATAAGGTCACATTTGCAGGTTCTGGGTGGACATGAATTTGGGGGGCACTTTCAACCCAGTACAGTCCCCTAATACATCATGAAAAACCACAGGATATTTACCATAGAGAAGCATTAAACTAGTGTCCATCCGAATGTTAGTGCTGGAGCATAAGAAATCAGTAAAAAACAAAATTTTTAATTTTAAAAAAGAAGTGCCAGAAACGGAAAGAAAATTACTGTTTCTCATATGCAAATCTCTTTCTGAATAAATGGATGAATCCAGTAAGCTTGTATTTGATAATGGAATTTTTACCTAAATGTACTTTGTATAAAAATCTATACTTGTGCTTTTTGGTCAACTTTGTTTTATAATTCTAAACTAAAAAGGATTCACTATTCGGTTAGTGTTCCTTTTGAATTTAATGACAATTAGACTTTAGATTTTGACATAAAGTGATGTTTGGCAAGCTTGGCATTTAAAAACTACTAAAAACAATTGTTTTTTCATTTCTAAGACTACAAAAGGAGCTTCATCTTTCAAGATAACCCGTGGAATTGAAGCAGTTGGTGGCAAATTAAGGTTTGTTAAAAATATGTAATCGGAAATAGTGAAAACACCAGAAGATAATCAATTGTAAAGGAACTTTTCTCTGTTATCAAGGTGTTTAACAATTTCTTAAGGCACAAGAAGGAAAAGACTGATGAATTTGCATAAAATGTAAAACATCTTTATGCCTTAAAGTAAAAATTTAAGTACTAGGACTAGATATTTGCAACATATGTAACATAGAGAGGATTATTTGGAAAAATAAAGAACTACAAATTAGGAAAAAACAACCAAGGAGTAAATAGAGGAGAGGAACAGGCTGTTCCCAGAAGAGTAAGACAGAAACAATGATCTTTACTTATAATCAACAGTGTAATACCAATTTATACTGCTGGTGGGAGTATAAATTGATACATCTATATAGGAAAGAATCAAGGAATATCTATTAATATTGAAAATGAGCATATTCTACAATCTAACAGTTTTTAGTCCACACACAAAAAGGGATTCTTTATTGTTATTGAGACCAGAAACAATCTAAATGCCTATCTTTAAAGAGATGGATAAGTGAAGTATAATATAGTAATATGCTGGGACTACTACACAGCAGTTAAGGAATGAACTCAATCTGGTTCAGCATAGCAGACTTAAAAATGTTTTGTGGAAAAACAAGTTTCAAGATTTTTTTTAAGGTATGAGGTTTTTAACAAAATAATATGTAATGCCAATGATTATGTTTGTCTCTAGAGTGGGAGAAGGTGTGAGAGTTAGCCTGGGAATGGTACAAAGAGATCTTCAACTTTAAAGTTGCCCTTTTTTTTAAGTTGGGGTAAAATATACTTAACGTAAAATTTACCATCTTGTATTGTATAGTTCTATGGCAATAAGTGTCATTAAGCAACCATCACCACCACCCATGTCCAGAATGTTTTCATCTTCCCCAACTGAAGCTCTGTAGCTATTAAACACTAACTCCCCATGCCCATCTTCCCCCAGCCCCAGGCAACCACCATTCTGTGTTCTCTTTCTGTGATTTTGACTACTCTAGGTATCTACTATCAGTGGAATCATACAGTATTTGTTGTCCTTTTATGATTCACTTAGCAAAATGCCCTCAAGGTTTATCCATGTGTAATATGTCAGGATTTTCTTCCTTTTTTTTAAGGTTGAAATATTTGTGGTTTTCTTAAGATTTTTAAAAATATTTTAAAAATTTAGTTGAGTGTATTTTTGTTATACTATTATTTATACTTTCTGTACTTCAAAATAATTTTTTCCAAAAGAATTGGTTGATTGAATGAAGATATAAGGGAAAGCTTGTTCTTCTGATTTAGATAATTCACTGTAATTTATTTTTGACTCAGTGTGATTTCAACAAGGGAAAACATGGCTTATACTGTGGAGTGCCTGCGGGATGATGTGTAAGTATCTTTGTGTATTTAGAACATCTGCTTTTTAAGTTGCTCAGTTGTAGTCTTTTTTTTAATGTGGCATTATGACCTCTGGTGTTGGTTTCAGATTATTATTCACAAACTGCCTAAAGTTTAATAATGAGAGCAATACAGTTATGTAGGTTTTAAATTTTTGACTGGTAACTTATCTTCATGTCTTCTGTAGTGATATTCTAATGGAGTTCCTGCTCAATGTCACCACAGCACCAGAATTTTGTCGCTGGGAGGTAGCTGCCCTTCAGTCTCAGCTAAGGATTGACAAAGCTGTGGCTTTTCAGAATCCACAGGCTAGTAAGTACACTTTCAGATTATATTCTGTTGTTTCTAAGATACTGGGTTTTTGAGAAGATCAATGTGTAGAAGAATAAAATTGCTATTGAAATTCTTTTTCTCCTTGGGTTTGAAAATACCCTCTCCAAAAATTTGTCCACTTTTTAAAACATATTGTTCATTTCTAAACATTTGTATTGTTATTTTTCATCTTTGATAGCAAGTAAATTGACTATAGAATCCTAGGCCTTTTGCCTGTGTTGTCCCCCTCCCCCCATCTCCGCACCCATCTACCCTACCGCCCACCCCACCCCACTCCTGGTGTTTTTTCAGTGGTTGTTTTGCTTACACTAAATCTGGCAGCAGTTTATTGTTGCTGCTGCTGCTATTATTGTTTAGCCAACTCACTTTTATTGTGTCTTTCCAAAGTAATTAATTTAAAAAAAACTTTTTTGTATTCATATTTGTGTTTATATAATGTTTAGTTATCTAATCTTGACAAGCACGTCTGGCAAAACAAATCTTTTAAAAAAAAGCACCACTGATTCTCAGAAGTCATAGTGCTTCTGGTAGGAGCGGAAGTGTGCAGGTAGACCACTGAGGTGTAAGCAGGTGACCAGCTGCAGGGGCTCAGAATGGGATGGACTTCTCAGATGCAGGCCTGTCAAGAGGGTCTCCTGTCAAGTGTCTGGAACATAATGTGTGCTTGGTTCCTGTTAGCTCATATTATTTCATGGAGATAACTTTGTTACTCCAGACCTCTACCAAAGAAATAGATAGAATGGTAAATTGTATAAAAGATGATTTCAGTGTCCAGGGTAGCTTTCTTCCCCACTGGTAGTGAGGCTTCAGCCCTCATCCTTTCTGCCTGGAAAGTTATTATAGTCTCCTGGCTTGTGTCTCTGTCCCCAGGTGTACATCTTCCACCAATGGCAATGTACATCTTACATTGTCATTACAATGATCCTTCTGACATGAAAATCCAGTGAAAATCCTTTAAAGGCAAACTCTTTAACTTAGCATATATGGTAACTCTGATGATCTAGCCCCTGCCTCCCTCCCTTGTTTCTTGCTCTCTTTCCCTCCTAGCTGCAATTCCCCTTTGAATCAGACTGTTGTCATACTTTATGCCTTTGTCTGTGTCCTCTGCCTGAAATGCTGTTCCCAGATCATTCACCTGGGAAACACCTACTCATTCTGTAAGACTTATCCCAGATTTTACTTTTATTTCTCCTTTCTAATTCCCACAGCCCTTCCCTAGTGCCCCCGCTGCATTTTTGATATACTGCTAACATCACACCCATAATACTTTATTTTACAGTTTTTCCCCCTCAACATTTTGAGGGCACACATGTGTCTTACTGGTCTCTGTATTTCCAGCACAGTGCCTGGCATGGAGGGACGCCCAAATAATAAGCAAATAAAAGAGACATACCTCAGGCAAAGGCACTGAACCAGGAAAGTAGGAACAGTGCCAGGGAGGTATACAATTTGGCAGTAGCATTTGACCCCTGTAAGCTAGTAATATGACCTAACACGATACTTTCATATCTCCTCTTACCCTGACGACTCCCTTGTTACCTTGAGAGGGAATCTAGAAGTAAGCAAAATTCAGATTAGATGACTTAATCAAGGTCACATGGCAAATCAGTGGCAGAACTGTAATTAGATTCAGACTTCTGAATCTAAAACCCATGTATGGTTTCCAGATGATATCAGGTCGATTAAAGTTAGAGAAGAGTTTAGGTGGACTCTGACATTTAGAAGCTGCTATCATAGAAACTCATTTTTCTCAGCACAATCGAGTGGAAGAATTTTAACAGTTGTTAGAGGTTAAATGAAATTATATTTTCAGTCCTCTTAATACTTGAATTCAATGACCAAAGTTGTATAGTTTAGTTGCTTTCTAGGCTCTAAATGTCATGTTGTCTTTATTTAAATCACACTTCTGTAACTGCTTCTTTACTTACTTTACAGATGTCATTGAAAATTTGCATGCTGCAGCTTACCGTAATGCCTTGGCTAATTCCTTATATTGTCCTGATTATAGGATTGGAAAAGTGACACCAGATGAGGTACTGATAAAACACATTACATTTTTTTAATTTTTAAATTTTATTTATTTTTTTTTACAGCAGGTTCTTATTAGTCATCAGTTTTATACACATCAGTGTATAAAACATGTCAATCCCAATCGCCCAATTCAGCGCACCCCCCCACCCCCCCGCGGCTTTCCCCCCTTGGTGTCCATATGTTTGTTCTCTACATCTGTGTCTCAATTTCTGCCCTGCAAACCAGTTCATCTGTACCATTTTTCTAGGTTCCACATATATACATTAATATGCGATATTTGTTTTTCTCTTTCTGACTTACTTCACTCTGTATGACAGTCTCTAGATCCATCCACGTCTCAACAAATGACCCGATTTTGTTCCTTTTTATGACTGAGTAATATTCCATTGTATATATGTACCACAACTTCTTTATCCATTCTTTTTTTTTTTGCGGTATGCGGGCCTCTCACTGCCGCGGCCTCTCCCGCTGCGAGCTCGGGACGCGCAGGCTCAGCGGCCGTGGCCCACGGGCCCAGCCTCTCCGCGGCACGCGGGATCCTCCCGGACCGGGGCACGAACCCGCGTCTCCTGCATCGGCAGGCGGACTCTCAACCACTGCGCCACCAGGGAAGCCCTCTTTATCCATTCTTTTGTCGATGGGCATTAAGGTTGCTTCCATGACCTGGCTGTTGTAAATAGTGCTGCAGTGAACATTGGGGTGCATGTGTCTTTTTGAATTGTGGTTTTCTCTGGGTTATGCCCCGTAGTAGGATTGCTGGATCATATGGTAATTCTAGTTTTAGTTTTTTAAGGAACCTTCATACTGTTCTCCACAGTGGCTTTATCAGTTTACATTCCCACCAACAGTGCAAGACTGTTCCCTTTTGTCCACACCCTCTCCAGCATTTGTTGTTTGTAGATATTCTGATGATGCCCATTCTAACTGGTGTGAGGTGATACCTCATTGTAGTTTTGATTTGAATTTCTCTAATAATTAGTGATGTTGAGCATCTTTTCATGTGCTTCTTGGCCATCTATATGTCTTCTTTGGAGAGATGTCTATTTAGGTCTTCTGCCCATTTTTGGATTGGGTTGTTGTTTGTTTTTTTAATATTGAGCTGCATGAGCTGTTTATATATTTTGGAGATTAATTCTTTGTCCATGGATTCATTTGCAAATATTTTCTCCCATTCTGAGGGTTGTCTTTTCATCTTGTTTATGGTTTCCTTTGCTGTGCAAGAGCTTTTAAGTTTAAGTCCCATTTGTTTATTTTTGTTTTTATTTCCATTACTCTAGGAGGTGAATCAAAAAAGATCTTGCTGTGATTTATGTCAAAGAGTGTTCTTCCTATGTTTTCCTCTAAGAGTTTTATAGTGTCCAGTCTTACATTTAGGTCTCTAATCCATTTTGAGTTTATTTTTGTGTATGGTGTTAGGGAGTGTTCTAATTTCATTCTTTTACATGTAGCTGTCCAGTTTTCCCAGCACCACTTATTGAAGAGACTGTCTTTTCTCCATTGTATATCCTTGCCTCCTTTGTCATAGATTAGTTGACCATGGGTGCATGGGTTTATCTCTGGGCTTTCTATCCTGTTCCATTGATCTATATTTCTGTTTTTTTGTTGGGACCATATTGTCTTGATTGCTGTAGCTTTGTAGTATAGTCTGAAGTCAGGGAGTCTGATTCCTCCAGCTCCGTTTTTTTCCCTCAAGTTTGCCTTTGCTATTCAGGGTCTTTTGTGTCTCCATTCAAATTTAAAATTTTTTGTTCTAGTTCAGTAAAAAATGGCATTGGTAATTTGATAGGGATTGCATTCAATCTGTAGATTGCTTTGGGTAGTATAGTCATTTTCACAATATTGATTCTTCCAATCCAAGAACATGGTATATCTCTCCATCTGTTTGTGTCATCTTTGATTTCTTTCATCAGTGTCTGATAGTTTTCTGAGTACAGGTCTTTTACCTCCTTAGGTAGGTTTATTCTTTTTGTTGCAATGGTGAATGGGAGTGTTTCCTTAATTTCTCTTTCAGATTTTTCATCATTAGTGTATAGGGCTGCAAGACATTTCTGTGCATTAATTTTGTATCCTGCAACATTACTAAATTCATTCATTAGCTCTAGCAGTTTTCTGGTGACATCTTTAGGTTTCTCTATGTATAGTACCATGTCATCTACAAAAAGTGACAGCTGTACTTCTTCTTTACCAATTTGTATTCCTTTATTTCTTTTTCTTCTCTGATTGCCGTGGCTAGGACTTCCAAAACTGTTGAATAATAGTGGCAAGAGTGGACATCCTTGTCTTGTTCCTGATCTTAGAGGAAATGCTTTCAGTTTTTCACCATTGAGAATGATGTTTGCTGTGGGTTTGTCATATATGGCCTTTATTATGTTGAGGTAGGTTCCCTCTATGCCCACTTTCTAGAGAGTTTTTATCATAAATCGGTGTTGAATTTTGTCAAAAGCTTTTTCTGCATCTACTGAGATGATCATATGGTTATTATTCAGTTTGTTAATATGGTGTATCACGTTGATTGATTTGCGTATATTGAAGAATCATTGCATCCCTGGGATAAATCCCACTTAATGGTGGTGTTTGATCCTTTTAATGTGTTGTTGGATTCTGTTTGCTAGTATTTTGTTGAGGATTTTTGCATCTATATTCATCAGTGATATTGGTCTGTAATTTTCTTTTTTTGTAGTATCTTTGTCTGGTTTTGGTATCAGGGTGATGGTTGGATTTGTAGAATGAGTTTGGGAGTGTTCCTTCCTCTGCAGTTTTTTGGAAGAGTTTGAGAAGGATGGGTGTTAGCTCTTCTCTAAATGTTTGATAGAATTCACCTGTGAAGCCATCTGGTCTTGGACTTTTGTTTGTTGGAAGATTTTTAATCACAGTTTCAATTGTATTACTTGTGATTGGTTTGTTCATATTTTCTACTTCTTCCTGGTTCAGTCTTGGAAGGTATACCTTTCTAAGAATTTGTCCATTTCTTCCAGGTTGTCCATTTTATTGGCATAGAGTTGCTTGTAGTAGTCTGTTAGGATGCTTTGTGTTTCTGTGGTGTCTGTTTTAACTTCTCGTTTTTCATTTCTAATTTCATTGATTTGAGTCCTCTCCCTCTTTTTCTTGATGAGTCTGGCTAATGGTTTATCAATTTTGTTCATCTTCTCAAAGAACCAGCTTTTAGTTTTATTGATCTTTGCTATTGTTTTCTTTGTTTCTATTTCATTTATTTCTGCTCTGATCTTTATGATTTCTTTCCTTCTGCTAACTTTGGGGTTTTGTTTGTTTTTCTTTCTCTAGTTGTTTTAGGTGTAAGGTTAGATTGTTTATTTGAGATTTTTCTTGTTTCTTGAGGTAGGCTTATATAGCTATAAACTTCCGTCTTAGAACTTCTTTTGCTGCATCCCATAGGTTTTGGATTGTCGTGTTTTCATTGTCATTTGTCTCTAGGTATTTTTTGATTTCCTCTTTGATTTCTTCAGTGATCTCTTGGTTATTTAGTAACGTAGTGTCTAACCTCCATGTGTTTGTGTTTTTTACGTTTTTTTCCCCTGTAATTCATTTCTAAACTCATAGCGTTGTGGTCAGAAAAGATGCCTTATATGATTTCAATTTTCTTAAATTTACTGAATCTTGATTTGTGACCCAAGATGTGATCTATCCTGAAGAATGTTCTGTGCGCCCTTGAGAAGGAAGTGTAGTCTGCTGTTTCTGGATGGAATGTCCTATAAATATCAATTAAATCTATCTGGTCTATTGTGTTATTTAAAGCTTCTGTTTCCTTATTTATTTTCATTTTGGATGATCTGTCCATTGGTGTAAGTGAGGTGTTAAAGTCCTCCACTGTTATTGTGTTACTGTTGATTTCCTTTTTTTTTTTTTTTGCGGTACGCGGGCCTCTCACTGCTATGGCCTCTCCTGTTGCGGAGCACAGGCTCAGCGGCCATGGCCCACGGGCCCAGCTGCTCAGCTGCATGTGGGATCTTCCCGGACCGGGGCACGAACCCATATCCCCTGCATCGGCAGGCGGACTCTCAACCACTGCGCCACCAGGGAAGCCCTGATTTCCTCTTTTACAGCTGTTAGCAGTTGCCTTATGTATTGAAGTGCTCCTATGTTGGGTACATATATACTTATAATTGTTTTATCTTCTTCTTAGGTTGATCCCTTGAGCATTATGTAGTGTCCTTCCTTGTGTCTTGTAACATTCTTTATTTTAAAGCCTGTTTTATCTGATACGAGTATTGCTACTCCAGCTTTCTTTTGATTGCCATTTGCATGGAATATCTTTTTTCCATCCCCTTACTTTCAGTCAGTATATGTCCCTAGGTCTGAAGTGGGTCTCTTGTAGACAGCATATATATGGATCTTGTTTTTGTATCCAATTCTGCAAGCCTGTGTCTTTTGGTTGGAGCATTTAATCCATTCACATTTAAGGTAATTATCGATATGTATGTTCCTATGACCATTTTCTTAATCGTTTTGGGTTTGTTTTTGTAGGTCCTTTTCTTCTTCAGTGTTTCCCACTTAGAGAAGTTCCTTTAGCATTTGCTGTAGAGCTGGTTTGGTGGTGCTGAATTCTCTTAGCTTTTGCTTGTCTGTAAAGCTTTTGATTTCTCCATCAAATCTGAATGAGATCTTTGCCGGGTAGAGTAATCTTGGTTGTAGGTTCTTCCCTTTCATCACTTTAAGTATATCATGCCACTCCCTTCTGGCTTGTAGAGTTTCTGCTGAGAAGTCAGCTGTTAACCTTATGAGAGTTCCCTTGTATGTTATTTGTCATTTTTCCCTTGCTGCTTTCAATAATTTTTCTTTAATTTTTGCCAACTTGATTACTGTGTGTCTCAGCGTGTGTCTGCTTGGGTTTATCCTGTATGGTACTCTGCACTTCCTAGACTTGGGTGGCTATTTCCTTTCCCATGTTAGGGAAGTTTTCGACTATAAGCTCTGCAAATATTTTCTCGGGTCCTTTCTTTCTTCTCCTCCTGGGACACCTATAATGTGAATGTTGTTGTGTTTAATGTTGTCTCAGAGGTCTCTTAGTCTGTCTTCATTTCTTTTCATTCTTTTTTCCTTTTTTCTGTTCTGTGGCAGTGAATTCCACTATTCTTTGTTCCAGGCCACTTATCCATTCTTCTGCCTCAGTTATTCTGCTATTGATTCCTTCTAGTGTACTTTTCTTTTCAGTTATTGTATTGTTCATCTCTGTTTGTTCTTTAATTCTTCTAAGTCTTTGTTTTTTTTTTTTGTTTGTTTGTTTGTTTTGGGCCTCTCACTTTTGTGGCCTCTCCCGTTGTGGAGCACAGGCTCAGGACGTGCAGGCTCAGCGGCCATGGCTCACGGGCCAGCCGCTCCGCGGCATGTGGGATATTCCCGGACCAGGGCACGAACCCATATCCCCTGCATCGGCAGGCAGACTCTCAACCACTGCGCCACCAGGGAAGCCCTAGGTTTTTGTTAAACATTTCTTGCATCTTCTCAATCTTTGCCTCCATTCTTTTTCCGAGGTCCTGGATCAATCTTCACTATCATTCTGTATTCTTTTTGTGGAAGATTGCCTATCTGCACTTCATTTAGTTGTTTTTCTGGGGTTTTATCTTGTTCCTTCATCTGGTACATAGCCCTCTGCCTTTTCATCTTGTCTGTCTTTCTGTGAATGTGGTTTTTGTTCCACAGGTTACAGGATTGTAGTTCTTCTTGCTTCTGCTGTCTGCCCTCTTGTGGATGAGGTTATCTTAGAGGCTTATGCAGGTTTCCTGATGGGAGTGACTGGTGATGGATGGGTAGAGCTGACTGTTGCTCTAGTGGGCAGAGCTCAGTAAAACTTTAATCTGCTTGATTGCTGATGGGTGGGGCTTCGTTCCCTCCCTGTTGGTTGTTTGGCCTGAGGGAACCCAACACTGGAGCCTACAGTGGCTCTTTGGTGGGGCTAATGGCAGACTCTGGGAGGGCTCACGCCAAGGTGTACTTCCCAGAACTTCTGCTGCCAGTGTCCTTGTCCCCACTGTGAGCCACAGCCACACTCCGCCTCTGCAGGACACCCTCCGACACTAGCATGTAGGTCTGGTTCAGTCTCCCCTGGGGTCACTGCTCCTTCCCCTGGGTCCTGATGCACACCACACACTACTTTGTGTGTGCCCTCCAAGAGTGGAGCCTCTGTTTCCCCCAGTCCTGTTGAAGTCCTGCAATCAAATCCCACTAAGCTTCAAAGTCTGATTCTCTAGGAATTCTTCCTCCTGTTGCCAGACCTCTAATTTGGGAAGCCTGACATGGGGCTCAGAACCTTCACTCCAGTGGGTGGACTTCCATGGTATAAGTGTCCTCCAGTCTGTGAGTAACCAACCCACCCAGCAGTTATGGGATTAGATTTTGCTGTGATTGCGCCCCTCCTACTGTCTTATTGTGTCTTCTCCTTTGTCTTTGGAGGTGGGGTATCTTTTTTGGTGAGTTCCAGTGTCTTCCTGTCGGTGGTTGTCCAGCAGCTAGTTGTGATTCTGGTGTTCTCACAAGAGGGAGTGAGCACGTCCTACTCCACCATCTTGGTTCAGGCTCCAACACATTACATTTTAAAATGTGCTTATTTTCACATTAAATTGAATGTTCATCTACCACTTCAGTTTCATTTGCTAGTTTTTCATGTCTTCTAATTTAAGAAATTCTCTTGCTTGCTTTTTTTCCATCAGCTTGCTTTTTTTTTTTTTTGGCCATGCCATGCAGCTTGTGGGGTACTAGTTCCCCTACTAGTGATTGAACTGGTGCCCCCTGCATTGGAAGAGCAGAGTTCTAACCACTGGACTGCCAGGGAATTTCCCATCCATCAGCTTGCTTTTTAATTAAAATTCCATCTGAACAATATTTGTGTATCTTTCAACTAAAAAAGGTTTTCTTACAAAATGGACATGTTCCTTATAGATATTTCAGAAAATAAAGGGGGAGAAAAGATATCTCACACACCTAAAGGCACTCATTCTTAGCACATAGGTGTATTTTTCTTCTAGACCCTTTTCTATGTATATCTATCTTTTAAACAGTATGTAAGTGTTTAAATACCATAGTCTTGTGACTAAAAGTCTTCCTTTAACCACTCTGAATACATAGGTAGGAATGAACCCCACTTTCTTGCCTCCCATTCTGGCATCAGCCTGCTCACCAGCTCATTTACCTTCTCTAGCACACCTGCTTCACTTTGCTGGCAGTACAGATTTGTCACATGTCACAGCCATGTATATATCATAAAACTTTGTTTCCAAATTGTGAAACTTTGAGCATTAAATTTGCAAGTGTAGATATGTGTATATGATCTTAATTTCATACTCCTACCACTCACCCACCCCCCAAAAAACTTTTTACCAAGAGACATTAAGAGAAAAACTGGGAATTATCAACACTTTCAAAGTATATATGACTCAGAAATTAGGTTTTTATTTTCATTTCTGGTTATCCACTACAGAAAACTGAATTTTGTATCCCTTTCCTCTTTTGACTTATCTCCTAGTTAAGAAAACTATCCAGTTATCGGTTTAATGCCTACCATTCATATGGTACTATTAAAAAAAATTATAACTGATGTCATCCAACTTGGAACAGCCAACATTTTTCATAAGATTGGCCTCTAGTAAGTTTTTGAAGTTTTTCAGAAATCAAATTCACTCTTGTGAAGATATATTATTGAAGATATATTATTGAGGTAGCTAAAAGGATGCACATAACAAAACATTTACCTACAAGGATGTCCATTGTGGCATTGTATGTCATTGTGAAAAATTAGAAAAAGCAAATCAAATATCCAACATTAGAGAACGAGTTAAATAATATATTAAATATCTGTAGAATGGAATACTATTCAACCATTCAAAAATATTAATTGATAATGAAATTTTCATAGCTTATTGTCAAGTAAAGGAAAGGTAATTTATGAATAGGATTTACCAAGGGGTCCCATTTTTTAAAAAATAAGGTGTGTGCATCATAGACAAATACCAAGATGTTAACCATGGTTATCTCAAAGTTATTAGCATTTTTAAAATATATCCCTAGGCTAAAGGAAATTCTAAAGAAATGGTTGCTAGAATAATTTGAGCAAAGGCAGCATTCAATAGAAAAACATCAACATTTAAAAAAAAGAATATGACTTTCCAAGGTGGCTCCATAGATGGAGATACCATTCATTTTAGGGCACAAATTCTGATAAATTGAATAAAAGTTTAGTTTTATTAACTTAGCTTCACAGTTCTCAACATTAGCCAAGGAGCCTTTTTAGCCAATACCCACCCCTCATGAATTTTTAATGCCATGGATATACTGTGTATCTGTTTATGTACTTTATGTATATTTGTAGTTTATATGTGAAGCAATAAGGTTTTTTTCTTACCCCGAAGAACTAATTTTCACTCCCTTGGGAGCAATAGTGTGCCTATTTAGAATGCATGTTTTAGCACTATTTTTGTATATTAGGTCTAAAGTGATAGTATAAACCAGTGATTGTCAAATCTCGCTGATCCTCAGATCACCTGGGTGGTTGATTAGATGGGTGGGTGGTTTGTTTTAAAGAAAGATTCGAAGATTTCACATTGAATCTACTATATCAGTCTATATAGTGGGCCTAGGAATAGGATGGGGTGGGGAGACATTGACAGTGTTTTTGTTTTTTAAGCTCCCCATATAATTTCTGTAATTACCCAGGTTGGAAACCCTGGTATAGACAGTAACCTCAGAGCAAAAAAAACCTTCAAAGATGCGCAAGAGGGGTATAGTGATATAACTCTATTAGCCCTACTATAGAATGTTAATAACAGTGCTTTATTACTACCTGTATAAAGACAAAAGAAACCTGATATACTACTTAAATCACATTATAATAAAAATCATATACTTAGTCCCATATCTTCAAGTTCAAGCTAATGTGCGCTCTAATTTTTAATTCTGTTTTTTTCCATTAACAGCTTCATTGAGATGTAATTCACATACCATACAGTTTACCCATTTAAAATGCACAATTCAGTGGTTTTTATTATATTCAGAGTTACATAACCATCACCACATTAAGTTTTAGTTCTTTTTAAGCAATGGTTTTTAAAAGCTCAGTTTAATTCAGTACTAAGTAGTCCCTTATAGTTCATTATAGCAGCTTTTAAGCCTGAGTATTTATCTTCTGCTGAACTGCAGTTTCACGTTTTTATAGCTTTTTATATTTATACCAATATAACCTAATAAATGTTTTTACTTCCTCAGTTACATGACTATGTACAGAATCATTTTACAAGTGCAAGAATAGCTTTGATTGGACTTGGTAAGTTGGGAATTGCTTGCATGTCAGTTTGCTTCTTTTAAAAGTAGCTTTTAAGTCACAGACATAGAAAATAGACTTTTGGTTGCCATTGGGGAGGGGGACAGGGGAGGGTTGGATTGGGAGTTTGGGAATAGCAGATATAAACTGTTATATATAGAATGGATAAACAACAAGATCCTATTATATAGCACAGGAAACTATATTCAATATCCTGTAATAAATCATAATGGAAAAGAATATTTATAACTGAATCACTTTGCTGTATACCAGAAACTAACACAACATTGTAAATCTTCAGTTAAAAAAAAAAGGATGATTTGGCAGATAGTGAAACATGTGACTAACTTATTCAATGAGAAGGTAGAATTATCCTTGAAACTCTGTAAAATCAGGTACTATCATATGTAACTGACTGTGTATATATACATCTTTTATAGTTATATATAGATCGATATCTAGATAATTTACAGTTTCATGGTCCTTGGCTCCCAGAGAAAGTGGTAGATAGTCAGAAAATTCACTGAGGCTGCTGACTTTTCCTTTATAATTTGGTGTGGTAGGGGATGGGACACCTTTCCAGTGCATTGTGATTCTGTCACTATATAGGTAACCAGCCTCAATTTATAATATACTCACTTGGGTATTTTCTTAAATTCTGATTATACAATTCTCCATTATGTTGTTCTGTCTCATTCTAGAAAGTGGTTAATTGAAAAAAAGAGAAACTCTAAGATGTGCTACTATTAAATGTTGCACTTACAGTTATGAATAAAAGTATTGTTTCACTGTCTCAATGTGAGTCATTAAGAAAAAAGAGTAGTCCTTTAAGCTATAATTATGTGAACACAGGATTGAACAAAATTTCAGAACTCATCCTCTGTTTATGTCAGAAAGTCAGTATGTGATCGGATTTTAATAGCTAGTCTTTCATGGAAAAACCTAAATGTCCATTGATAGATGAATGGATAAAGAAGATGTGGTACATATATATACGATAGAATATTACTCAGCCATTAAAAAGAATGAAATAATGCCATTTGCAGCAACATGGATGGACGTAGAGATTATCATGCTAAGCGAAGTAAGTCAGAAAGAGACAAATACCATATATCACTTATACATAGAATCTAAAATACGACACAAGTGAACATATCTATGAAATAGAAACAGACTCACATAGAGAACAGACTTGTAGTTGCCGAGGGGGAGGGGAAGGGGGAGGGGGGAGGGAAGGATTGGGAGTTTGGGATTAGTAGGTGCAAACTATTATATGTAGAATGGATAAACAACAAGGTCCCACTGTATAGCACAGAGAACTATATTCGATATCCTGTGATAAGCCATAATGGAAAAGAATATGAAAAAGAATATATATATGTATAACTGAGTCACTTTATAGCGGAAATTAACACAACATTGTAAATCAACTATATGTCAATAAAATTTTTTTAAAATACAACTTCCCCAACAGTTTTATAGCATATAAATAAATCCTCCACAACTCTGAAAAAAAAAATAGCTAGTCTTTTTTATTTTTAAGCAGAATCCAGCATTTAACTTTTTAAAGCACAGGCTTTCAAATTCATTACAGTATTTGCAAAACCTATGACAAAGGGCAGATTTCTCTAAGCAAAGAGCTTTTGTTTTTGTTTTGCTTCATTTTAAGTACAATTTAGTAGAAAAATAGACAAAGGGCATGAACAACCAATTCGTGGGGAAAGGTGTGTGTGTGTGTGTGTGTATGGCCAATTATTGTAAAAGATGTAATAACTAAAAAATTTTTAATCTGAAATTGACAAAAATTAAAAGATTGACACTGCCTAGTATTAACCATGGTGTGGAGAAATAGGCACTCTCAAAAGTTATTGGTGGGAGTGTAAAATGGTACATTTTTGGAGGTCTTTTTTTGTGGGGGGGCTCTGTTGGGTCTTTGTTGCTGCACGCAGGCTTTCTCTGGTTGTGGCAAGTGGGGACTACTCTTCGTTGTGGTGTGCGGGCTTCTCATTGCGGTGGCTTCTCTTGTTGCGGAGCACAGGCTCTAGACGTGTGGGCTTCAGTAGTTGAAGCACGTGGCCTCAGTAGTTGTGGTGCACAGGCTTAGTAGTTGTTGCTCCACAGCATGTGGGATCTTCCCAGACCAGGGATTGAACCCATGTCCCCTGCATCAGCAGGTGGATTCTTAACCACTGTGCTACCACAGAAGTCCCTGGAGGTCTATTTTAATATATTAAAATTGTAATTGTTCATACTCTTAGGCCTAGCATTTACTTTTGAAAATTTACCCTGCAGAAACATTTGGTCAAGTTTACAAAATAGTTGCATGAGAATATTATTTTCAGTATTGGGTTTTTGTTCATTTGTTTTATAAATAACAGCTTAATTGAGGTATAATTCACATGCCATAAAATTCACCCTTTTATTTATTTATTTATTATTTGTTTGTTTGTTTTTTTGTGGTACGCGGGCCTCTCACTGTTGTGGCCTCTCCCGTTGCGGACCACAGGCTCTGGACGCGCAGGCTCAGTGTCCATGGCTCACGGGCCCAGCCGCTCCGCGGCATGTGGGATCTTCCCGGACTGGGGCACGAACTCGTGTCCCCTGCATCGGCAGGCGGACTCTCAACCACTGTGCCACCAGGGAAGCCCCCAAAATTCACCCTTTTAAAGTGTACAGTTTGTGGTTTTTAGTATACTCACAGAGTTGTGCAACTATTGCCACTATCTAATTTCAGAACATTTTCACCATGCCCAAAAGAAACCCCATACTCATTAGCAGTCACTCCTTGTTCCACCTCCTCCTTG
Organism: Kogia breviceps; assembly: GCF_026419965.1. Lineage (NCBI taxonomy): Eukaryota > Metazoa > Chordata > Mammalia > Artiodactyla > Physeteridae > Kogia > Kogia breviceps. Next base: position 69,414,277 of record NC_081323.1, read on the forward strand.
CCTGTGGTAACCATTAATCTCCTTTCTGTCTGTATAGAGCTGACTATTCTGGATATTTCATATAAAGGGAATTATACAATAATAGCCTTTGTAACTGGCTTCTTTCACTTAGTCACTTAGCATAATGTTTTCAAAGTCCATCCATATTGTAGCATGTACCAATGTTCCATTCCCTTTTCTGGCTGAAAAATATATTTCATTACCACATTTTGTTATTCATTTATTAGCTGGACATTTGGGTTGTTCCTGAATGTTGGCTTTTATGAATATAAACATTCATATATAAGTTTTAACAAAACATCTTTTTCATTCTTTTGGGTGTATACCTAGGAGTAGAATTGACAGGATAGAGTATCTCTCTGTTTAACCATTTGAAGAACTGCCAGACTGTTTTCCAAAGCAGTTGAACCATTTTACGTTCCATCAACAGTGCACAAGGGTTCCAATTTCTCCACGTGCTTATAGACACTTAGTTATCTGTCTTTGCTTATGGCCATCCTAATGGGTGTGAAGTAGTGTCTCATTGTGGTTTTGATGTGCATTTCCGTAGTGATTGATAACAATGAACATATTTTTTTGTGCTTTTTGGTCGTCTGTGTATCTTATTTGGAGAAATGCTTATTCAAGTCCCATGTCCATTTTTTAATTGGGGTGTTTGTTTTGTTTAATTGTTGAGTTATAAGAGTTCTTTATATATTCTGGATACTAATCCTTACCAGATTTTTTCCCATTTTGTGGATTATCTTTTCACTCTTGAAAATGTCTTTTGATGCACATTGGCATATTGTTTTAATAGCCAACTATTAGAAGCATACTAATGTCCCTCAAGAAGAGATTGATTAAATAAATGATGGTATATCAATATAATAAAATTCTTTATAACCATTAAATGTTTGGTGTAGTCCATTCACTTAGATGTAAATTACAAAAGACAAGTTAGAAACAATATCAATAGAATGACATATTTTAAAAATAAAAAGGATAATATTAATATTTGCATAGAAAAAGTTCTAGATGAATATATAGTAATGCATGTGTCTGGAAGAGTGGCATTATGGGAGGCTGTTATTTTCTTTATTTCTGTAATATTTGAATTGTATAATGATGTATTTTTAAAATAGTGTTTTACAATTGTGTTTTAGAAATTCTGGTTCTAGTTTGTTTTTGTTTCTTTTGAAATAGGTGTGAGTCATCCTGTTCTAAAGCAAGTTGCTGAGCAGTTTCTCAACATGAGGGGTGGGCTTGGTTTATCTGGTGCAAAGACCAAGTACCGTGGAGGTAAGCGTTTTGTTCCATTAAGGTTAATTTACCAGGATGCTGCCTCTCCCCCCAGTAGCATATTGGAGTATAATAGCCCTGATTATTTACTACCAAATAGTATCAATGTGGAAAGAAAGAATTAGATTGCTTGAGTGTTATGTATTAAACATGTTTGTGTATGTGTTGGGGGAAGGGCAGGATAGCAAGGAGAGCACCAGGCCAGGGAAAAGCTTAATCTTAATGGGTTAATACTGTGTTGTAGAGAATATTGAAGAATAAAACCAAAAGCCACTTTCTTTGCTCTTGCCTTACCTGGCCCCAGGTGAAATTCGAGAACAGAATGGAGACAGTCTCGTCCATGCTGCTCTTGTAGCAGAAAGTGCTGCTGCAGGAAGTGCAGAAGCAAATGCGTTTAGTGTTCTCCAGCATGTCCTCGGTGCTGGACCACATGTTAAGAGGGGCAGCAATGCCACCAGCTCTCTATACCAAGCTGTTGCCAAGGGAATTCACCAGCCATTTGATGTGAGTCTGAACAGTTGATATCTCTCCTTTTGTTTTCACAGGCTCAGTATTTACGATGTAGTCCTGATAACTTGCTCTTAACGTTAATATGCTTTTAAAATTTAAGATGAGGGATTTCTCTGGTGGTCCAGTGGTTAAGACTCAGTGCGCTTCCACTGCAGGTGGCACCGGTTCTATCCCTACAGGGAACTAAGATCCCGCATGCCACATGGTGTGGCCAAAAAAAAAAAAAAAAAAAAGTTAAGGTGAACACAGAGAAAATCTTTGTAAAATTGAAGAGGCAGCCGGGCTTAATTTTAGTACCTTAGTGGGTCTATCAAAAACTTACTGTTATTCTAATATAAAAAGAAGAATTGAATGCTTAAAAAGTCAGAAATTCACACTTCAGTTCCCTTTATTTTTTATTTTATTTTTTTTTAATTTTTTTTTTAACATCTTTATTTGAGTATAACTGTTTTACAATAGTGTGTTAGTTTCTCTTTTACAACAAAGTGAATCAGTTATACATATACATATGTTCCCATAACTCTTCCCTCTTTTGTCACCCTCCCTCCCACCCTCCCTATCCCACCCCTCTAGGTGGTCACTAAGTACAGAGGTGAACTCCCTGTGCTATGCTGTAGCTTCCCACTAGCTATCTAATTTACATTTGGTAGTGTGTATATGTCCCTGCCACACTCTCACATCGTCACAGCTTACCCTTCCCCCTCCCCATATCCTCAAGTCCATGCTCTAGTAGGTCTGTGTTTTATTCCCTCCTACCACTAATCTCTTCATGACATTTTTTTTTTTTTTTTTTTTTTAGATTCCATATATATGTGTTAGCATACGGTATTTGTTTTTGTCCTTCTGACTTACTTCACTCTGTATGACAGATTCCAGGTCTATCCACCTCATTACAAATAACTCAGTTTCATTTCTTTTTATGGCTGAGTAATATTCCATTGTATATATGTGCCACATCTTCCTTATCCATTCATCTGTTGATGGACACTTAGGTTGCTTCCATGTCCTGGCTATCGTAAATAGAGCTGCAATGAACATTTTGGTACATGACTCTTTTTGAATTATGGTTTTCTCAGGGTATATGCCCAGTAGTGGGATTGCTGGGTCATATGGTAGTTCTATTTGTAGTTTTTTAAGGAACCTCCATACTGTTCTCCATAGTGGCTGTATCATTTTACATTCCCACCAGCAGTGCAAGAGTGTTCCCTTTTCTCCACACCCTCTCCAGCATTTATTGTTTCTAGAGTTTTTGATGATGGCCAATCTGGCCGGTGTGAGATGATATCTCATTGTAGTTTTGACTTGCATTTCTCTAATGATTAATGATGTGGAGCATTCTTTCATGTGTTTGTTGGCTATCTGTATATCTTCTTTGGAGAAATGTCTATTTAGTTCTTCTGCCCATTTTTGGATTGGGCTGTTTGTTTTTTTGTTATTGAGCTGCATGAGTTGCTTATAAATTTTGGATATTAATCCTTTGTCAGTTGCTTCATTTGCAAATATTTTCTCCCATTCTGAGGGTTGTCTTTTGGTCTTGTTTATGGTATCCTTTGCTGTGCAAAAGCTTTTAAGTTTCATTAGATCCCATTTGTTTATTTTTGTTTTTATTTCCATTTCTCTAGGAGATGGGTCAAAAAGGATCTTGCTGTGATTGATGTCATAGAGTGTTCTGCCTATGTTTTCCTCTAAGAGTTTGATAGTGTCTGGCCTTACATTTAGGTCTTTAACCCATTTTGAGTTTATTTTTGTGTATGGTGTTAGGGAGTGTTCTAATTTCATACTTCTACAGGTAGCTGTCCAGTTTTCCCAGCACCACTTATTGAAGAGGCTGTCTTTTCTCCAATGTATATTCTTGCCTCCTTTATCAAAGATAAGGTGACCATATGTGTGTGGGTTTATCTCTGGGCTTTCTATCCTGTTCCATTGATCTATATTTCTGTTTTTGTGCCAGTACCATACTGTCTTGATTACTGTGGCCTTGTAGTATAGTCTGAAGTCAGGGAGCCTGATTCCTCCAGCTCCATTTTTCGTTCTCAAGATTGCTTTGGCTATTCGGGGTCTTTTGTGTTTCCATACAAATTGTGAAATTCTTTTTTCTAGTTCTGTAAAAAATGCCAGTGGCAATTTGATAGGGATTGCATTGAATCTGTATATTGCTTTGGGTAATACAGTCATTTTCACTATGTTGATTCTTCCAATCCAAGAACATGGTATATTTCTCTACCTATTTGTATCATCTTTAATTTCTTTCATCAGTGTCTTATAGTTTTCTGCATACAAGTCTTTTGTCTCCTTAGGTAGGTTTATTCCTAGATATTTTATTCTTTTTGTTGCAATGGTAAATGGGAGTGTTTTCTTAATTTCATTCTCAGATTTTTCATCATTAGTGTATAAGAATGCCAGAGATTTCTGTGCATTAACTTTGTATCCTGCTACTTTACCAAATTCATTGATTAGTTCTAGTAGTTTTCTGGTAGCATCCTTAGTATTCTCTATATATAGTATCATGTCATCTGCAAACAGTGACAGCTTTACTTCTTCTTTTCCTATTTGGATTCCTTTTATTTCTTTATTTTCTCTAATTGCTGTGGCTAGAACTTCCAAAACTATGTTGAATAAGAGTGGTGAGAGTGGGCAACCTTGTCTTGTTCCTGATCTTAGTGGAAATGGTTTCAGTTTTTCACCATTGAGAACAATGCTGGCTGTGGGTTTGTCATATCTTGCCTTTATTATATTGAGGAAAGTTCCCTCTATGCCTACTTTCTGCAGGGTTTTTATCATAAATGGGTGTTGAATTTTGTCAAAAGCTTTCTCTGCATCTATTGAGATGATCATATGGTTTTTCTCCTTCAGTTTGTTGATATGGTGTATCACGTTGATTGATTTGCGTATATTGAAGAATCCATGCATTCCTGGAATAAACCCCACTTGATCATGGTGTATGATCCTTTTAATGTGCTGTTGGATTCTGTTTGCTAGTATTTTGTTGAGGATTTTTGCATCTATGTTCATCAGTGATATTGGCCTATAGTTTTCTTTCTTTGTGACGTCTTTGTCTGGTTTTGGTATCAGGGTGATGGTGGCCTCGTAGAATGAGTTTGGGAGTGTTCCTACCTCTGCTATCTTTTGAAGAGTTTCAGAAGGATAGGTGTTAGCTCTTCTCTAAATGTTTGATAGAATTCGCCTGTGAAGCCATCTGGTCCTGAGCTTTTGTTTGTTGGAAGATTTTTAATCACAGTTTCAATTTCAGTGCTTGTGATTGGTCTGTTCATGTTTTCTATTTCTTCCTGGTTCAGTCTTGGTTCAGTTCCCTTTAGAATAAAGTTTTAGATATTAAACATTCCAATTAGTCTTTTTTTCTGATTTCTTCTGTCCCCTTCTATTCTTGTGGCTACTTCCTGAATTTCACTGCTCTTCATGTTTTCCAACCAAGTGTGCAAGATATACAGCAAGAAATTACAGACCTGCTCCTCCAGCTTGAGATTAAGTTAAAAGAGAAAAATGACATTTAACCACAACCAAAAGTTATGTTGCCTTAGAAGACACCTTGTTATGACAATGAGGAAAGTGCTAAAGCTTTCAAAATAATGATACTCAAATCAAGAGAATGTAAAATGACAACCGGCAAAATATTTAATGAGTGACGATAGTTTGCCCAGTGTAATGCCCCGTGTGACCTTCAATGATATCTTTAAAAAGTAACAAATGTACTAAATTGTAGGATTAAGTCTCATTTATAATTTCAGCAATAGTACATGGCACAGGTAGGTTTATGCCTCAGTAAGTCTTTGGCCATTTGACACTTAATGGTGAAAATTAAAATCAGTTATCTTCTCTTTTTATTCCTCTGTTTAATACTTTAGTGGTAGTGTCAGACTTTTTTTTTTTTTTTTAGCACTGGAGCCTTTTTCATCGGTGCCATTTCCCAGCTTCAATGCCCAACACAAAAGTTTTTGCTTTTAAAGAAGTTTAGAAGGCTTACTTGACAGTGAAACCCTTGGAATCTTCTGTATAGAACCTTAGGGTTCCCTGGAGTACAGTTTGAAAACCATTATCTTATTTTTCTTTTTTAAGTTCATTTATTTTGGCTGCTCCAGGTTGTAGTTGTGGCACGTGGGATCTTCATTGTGGCATGTTTAGTTGCAGCATGCGGGCTTCTTAGTTGCAGCATGCACGTGGGATCTAGTTCCCCTACCAGGGATTGAACCCAGGCCCCCTGCAGCTCAGAGTCCTACCCACTGGACCACCAGGGAACTCCCCAAAACCATTATCTTAAATTAGTCCTAGTCCTAAATTAGATTTCCTCCAGATTTTCTTTCTCCTGGTTCATGGTCTACTCTGTTTTCTTTTCTTCATGCTTTACTCTTCACCATTGAATGTTAATGATGCTTTGGGTAGTTGGAGTTTAATCTAATCCAGTGACATAATATAATAGAAATTCCTGGGACTTCCCTGTTGGTGCAGTGGTTAAGAACCCGCCTGCCAATGCAGGGGACACGGGTTCAAGCCCTGGTCCGGGAAGATCCCACATGCCGCGGAGCAACTAGGCCCATGCGCCACAACTATTGATCCCGCACTCTAGAGCCTGCGAGCCACAACTACTGAGCCTGCACACCACAACTACTGAAGCCCGCGCACCTAGAGCCATGCTCCGCGACAAGAGAAGCCACCGCAATTAGAAGCCCAGGCACCACAATGAAGAGCAGCCCCTGCTCTCCGCAACTAGAGGAAACCCACATGAAGCAATGAAGACCCAATGCAGCCAAAAATAAATAAATAAATAAATTTAAAAGATAAATCCACCAAAAAAAAAAAAAATTTAATAGAAATTCCTACTTCAGAATTTGGCCAGAAATTTGGAGGATGACTTGTTAGTCTCAGAATTGTAATTAAACTTCAGGTGATTGAAGTGCATATCTTTGTATGCTTCATATGGGCCAAACCAATGGTTTTCAAACTTCATCTGGAACACTGGTTTAAAATTCGGAATCCCAGACTGCATCTTTAGTGATCTGAGTGAGTAGATCTGTTGTAGGAACCTGAAAGTCTACATTTTTAATAACAGCTCAAGTGATCCTTAATGTAAATTGTCCACATAAACACTGAAAAGCACTTTATTGGGATGTCATGTCCACCTTAAGGAACTTAACTCTCTACTCAGACTACAGACAGAAATACCCCTGTTTTCCAGAGGCTAAACTTCTTACTCCCTTGGACATCTGAATAATAGATACTAAGCAGAAATTTTTTTCCTAACCCTTTAACTTTAGTCTATAGGAGAGTTGAAAGCGAATTGGTGAAAAGGAAGTCACCACCAACAGCAGAGGGAAGAAAGCAGGTTTGTCTAATGCCAAAGCCCATGATTTATACCACTCAGCTGTACTGAATCTACAGTAGTAATGTTCATAAGTTAATGTTTGCATTAACTTTTAATCATCAAAAGGTTAGAAAATACCAATGAAAGTGAGCCGTCGTTTTAGAGTTAAATGAGAAAAGTTAAAACATTACAGTTGTGGGCTTCCCTGGTGGCGCGGTGGTTGAGAGTCCGCCTGCCGATGCAGGGGATACGTGTTCGTGCCCCGGTCCGGGAAGATCCCACATGCCGCGGAGCGGCTAGGCCCGTGAGCCATGGCCGCTGAGCCTGCGCGTCCGGAGCCTGTGCTCCGCAACGGGAAAGGTCACAACAGTGAGGCCTGTGTACCGTGCAAAAAAAAAAAAAAAAAAATTACAGTTGTGAAAGAGGTAACCTATATATAGAACACTTCAGTCCTTAATAAGTGAAATATTAATCCATGTCTTTGCTTATACTGTGAAGGTATACGTTTTTGTCTAGACAGCCTTAGGGAAATTGTGCCCTGTTTTACCTGGTAGAATGACATACAGTAAAGTTTCATTATATTTTCAGGTTTCTGCTTTTAATGCCAGTTACTCAGATTCTGGACTCTTTGGGATTTACACTATCTCGCAGGCTGCAGCTGCTGGAGATGTAAGTTGCAAACTCATCAATTCTTACAAGATTTTTTCCCCCATTAACATATATTTAGTAGGAACATGGAATGTTTGAATGCCATGATTTATCAGAGTTCTGTATAGTAGTATAATATCATTAAAGTGTTACCTGCTGTGGAGGAAAGTTAAAAATGAAAAATGCATATACTGATGCTTCCAGAAAAGAGGGAGGAAATGTTTCCTTGGTATTTTCGTTCTGTGTGGACATGTGGCATTGAGTTAGTTGTCTCTGGGATATATAAATGAACTCAGTTGAGATCAAGGCCAAGATGTATACTGGGAGTCCTCATTATAAAGGGTGTGATGAAGTCGGGGTTACATGTGAAAGGTTGGAGGAGAAGAAAACTGAAGGTCGAGCTAAGAAAAACGGCCAAAAAAAAACAGAAAGAAAAAGAAGAGAAACTGGCATGTTTGGAGGCCAGGAAAGAGAGAATGGTTAACACTGTTTCGATCTACTCTGGATTAACATCCTTTTAGTTAACCACAGAGAGGTTTGGTAGTTTTAGAAAACTAGGATAATATTGGGGATACTATCAGTTTTTATCAGAGTATTGGAAGTGAACTAAAATTTATAATATTAAGGAATGAATGGGAAGAAAGAAATACAAAGTTGGTGCAGGCAGGTGGAGCTTAGACTTGTAAGGAGGTGGGTGGTAGTTTTTAGGAGAGTTTCCACTGAGAGATTAAGTAGGAAGAGACATTCACACTGAAAGGAAAGAAAATTGGAGCAAATGTAGGAGATAAATTATAGATGGATCAAGTCTGAAAAAGCAAGAGCAAAAAAAAAGAAAAAGCAAGAGCAAGCAGGATCCAAAGTACAATCGGACATTTTAGCCTTGGACAGAAAGGCTGATGGGAGAAGAGGATGTTGGGAAGATGAGAAAGTACATCCCTGGTGAGGTAGGAGGCTAAGTCATGTTTTGAGAATAAGAGAAGGGAGGAGAGTTTAAAGAAAGAAATGAGGTTTGGGACAGATGAGTGGCTAGATGCACACAGAATGAGCATAACAGCAGTACAGATGTCTCCTTGAGATAAGTGACCACAAATTCATAGTACAGTCAGATGTCTAGCCTAATGCAGAAATGGAGGAGGCAGGCAGTAGGGTTGATCCCAGGCTGGAATCCTGCAAAGTAGGCAGGTTGGAAGTATGAAAAGATGGCAGGAAGTTGGAAACACTGGCAAGAGTGATTGAAGAGATGATTCATGGATTTAGGCTAAAGAAGTGAAGCCAGGGGGACCTGATCGATTGAAAGTGGACAAATCAAGGAACTAGAGATGTTGATAAAATGAAAGATAAGGATACCATGATTAAAGACTTAGGCTAGAGGTCTTGGAATTGAGGATTTCAGAGGTAGGTCAGATCTAGGTTATGTGCAGGTCTGGGATATGGCTATGGAAGTGGGTAGCTCACCTGGAGGGGAAATGAAGGTCCTAGAGTTTAGGTGATTAGGAAGAAAAGTAAGTAGCAAACCCAGAATGGTGCCAGGGTTGGGATGGAGAAAATCATGGGCCAGGTTTATTATTAATTTATTTATTCAACATATATTTACCAAGTACCCACCCACATCACTATAACTTGATTCCTTCACGACTCTAGCACTCCAGGTATGGACAGGCTTTACCGATTGGCTGTGTATGGATTACTACTTTTTTCTTAGTGAATAGTAAGAGATAGCAGTATTAATTACATGATACTTTGAGAGTCTTGGGAAAATTTTGAGGTGCTTATTCTTTGTAGGCAATTATAAATCCCTGAGTTTTCTTTTCCTAAACCCTATTGCCATCCTCTGCCCTCTGCCACTTAATGTTTGTTAAGAAACTTGGCCACTTGGATATTGTACAAACAGCTGCTATATGGAACATTGGAAGAGTAAGCAGCACGTAGTGACTTAAGAATTCCAAATGGACACTTATACTGTTTCTCTGGAACTAACCTTCCATCTTTTGTTTTTGCCTCAGTAGAGGAGCATTTGAATGCTGCAGCAGACTTTGGCACTGATCAAAGATGACCAGCTTTTACTTGTTTATCCTAGGTTATCAAGGCTGCCTATAACCAAGTAAAAACAGTTGCTCAAGGAAACCTTTCTAATACAGATGTCCAAGTTGCCAAGTAAGTTTCAATATTAATGTTTCATGTTTCAGTTATTTGAAAGTTGTATTTTTTCTAGTTACAACACTATTGTAATAAATACACAAAAGGATTGAAAGGTACAGAAAAGTATTTAAAAGGAAAGGGAAATATACTCCTACCCCCTAGAGATATAATTGTTAACATTTTGATTATTTTCTTGACCATTTTTATCTTTTTTTTTTTTTTTTTTTTTTTTTTGCGTTACGCGGGCTTCTCACTGTTGTGGTCTCTCCCGTTGCGGAGCGCAGGCTTCAGACGCGCAGGCGCAGCCGCCGTGGCTCACAGGCCCAGCCGCTCCGCGGCATGTGGGATCTTCCCGGACCGGGGCACGAACCTGTGTCCCCTGCATCGGCAGGCGGGTTCTCAACCACTGCGCCATCAGGGAAGCCCTCTTGACCATTTTTAAACATAATTGTTAATATTGTATATATACTTGTTAATAAACAATACTTATTAGTGTTTATTGTAGAAATTGAAAATTACAAACACAAAGAAAGACAAAAATTATTTTTCATTCCCTACCAATGATTCTTCTCTTTTTTTAACATTATAATGCTGTTTGCATTTATTCCATTTATTTTTATTACTAAAAATTTGTCATAAACAATTTTAATTGGTGTGTCAAAATATACTTGTTGGACATTTTCAACAAGTTGGCAGTTGGAAATTATAAACTATAAAGGATATCTTTGGGTTTTAAAACATTTTTGTATTTCATATTACTTTCTTGGTATAGATTTGCAGCTGGGCCAAGAGTTATAAACATAATGAAAAACTGTGCATTAAAATATATGTTTTTGTTTATGTAATATTTTTATTTTTATATTTTGGAGTCACAATGTTAAAAGGTTTTACCAGTTGATAAGCACATCGTCAGTATATATGAGAGTGCCTGTTCTACCATAACCATTGGCAACTTTTTTCCTCTTTACTGATTTGATAGACCAAAAAATATATCTGATTAAAAGATTGCAATATCTGTCTCCTATTTGGTGATTTTTAAATTCCCACTGTCCTCATTGAAAGTGCTAACAACACCTCTTAACTCAGTAGCTCTGGGAGTTTCTCTAAAAGAGACAGACTTTGGACAGAGGTGGAAATAAGCTTGCATTTTCATACAGGAGTTTAAAACATTTAAATTTGACTCCATCCATTTAAGACAATTCAGAATGTGAATCCTAAAACTCTGGAGGTCTTTATGATCATTCAGTATTGCCCACAAAGGAAATACGACAGGGTGAATTACAACCCAGGAGGGAACAGTCTTTTACCATTTCTATTCTCATTAGTATTATTACTTTTGTTATACTGAACACACTAAGAAGTGCATCTCTCAAATAAGTACAACACAATTTATTAAATATTGTATATATGGAATCAAGGATCGATAGGATGCAGCTCTGCATGATTGTATCAGAAACAAACCTTATAATAGAAACAATGGATAAGCTTAGGAGAAATCTGTTTCAAATCTAATTTATTTAAGAAAATGTATTTTCTTAATAAGTGTAGCACAGTTCTTACCAGGTACAGCAACATTTAGAAAATGGAATTTTGGTTATTAATGTCAAGATATATTTATTTTCTGCCATTTTGATGGAGTTGATACTTTTTTTGTAAGGTTCTTAGTCCTCCTATAGTGAAAGAGAGGAAGTGAGGTGTCATTGCTGAAGGGACAAACTAATAATCACTTGGTAAAGTTTATTGCAGGTAAAATCTTTTTTCAATTAAGCGGACAGTGTGGTAAAATTGTTACATTAAATTATAATTATGTTTAAACGGAAGTCTTGCTACAGAGTGCCAAGGAGATTAGTTTGAGTTAAATAACTCAAGTGCCTTATTGAACATCAATTTCTTTCTGGGATAATTATGAATTGGATTTTGTTTTATTTCAAATTGATGTTTTTGTGCCCATATTTAAGCTACAGGGACTTAATAGGACCTATACTGTCCTTCCCCACTTGCCCTACCCTCAGTGAGACAAATCCCAGCACACAAATGGGCTGGGGGTGGGGTTAAGGGAAGTTATATTATCAGCACACAGCATTCTGCTAAAGGGACAGTGAGAAGAGCCCACATAGGGATGTTCTTTAATAGAGATGCCTAAAATCATCACCAAAAATGTATCTAAAATAGTTGGTGAGTTGAAGAAATAGAATGGAGACCTTTAGCACTGTAAGATTTCAAAGCTGTTAGTTTGCATATTTACCCAAACATGTTTAAGGGTTTGGGAACATACTTTGCCTTACTCTATAAAACTGGCATCTGCCTTAGTTACACACCTTTTATTGGACAGGAACAAGCTGAAAGCTGGGTACCTAATGTCAGTGGAGTCTTCTGAGGGTTTCCTGGATGAAGTTGGGTCCCAGGCTCTAGTTGCTGGTTCATATGTGCCGCCATCCACAGTCCTTCAGCAGATTGACTCGGTAGCTGACGCTGATGTCATAAACGTAAGCAAATGAAAATTTATTTAACATCAAATAACTTGTCCTTAATGATCCAGTTTCAGAAGGAATGCATAAGCTTCCTTGGGCTGTATATGCTGTTCTTGTGGTGTTTGGTGCCTGTGTACCTGATGTGGAGGCAGAAGGGCTCATCCCCATATCTGCAGATAGCTTCCTTGTCAACTCAGGGTGATGTATCTTCCTCATGCAACTAAATTACGATTAGGTTAAACCATTTTAAATTCTTAAAGGTCGAGAAGAGTCAAATATTGGCAGTTTCATACGATTCAACCTAATTGTCAAGTTTGGTATTTTCCTCCTCACTCCTAAGAAATAAACTCTATCCTGCCAATCTTTCACAATCTACCATCTCAAGATTTTCTTTAGTCTTCTCAACCTAAGACCTTCTCCTGCCCCTGCTCTATTTATTTTTTCACATATATTGTTTCTAAAATTGAGTTGTTTTGAGGGCAAGGACTATGTCTTATACCTCTTTGTATTCCCTGCTATGCCTAACAAGTACATGAACTACAGAATGAACCCCAAATCAGTCCTTTTTGTATTAAAAATGCCAACTCCTCTTCCATGGTCGAGATCTTAACCATCTTCTCACCAAGGAGTCTCCCCTTGGGGATAGAAAAAAGAAGCAGGCTATTTTAAGATAGCAACCCTGACTTGATTTCACTTGGCCCATAAGTTCATCATTATATACTCTTCCAAATGGCTGTCCTCATCTTATATACCATACTATCATGTGAGCCCAACCCAGCTGCCTGCAACACTTTTTTAAAAAAATTTAATTTATTTATTTATTGCAGTATGCGGGCCTCTCACTGTTGTGGCCTCTCCCGTTGCGGAGCACAGGCTCCCGACGCGCAGGCTCAGCGGCCATGGCTCATGGGCCTAGCCGCTCTGTGGCATGTGGGATCTTCCTGGACCAGGGCACGAACCCGTGTCCCCTGCATCGGCAGGCGGACTCTCAACCACTGTGCCACCAGGGAAGCCCAACACTGTCTCTTTATTTAAAAAAGCTGACCTCAGATAATGTGGGACTGCTCCTCATGGTATTGCACTTAACCTAAACAACCAGCCTTTGGACTCAAAGTAGCGGCATAAAGAATACTAGGATAAAAAGTGTAACTTTTAAGTTAACAATCAGTTTATTTTTATTGACTTAGACTATTTGCCATTGCAATACCAAAGCAGGGAAGTATAGCTCTGCTCAAGGAGACTCTGCCATATTTTGCAACGTCAGAAGGGTTTTCCTTTTCCCTCTTTAACAGCTATGCTCATACTTAGAGCACCACACTTGCTCAGTCACACATAGGATGAAATACTCAAAGGAATGGAAGTTTATCTGCTTGGTTATTTCTATTAACTGTCTTATTTTGTTTGTTTACTTAAAGGCTGCAAAGAAGTTTGTTTCTAGCCGGAAGTCAATGGCAGCAAGTGGAAATTTGGGGCATACACCTTTCGTTGATGAGTTGTAGTACTGAAACACATATTGCAGGAAAGAGCTGAATATTTTCTGAACCCAGAGCAGCAAGTATATGAAAGTGAAAAGTCTCTAATGTAACATTTATCTTTTTTTCCAATGAGGTGAAATATCATAAAGCATAAATGCAGGTAATTGTTCCCAGCTGACCTAAAGTCAATAAAACATTCTGTTTAAATGTTTTTCTCGCGTTTTTCCTAATCAGTTAATCAACAAGTATTTGTTATATGCTGAGTTTTTGTTTTAGATGCTTTAAAGGAGAACAGGAATATAATAATAAAGTACAGAAGCATGAGAAACTATTAAAAATTAAGGCTAAGTGGCTATCAGAGTAACTATTTCCAGACTGTTATTGGTGGCTTTTTAAGATAAACGCAGTTAAAAGTCTGTATTCTTGGGTAAGAATAATTAGATGGTCTGGGTTTTACCCCCTTTTTTGCCTTTTTTGTGAAAGTTATTTGTGAAAAATATAAATTCCCTGCCAGTCATATCCTGTATTCACACTGCTTCATTTTATGTTTATCTTCACTGTGGCAGAATTTTGTGGGTTTTTTTCCTTGTCTTCTCCCTCATCTCTTTCTATCCTATCTCTTTCAAGTAATTAACTATCAACCCAACATTCAAAGTAACAGTAGGGGGACTTCCCTGGTGGTCCCATGGTTAAGAATCCACCTTCCAATGCAGGGGACACGGGTTCGATCCCTGGTCGGGGAACTAAGATCCCACATGCTGTGGGGCAGCTAAGCCTGAGTGCTCTCGGGCCCATGCACCACAACTAGAGAGCCCTTGTGCTGCAACTACTGAGCCTGCACACCACAGTGAAAGATCTCCCATGCCACAACTAAGATCCCACATGCCAGAACTAAAGACCCAGTGCAGCCAAATAAATAAATAATTTTTTTAAACAAAAGTAAAAGTGGGGCTGAAAAGGGGGGAAAAAACTAATGTGAACAACTAGGCAAAAATCTCTCATTTCTTTTAAGTGGGGCACTTGAAGTTTACAAACGAGAAACTAAATAAAGTAAAATGTGATACTTAAAGAGTAAAATTCTCTACTGTGTTTACACATTCTGATATTGGGTTCCTCTGCTGCATTTTCTAAAAGATGAGACATTCTTCTCAGAAAGGAGTGTCTTAAGGATCTGAATAATTGTGAGGCCTGTGAAAACCTCAAGCAAGTCTTTGGATATCACATTGAAGAAGGTCTCTAAAGGCTTTACAACACACTCGTGAAAGAGAAATGTTAAGTCTGCACATATTCCTGTAAGTATAGCAAACGTATACATGGCAATGCAAAAAAAATGGGTGTTTTCAAGACAAATGCTCCTGTGGTCACAGATTTGCAAACTGCTGCCTAACCAACTTTTGATACAGATTCACTCTTGCCCTTTTCAACATGGGCATAGTCTTCAAGCCAAAATGCATCTGAGGTAGAGGAGGCCGAGGAGGAGGAGGAGCTTTCATTGTCTTGCTTCACCATTGTCCAGTATGGAGAAGGGCTTCTCACTTCTTTCTTGTGGTCTCTGTGAATCATCACGTCACAGTTAATGTCTTTTCCTACACTAATAGTACAGTTCTTCTTTTTATATCCATGCCATTCTCTGGAGATAGACATTGGTCTCCTTGCAGGGTAATGCCCAGTGGACCGCGGATATTTATAGTACTTAAATCTTTGATCTAAAACTGCATCTTCATCGTCATCACTGCTTGTGAAAGAGCCCTCTTTTGCCTCCTCAGTTTTCTTTGTTATGCTGAAATGAAAAGAATAGTGAATGAAATGGATTTTTAATGTCTGAACATTCATTATCATCTAAGAGATGTCTTACAACCTGCTTTGGTTTGTAAAAGAAAGAATACAATTTAGCTTTAACACCACCTTTCTGTGTTATTGAAAATTTTCTCTTTTTAAAATTACCTTTAGGGAATTCCCTGGCAGTCCAGTGGTTAGGGCTAGAACTTTCACTGCCTAGGGCACAGGTTCAATCCCTGGTAGGGGAACTAAGATCCCACAAGCCGCGAGATGTGGCCAAAAAAAAAATTACCTTTAAATTTGTTTCCATTCCTCAATGGAAATCAAATTCTGCCCTAAATTATTTCACATTACTTTAAAAAGCTTTGCACAGATTTAAGCCAGACTATTGACCAGAATATTAGCAGGCCTTAACGGTGGGTTAATTTCACTTCACACAGAATGACAGGTCAACGTGGCCATCTCCTCCACAGAACTCAGTTTTCATGGGTCAAATGGGGTCAGCAATAACAGAATATTACTGATTTCCAAGGGGACGTCCAGAAATAATGGCCCTCAAAGATCTTCAACATGCTAATCTGAGTCTGTTTTTTCCTCCCCTGAGCATCATTCTTTGCTTCGCATTTGGGTTTACATATGTGGATCTGTAGAACACCCTTCTATCCAGATGTCTCATCATTCACTATTCCACCTCGCTGTTGCCATCCAAAAACTTGTAAAGACTTTTTTTTTTTGTAATTTGCCAATAACAGGTTTCTTGAACTTTTCTAATGGCAGCACGTGCGCCTGCTATTATTTTCCTGAACAAATGCTGTCTGTTACCTGCTACCCCTCATTCTGGTGCTGGATTTGCCCGCAGATCCAAAACCAGACCTTTGGAATTATGAACCTTGGTTACTTTCTGTCCTGCTAATAGGAAATAGATTTCTTCCCTACCCCAGTCCCTCCAAGCTTACAGACTTACTGGTGTTTTCACTAACATCCTTGGAGGCCTGCCTGTTTTATTTGCTCCTTAGCTTTTGAAGTTTTTCTAAAGTTTCTCTCTTCTGGAAATGACATTTGGTGTGGAGTCAATTTTACTAAGGGCCGCTAGTCTTAATTGTACTATTTTCTTTTAATCCTTGATATAGTGTGTGCAAGGAGATTCAGATCTCAGGACTAGAACAGTTTGCCTTCAGAGTGCAAAGGACATCCTTTGTAACTGTATTAGATAACCATCGAGGACAGGTGGCAGAGCCAGGTTGTTATTGAGCTGCATTAGATAGTAACGCCACAAGCCAGCAGAGGTCAGGGTTAGCTGGAAACAGTTTTTATACGACTAGGCCTGCCCAGAGCATCATATGGAGTATTCTCTCCATTGTGCACACAGTGTTATTTGCTCCTGAAGGAAATCATACCAAATAAGCCTTTTCCTTCCACTTCTGCCCCTTCCATATAAGATGCTAAAATGCCTTAGCTATAAGCACTTTGCTTAAGAAAGAGATTCAGAACATGATTGATATTGTCCCTAAGTTTGTGGATTTTAGCCTCATACTTAAGTTGTGCTGTTCTGTTTTTTTTTTTTGTTTTTTTTTTGTTTTTTGCGGTACGCAGGCCTCTCACTGTTGTGGCCTCTTCCGTTGTGGAGCCCAGGCTCCGGATGCGCAGGCTCAGCGGCCATGGCTCATGGGCCCAGCCGCTCCGCAGCATGTGGGATCTTCCCGGACCAGGGCACGAACCCGTGTCCCCTGCATCGGCAGGCGGACTCTCAACCACTGCGCCACCAGAGACGCCCCTATGTCTGCTTTTGAACGGTCAGTCTGCCATCCTTAGATTTTTAATATTCTGAATCTCAAACTCTGTGCTTAGAAAGTAGTTCTATAAGCGAATGGTTAAGAGTTCAGGTTCGGGAGCTGAACTCCCCAGTACAAGGTCCACCAGCTACGTGTGGCTGCTAAATTTAAACTGGTTAAACTTGAATAAAATTTAAAATTTCTCAGTTACAAATCTTCACATTTCAGGGGTTAGTAGCCACCTGTGGCTAGTGGCTACCACATGGGATAACGCAGATACAGAACATTGCCATTATCACAGAAAGTTCTTATTGGACATTGCTGCTCTGGAGACAGACATATACCACTTAGCCCTGTGGCCTCTGGCAGGTTTATACACTCTGTTGGCTTCAGTTTTCTTATCTGTAAAACGAGGATAAATAAAAAGAATTGGCATGAGGATTAAATGGTATAATGCTTGTAAAGCAGTGCCCACCACATAGCAAGCAATTATCACTATTATCATTAACGATTTTTAATCAAATCAGGATTGGTTTAGTTATTGGGAATTTTTTCCCCAATCTGTGCCTTAAGGGGACAACTGCCCAGCTCTAGTCCACTGTCACCATGTGGGAATGCAAGCCCATCTTTTAGTTTTTTCAGGAGGAACCAGAGATAAAGACTCTTTACGAATCTTAGATTCGTAAATTTAGCGATTCAAATATTTGTTCATTAAAAATTTTTTTGAAACACAGAAAAATGCAAAAAAGTTGAATGAAAAAAACTTATAAATACCTTGGTAGCTACTGCCCAGTTCAAGAAATAGTATATTACTGCCCCCTGGAAAAGCACCCCCCTACCTATCCTTTCTCTCTACAGTGTTTAAAACACTGAGGGAGACAAGCAAAGTACATCTGCTGGCCATATCAGTTCCTAGGGCCACAAGTTGGACTCTAATGTCTATGGAATATGGGCCATTTTTTAGTCTTAGTAAAGTCCCTAGCCATATTTCTTTGAGCCCATCCCAGTAACTAAAGGTGCACAGCTGAAGCAACTAGTGGTCAAGAATCTGGTCAGAATTAATAAGGACCACTCTTGCATCAGAGCACTGAATTTATCACTTAAAAGGGAGGGCTTCCCTGGTGGCGCAGTGGTTGAGAGTCCACCTGCGTATGCAGGGGCCATGGGTTTGTGCCCCGGTCCGGAAAGATCCCACATGCCGCGGAGCTGTTAGGCCCGTGAGCCATGGCCGCTGAGCCTGCGCGTCCGGAGCCTGTGCTCCGCAACGGGAGAGGCCACAACAGTGAGAGGCCCGTGTACTGCACAAAAAAAAAAAAAAAAGAAAAAAGGGAGATGGAGAAATCAAGCACAACCCATAAATTTCTGACTTGTCTGACTATGTGAGCGTTCTTCCACTAGGACAGTGGCAAGCTGGCTTTTGATTTTAGGCATAATGAGTTTGAGGGGTTTATGATACATACAAATGCAGATATCAACTGGGTATTTATACAAGTTTGGAGATAATACAATTTGAAAATTATTAATTTAGGGATACTAATAGAAACCACAGAAATCAAGGAGGTTTTTTTTAACATCTTTATTGGAGTATAATTGCTTTACAATGTTGTGTTAGATTCTGCTTTATAACAAAGTGAATCATCTATACAGATACATATATCCCCATATCTCCTCCCTCTTGCATCTCCCTCCCACCCTCCCTATCCCACCCCTCTAGGTGGTCACAAAGCACAGAGCTGATCTCCCTGTGCTATGCAGCTGCTTCCCACTAGCTATCTATTTTACATTTGGTAGTGTATATATGTCCATGCCACTCTCTCACTTCATTCCAGCTTACCCTTCCCCCTCCCCATGTCCTCAAGTCCATTCTCTACACCTGCATCTTTAATCCTGTCCTGCCCCTAGGTTCTTCAGAACCATTTTTTTTTTTAGATTCCATATATATGTGTTAGCATACAGTATTTGTTTTTCTTTTTCTGACTTATTCACTCTGTATGACAGTCTCTAGGTCCAGCCACCTCACTACAAATAACTCAATTTCGTTTCTTTTTATGGCTGAGTAATATTCCATTGTATACATGTGCCACATCTTCTCTATCCATTCATCTGTCGATGGACACTTAGGTTGCTTCCATGTCCTGGCTATTGTAAATAGAGCTGCAATGAACGTTGTGGTACGTGTCTCTTTTTGAATTATGGTTTTCTCAGGGTATGTGCCAGTAGTGGGATTGCTGGGTCATATGGTAGTTCTATTTTTAGAGAAATCAAGGAGTTTGCTTAGGAGCTTGAGAGAAGAAAGCCAAAGATTAAACCTTGAGGAACTCCAAGGTTGGGTAAAAGGAGATCAAGAGGAAGTGACTAGAAGAAATAGGAAAATCATGGGAGTATGGTATCCCAGAAGTCTGGGGAAAATGATGTTTCAACCAGAGTTGAGTGTACAGTGTCTAATGCTGCTCAGAAGCCAAGCAAAATAAAGACTGAGAAGAGTCCTCTGAAATCAGCAGTATGAAGGTTGTAGGTGACCCTGGGAAAAAGGACTCTCAGCCAAGGCCTGCACTGATGGGGGGAAATGGTGTCTCCTGAGGAAATGGCAAAGTCTAATACAGCTCTTTCAATGGGTTTGGAGTCAAGGGACAGGGCAGTGGCTGGAAGGGAAAGAAGAAGAGAGTGGAATCAGGTGGGGTTTGCTAAGATGGTAGAGGTTTTAAAAGGGCTTAAATGTTATTGGGAAGGATCCAGAGAGAGAAGTTGAATATGCCGGAGACAAATGAGGAAATGGGATTCACAGCACATGTTTAAGGGCTAACTTTGGAAAAGGCAGAGTCACGCATGTAGGTTTGGAGGTGGAGTTGCCATTGGATAGTTTGGTCTTTTTTTAAACTCCATGTCCAAGGCTCTTGCCTTTATCATTCTGCCTCATATTAGGTCCTACAGATTGTACTTTCCAAAAGGACTTAGAAACCCATTAAATTGTGGCAGTGTCATCAATCCCTCCTATGTGGTCCAACTGATAGGTCTCACATTAAACTAAGACTCTACTTCATAGACCCTAGGGAATTCTGTAGTATAACAAAGATTTCCTAAACTTAACTACTTACCGTGTAATTGGGAATTTGGTCTCAGGGATTAAGTCATATATTTCTTGCCATTCTTGGGGTATGTCAATAAAATCTCGGTAAACCTTGATTTGTAGCACTGTTCCTATGGTGATATGTTGCAAAAGCTTTAAAAATTCTCGAAGAGTATATCCTAACACATTGGCATAGCCAACACTAATCAAAACATCACCTGAAAAAGGAAAAAAAATCAGTAAAATTAAGATAATGGTTTAAAAGGGTCATAACCATTTCTGGCTTTATTGTGCAATGTTTTTCTTTCTTTTTTTTTTTGCGGGGCGGTGAGGTATTTCATTTTATGGGTTCATATTGTTGGTTCATTTTGAACCAAAGCCAGGCTTCCGCCTTTATTTAATAAAAATGACCCTCTCGGTGACATAAGTATCCTTTGAATAATGAAGAATACATGCAAGATGTTTCTTAATAGTGTGGTGGTAGATATTGTAGCATGTTTTTACAACATTTCTAAAGTCCTTGGTGTGACAGAGGCTAAAAACCATTTATAATCTGAATCATCCTTTAGGATTCTAAAAATGTGTTCATTTCAAGTAAAATAAATGGCTATTACTATTAAAGAAAAAACCACTTACACTAAGTGAATAAATGACCCACTTTCTATTATACCTGCCTGGCCATTTCCAATGCCCTCCACAGTAAGCAGACCATATTAAACATCAAGCCTTTCAGTTTAATGTTTGCCCTTACATAGTATTCGTTGAGCAAGTAATTCTACATGAAACACTGGACAGTTAGCATGCTTCAATTAAGTTTAAGCTATGTATACAGAGAGTATGTCAGCTCAAAGGGATTTGACAGCTAGGTCCCCTACCATAGCACAGTGCTGAACAGGCAGGGGAGGGTGATGGCCAACCATGGAGCTCCTGAGCCCCCAGCAGATAGGCAGAGAACCACATCTTGACAGCAAGCCCCTGGACCTCCAAACTGGATGTTAAAAAGACCAGTTATTCACTTGTACGCAGCAGCTAGGGCATGAACATGTAAACTAGGTCCAGTTATTTGTCAGTCTCCCTGGGTCACTGAACCTGGAGCAGGAGATGCAGAGAGGTGACAGGAGCACCCAGTTTTCATGGCCCTTTGTTCTCTCACCATTTTCCAAACCTGGTTCTCCAGGCTTTCTGGCAATTCTGTCAGACTCAGTGTTCTAAATCCAGTGCCTTAACAGAACTTTTCTATTGCTTGCATTGAAGACCTCTGACTATTACAAGGGCATTCAGCAAGAGAGGAAGGAATACAGGGAAATTGCTTTTTAAGGACAGACAGACTCACATTGGGTAAAATCTTAGTCATCAGCTCTTACTAGTACTAACATCCTGCCAAATGGTCATGGATACTTTATAGCTAACATCGGATAAAGTGACCCCAATGAGTCCCAAAGGATATGTTCACCTCTCTGTGCATGGGAAGCTAGAGACCCCTCAGTCAACCTCAAAGACAGCTGAAGCCTAACCTCAGAGGAGAAAAGAGTCAAAATGAAATACATTTTCTGATACTACTCCCCACTGTGCTATAATTGGGAATTATGCTGATCCCAAAGGAAGCCTCCAAGGAATGCCAAGGACAAATTTCCATAGTGCTAGATCCTATCAGAAACAAAAGTTCACAGTATTAAAGAAAATGAATATTTAGAAGGGTGAAGAAAACCTACTTTGGTCTTTAAAAATAGCTGGGGCTAACTTCAGAATGAAAGAGGGCTTCTCCCGGCGACCTGCAGATTGTGCGATCTAAAACTGTTCACCCTATGGAGGTTAATTAAAATGGTGGGGGGAGGAAGAAAACCTCACTGGATGAGCTTACTTGCCTAATCTTAAAAGGAGTGTTTATGGCTTGTCATTCTGCTTAATTATGTTGTTAAAGGGTGACTTTTATCAAGAGGGCAGAAAATAAACAGCTTAATTCCCTGACCGTCCTGGCTGTAAACCAGACATATCATTGTGTGAATGTGAGTACTCTGGCAATAGATATTAACGTTGCCTTTCATAAAGAAACACCAATTTGGTATTTATGAATATCAACATTATACATTTTCTTTCTGTTTTAATGGGCTATAGGAACCACATTATATAAACTGGCTCGATTACCTATATTTAATCAACTTTGCAGCAGCCAAGCCCCTACCATCTCTACAAACTAGGCAGTAGATTCCATAAGCTCTGTGTGGTTAGAGACCATGTGTGTCTGGCTCATCATTATACCACAGTGCCTAGCAGGATGCCTACACAGAGCAGGCATTCAGGAAATGCTTATTGAATGAATGTGGCCTAGTAAGGGTGGTGACCAGTACATGACTTGTATTTACCTTCAAAGCTATATTAATTTCTCTGAGAAAAGGGAAAAAAAGCTATATTAATTTCTTAAGACTCTGGATATCAGAGTTTGCTAAAGCTATACTGGCCAAAAGGATTTTAAAGTTTAGCCAGAATAAACTAATTAGGAAATCAAGATGAAACCCTATTATTAAACACCAAAAAGAGAAATTCGAAGCACATGAATGAGAAATAATGGGGCTGGGAGGTAATGGGGTAAAAAAAACATCAGGTTTCTAAGACCATCACCTCTCAAAATCTCATAATCATTGTCAGAAGGACTGAGTTACAGAGTCTTTGAAACCTAGACCTTGAAGAGAAGTGGCTGACTTGTCATGAAGAGATTTGAGGCCCTGGACTTCCTCTCTACTGAAATCTCTTTTCTAGTCAAAGGTATGGGCTTTCTAAGCGGATACGGTTTCAACTCTCAGCTCTGACCACCCACTTAGCTCTGTATTGAACAAATTACTTCATCTCTCTAAGGCTCTATGTTTTGTTATCTACCTTCCAGGAGTGTTGCAAAGATTAAATGAGATAATAGATGTGGAAACACCTTGCAAAATGCCTAGGACAAATACTCACTTGCTATTCATTTATCAAGCACACACATAATAAATGTGCCAGTGCTGTAGGTAAGTCGTGGATTTAAAAGGTGAATTCAGGACTGCCTCTGACCTCCAGGAGTCCACTAACTGTAGCCCCACCAGGAGATTCTGTTTCATGTGCATGAAAGCATACTCCTGTCCCACTCTAGTGAGTGTGCACTCTGGTTATCAACCGGCATCTGTCCCCTGACCCCAGAGAAGCTAAGGAGAACAAGCAGAAAAGGCCCACGGGACCTGGCCTAGAGTTCTTTTGGTCTGGAAAGTCCAGAACTCTCTGTCAGTTTGTTCCCCAGCACCATTTTCTATGTGGAGAAAATGCTTTGGATTTTAAGGTGAGGTAAACTTTTGTAATAGCATCATTGATCTACTTAATTCTTTAATCCACTGCTTCTAACCCTAGGTGCAATTAGAATCACCTGAGGAGCTTTTAAACCATGAACTGCTCTATCCCCAAAGCCAAACCAATTGAATCAGAACCTCTGGGGACATGGGGCCAAGGCATTTTTGTTTTAAAAGGTCTCCAGGTGATTCTAATAGGTAACCAGAGTTGCAAACCAGTGGTTTAATCCACTGGGGGCTCCTGTACCACAATCATTTTTGGTTAACAACAACAACAACAACAAAGATACCAGTCTAAAGAATCTCTAAGTAAGAACAGCCTAAGAGAAATGACTGCCAGTATTTCCATAGTACTGTAGTTCTCAAAGCATTTTCATAAAGATTATCTCATCAAATCCTAGCAACTTCTGACAAAGGTGGTATTATCCCAATTTAGAGATGAGGTGACTAAGGCCAGGAAAGTTAAGGGACTTTGTCCAAGGTCAGAGAACTAGAAAGTGGCAGAGCCTAGGCCTGAATTCAGGCCAGCTCCCACTGAATGGTCTTTCCTTCCCACCACCTTACCATCCCATTGTGCGTCCCTGACTCCTGAGCACAGCACCAGGGCCAGAGTAGGTGCTGGGAAAACGTCTTGAATTGGATGGAAAATTCATTCACCCAAAGCCAAGAGAAGCAGGGCAGTACTGACAAAGAGTGTAACAGAGAGGGTTCAAATCCCCACTCCTTGGTGTGACAAGGTACAAGTTACTAAATATCTGATTCCTTCTCTGTAAGGTGGTTTAATGTAGAATCTAATCAAGGAATTTGGTAAGGTTGCAGGATACAAAATTAATGCACAGAAATCTCTGGCATTCCTATACACCAACAACGAAAAATCAGAAAGAGAAATTAAGGAAACACTCCCATTTACCACCGCAACAAAAAGAATAAAATACCTAGGAATAAACCTACCTAAGGAGGCAAAAGACCTGTATTCAGAAAACTATAAGACAATCATGAAATGATTCAAAGATGACATAAACAGATGGAGAAATATACCATATTCTTTTTTTTTCTTTTTTTTGCGGTACACGGGCCTCTCACCATTGTGGCCTCTCCTGCTGCAGAGCACAGGCTGCGGACGCGCAGGCTCAGCGGCCACGGCTCACGGGCCCAGCCGCTCCGCGGCACGTGGGATCTTCCTGGACCGGGGCATGAACCCGCGTCCCCTGCATCGGCAGGCGGACTCTCAACCACTGCGCCACCGGGGAAGCCCTACCATGTTCTTGAATTGGAAGAATCAATATTGTGAAAATGACTATACTACCCAAAGCAATCTACAGATTCAGTGCAATCCCTATCAAACTACCAATGGCATTCTTCACATAATTAGAACAAAAAATTCGTATGGAATTTTACAATTCGTATGGAAACACAAAAGACCCTGAAGAGCTGAAGCAATCTTGAGAAAGAAAAATAGAGTTAGAGGAATCAGGTGCCCCGACTTCAAACTATACCACAAATCTACAGTAATCAACACAGTATGGTACTGGCACAAAAACAGAAATCTAGATCAATGGTACAAGATAGAATGCCCAGAGATAAACCCATGCACATATGGGCACCTAACTTATGACAAAGGAGGCAAGAATATACAGTGGAGAAAAGACAGCCTCTTCAATAAGTGGTGCTGGGAAAACCGGACAGCTACATGTAAAAGAATAAAATTAGAACACTACCTAACACCATATACAAAAATAAACTCCAAATGGATTAAAGACTTAAATGTAAGACCAGACACTATAAAACTCTTAAGAGGAAAACATAGGAAAAACACTCTGACATAAACCACAGCAAGATCTTTTTTGACCCACCTCCTAGAGTAATGGAAATGAAAACAAAAATAAACAAATGGGACTTAATTAAACTTAAAAGCTTTTGCACAGCAAAGGAAACCATAAGCAAGGCAAAAAGACAACCCTCAGAATGGAAGAAAATATTTGCAACTGAAACAACAGACAAAGGATTAATCTCCAAAATATACAAACAGCTCATGGAGCTCAATAGCAAAAATACAAACAATCCAGTTAAAAAATGGGCAGAAGACCTAAATAGACATTTCACCAAGGAAGACATACAGATGGCCAGGAGGTACATGAAAAGATGGTCAACATCACCAATTATTAGAGAGATGCAAATCAAAACTATGATGAGGTTATCACTTCTTGCTGGTCAGAATGGCCATTATCAAAAAATCTAGAAACAATAAATGCTGGAAAGGGTGTGGTGAAAAGGGAAGCCCCTTGCACTGTTGGTGGGAATGTAAATTGATACAACCACTATGGAAAACAGTATGGAGATTCCTTAGAAAACTAAAAAGAGAACTACCATATGACCCAGCAATCCCACTACAGGGCATATACCCTGAGAAAACCATAATTCAAAAAGAGACATGTACCACAATGTTCATTGGAGCACTATTTACAATAGCCAGGACACGGAACCAGCCTAAATGTCCATCAACAGATGAATGCATAAAGAAGATGTGGCACATATATGTGGTGGAGTATTACTCAGCCATAAAAGGAAACAAAACTGAGTTATTTGCAGTGAGGTGGATGGACCTGGAGTCTGTCATACAGAGTGAAGTAAGTCAGAAAGAGAAAAACAAATACCATACGCTAACGCATATATATGGAGTCTAAAAAAAAAAAAGGTACTGATGAACCTAGTTGCAGGTCAGGAATAAAGAGATAGACATAGAAAATGGACTTGAGGACATGGGGTGGGAGGGCGAAGCTGAGGCAAAGTGAGAGTAGCATCGACATACATACACTACCGAATGTAAAATAGTTGGCTGGTGGGAAGCAGCAGCATAGCATAGGGAGACTGGCTCAGTGCTTTGCAATGACCTAGAGGGGTGGGAAGGGGAGGATGGGAGGGAGGCTCAAGAGGGAGTGGATATGGGGACATGTGTGTGCATATGGCTGATTCACTTTGTTGTGCAACAGAAACTAACACAGTATTGTGAAGCAATTATACTCTAATAAAGGTCTATTTAAAAAATTTTAAAAATATTTTTTTAATGTAGAATCTACCTCAGGGATTGCCAGGAAGGTGAAATAAGATCATGCTTCTAAATGTTAATGATGATTAATACTGCCTACAAAAGAAGAAAGCTTTATCCACAGAGAGCCATAAATGCTGGTGTGACGCTGTGCCTGTATATGAATCCCACCTGCTAGATGGGGGTGAACCTCGACAAGGAACTCAGTCTCACTGAGCCTCAGTTTCCTCACCTGTAAAAGGGGGATGATAATAGTTCCTACCTAGAGGGTTATTGTAAGAATTCAATGAATAAAAATGCCCAACTGCGAAGGTTATACAAGTAATACCAACTTGCCTGCCCATTGAAAGCTCTCAAACAATGTCATCATTATCATTGTTACAGTGAAACCTGAGTCTCCCTGAAGGCAGATGGGAGGGAGAAAGAGGTGGAGTGTTTGGACGGCATGGGGAAAGCACAGTCACCTGGCTGGAGTTTTCCATCCCTGGCTGCAGACGCCTTCTTAATGAGGTGGGTGATCTGAAGGTAGGGCCCATGCTGGATGATGATCAGGCCTAATCCCAGGCTGCCCACAGTGAGTTCGGTCTGCTCAGTTTTGCTCAAGTTGTGTACAGATGGCTTGACCTTGAGGCCGATTTGTCTTTCTAAAAAAGGAGAGATTTGTTTTAGTCCTTCACCTAGACATCAGCATGACAGTAGTAACTGGTGTTCTAAAGCCAGACCCTTGGGGCAGTTACTCAACCTCTCTCTTCCTTAGTTTCCTCATCAGTAAAGTGATAATAAAAATGCCCACTCAGAGGGTTGTTATGAAAATTAAAGGAGACAGTTAAAGAGCTTTTGCACAGTGCCTAGCACATTGTGAATATTTAATTAATGTTAGTTATTATTATCCATTCACTTAACAAATAGTTATTGATACGGGCAGTATGCTAGGAAACGTGTTTCTTGCCCTCATGGATCTTCCAGCCTAGTGGCTGAGACAAATATCAATGAATCATGTAAACATATTTTGAACAACAAACCGTGACACATGCTATGAAGGAAAAGTTCAGAGAGCTCTGAGGGTGACCAACAGGAGACTAACGTCTCCCATGAGGAAGGTGGGTCAAGGCTTCACAGAGGAGGTAAAATCTGAATTGAGGTCGAAAAGACCAACAGGAAAGCTTTAAGCAAAGTAGGATGGGAGAGAGCAAATTAGATCACAATCCTGAGACAGGAAAGAACATAAAGGAGACCAGTAGGGGGCAGGCAGGAGGAGCAAAGGCAGAGCAGACAGGCTGCTTGGCTGTCTCTCTTACCTCACCAGAAAAGCTTAGAAGCAATTTCGGCAGGACAAGCTAAGGTCTGCCTTCAAAGAAACACACAAACAAAAACCTCCGACTGTTATATGGACTGTGGGGTCCAGAGTGGAAGTGAGAAATGAAAGGGTTACTGCGTTCACCCAGAGCATGTCACCCAAGCAATGTCAGTGGAAATGGACAGTATAAAAAAAGCATTGGGGAGGAAAATCCAGGAAAAATGGGTAGGGAGGCGTTGAAGTATGTTTTCTACAAAACTAAACCTCACAAGAAAAGTTTCGAAGATGGAGGAGTGATTTAAAACAACAAGTTATTTCCCCAAGAGGAAGCTTCTGAGGAGACTCATTTTCAGTCTACAGGAAGCTTCTGGAGAAACTTGTTTTCAGCACACTCTTCCAGCATTTCACACACACAACACTTTTCCTTAAGGAGAGGTGACAAACTGCTACCTTGCCAAACCTTTGCCAAATCCATGTGACTGTGGTGTTTCGGGGACCCAGGAGTCCTCCCCACTGCTGGGGGAGGGGCTTCCCATGCTCCCACATCTCCAGCTGCAGGGAGCTGGGTGGTTTCATGGTCCTTTCAACTCCAAGCAAGTGTCCTTGCCTATCTCCAACCTCACCCTCTCCCAAAGCACAGATGCTCTCTGTCTGGAAAATAAAGTAACCTAGTATAAAGAAGGTACCATCTTCAAGACTTTTCAGGATTACAGGTCATCCCCTCCTCGAGCCTCTGGCTCCTGAGCAAACAGAGAACTGGCATCATAGACAGGGTCTGAGTTCCAACCTCAGCTTGCAAATTAAAGTGCTCATGATATAATCTACTATGAAGCCCAGTCTCAAAAGACAGTAGTGTTAAATGAAAGAAGCCAGATTCAGAAGACTCCATACCATATGATTCCATTTTTGTGACATTCTCCATGGAAAGGGCAAAACTATAGAAAATAGATCAGGAGTGTCAGCAGCTGGGGTGGCGAAAGGCATTGGCAGCAAAGGGGCTTCATCACAAGGTAATTTTGGGGGTGGTGAGACCTCCACATCTTGATTGTGGTGGTGGTTAAATGTGGGTATATGATTATCAAAACTCACAAAGCTGTACACTAAAAAGAGGGGGCTCTTCCCGTATGTAAATTATAGTTTGGTAAACAAATGATGGTGAGAGGCCCAAGAGTGTGACTTTCCCATTTTACAGAGGAGGAAAAGTGAAGAAGTCTTGGTCCCCAGGACATCACCCAGTTACCTTTAACGCTTTTGTGGACGGCCTTCTTCATGGCCCCGGGACGGCAGGCCGATCAGGAGGGTCTCCCGGAACCGAGGCTGGAGTCAGTCCAACTCCCAACTGTTTCGAACCCTCCGGGAGCCGGCGCACTGCGGGCCGACCGCGGGCGGCGAGGAGATCTCGGGCTGGCCCCCAGGGGACGCTGCGACAATGCCGCCCAGACGTTGCGCTGCAGTGCGGTCACAAGGTCCCCAGTGGACCCTGGAAAATGCAGTATGTGAAAATTTTGGTGCAGAAAAACAAAACTACGGACTAGCACAGTGCCTGGCTCACAGTGGGTTCCTCACCCATTCTTGGGAAACTGAAATGGAGACGGTGGAGGAAGCCCAGAGGAGGGTGTCTCAAAGACGTGAGTGGTCCACGAAGGAAGATTATAGCTAGCTCATACAAGAACACAGATGCCCTGCTGCACTCCCGATAATGGTGTTTTCAAATACTGTTTTATCAACCGCGCCAACTGCTTTGGAACTGCACTCTTTTTCACGGATGTTTTGAATAAGAAAAGGCCAAGGGTGGCCTGAAAAAAATGAGTCACGGGCTTCCCTGGTGGTGCAGTGGTTGGGAATCTGCCTGCCAATGCAGGGGACACGGGTTCGAGCCCTGGTCTGGGAAGATCCCACATGCCGCGGAGCAACTAAGCCTGTGAGCCACAACTACTGAGCTTGCGCGTCTGGAGCCGGTGCTCCGCAACAAGAGAGGCCACGATAGTGAGAGGCCCGCGCACCGCGATGAAGAGTGGCCCCCGCTCTCCGCAACTGGAGAAAGCCCTCACACAGCAACGAAGATCCAACACGGCCAAAAATAAATAATTTATTTTTTAAAAATGAGTCACGATTAGGAGAGGAATTAATTCTTCCTTCTTTTTTTTCCAAAATAACTCTTCCTCCCCCAGACACGTTTACTCATACAGCAAATATTTACTGGAAGCCCGCTCTGTGGTTTTTGCTGATGCTGGGGACACAACAGTAGACAAAACAAGCAAGGGCTCTATCCTCTTGGAACTTAGATTTAAAAAGCAGATGGAGTGGACAATTTTAGGAAAGTATAAAGTATCAAAAATAAATTCTAGAAGAAATAGAAAACAATGTAATGTAGTAGGTCCTATTGTCATCCCCACTCTGATGAAAGCGAAAGGCAAAGCCTCCTGTGTTCATACCTTCAGCAAATAGTAATCAGGCACCTATTAGTGTGCAAAGATTTCCATGGTAAACTGGGAGGTCCCAGCTTATTCAGCTGTTTCTGTGGCTCTACCCAGACAATAAACCAGGGCAGGTTTCCGGTTGGATAAATCTTGTGTTGTAGTGGCTGAGACAGAGGAAATGCAAAGTGTCATCCCATTCCCTGTAACTCTCAACATCAAGGCATCTCCTGCAGGTAGCGCCTTGTGATAGATCGCCTGTTTCCTCCTCCAGTCTGGCAAGGCTTCTGTCCAGACACCAAATTAATTCTATTATAAAATGCATCCTTTTCCTCCATTTTCGTATCGGTAGAGAATGGTGAGAGTTTGAAGGAATAAAGCACATCAGTATTTAAGGTCCTGTGAGGG
This sequence comes from Kogia breviceps, assembly GCF_026419965.1. NCBI lineage: Eukaryota > Metazoa > Chordata > Mammalia > Artiodactyla > Physeteridae > Kogia > Kogia breviceps. The sequence continues at coordinate 69,445,215 of NC_081323.1, forward strand.
GAGCATATCAGTGCCTGGCGCACAGGGTCCATCTACCTTCCCTCCATCCCAGATTGAAAACTATTGTGAATGCCAAGATCACACTGATTGGTGGAGCTGAAGGATAAAAACTGTTATGGATGCTGTGCTGCCCAGATTCCCCCTTCAGGACTGAAGGACCTATTCCTTTCCCTCCACCCCAACCCTGCCACTAGTTGAAGAGAGCCCCTTGCCCAAGATCACACCTACCCAGGGCAGCGAGCATCCAGTGACTGGATGCAGGTAAGGCAGGTAAAAAACCTGGCTCCCTCAGAAACTTGAACAACTCTAGAGGGACATCCCAGCTTCAGAGCTCCCTAGGGGTCTGCTGAGGTCCCCCTGTGGCTGCACTGCAACCCGACTTCTCCCTCTGCCAGGTCCTGCTTCCTTCTCTCCCTCCACAGATAGGGGTCCCAAGAGTACTCCTCAATAGATGTCCTGCAACTCAAGAGTATTTCCTAGAGAACCCAACCTGCAACCGCTTGTGCCAGGGACAACAGGAAAGAGTAGATGCTAAGATGGGATTTTGGAGCTGGACCCGCTGCCCAGGTAATAATGAGGACCCCATCCCCAGTAGAGGAGAAGCATACGTAGCCTTCAGCACAGGGAAGCACTAAGATTGTTCAGTTTTTCACCAGTAGTAAAATGGAATGATGTGGCACCCACATGATCCACGTGGGTGTCTCTTAGTTCTCCTTTGGCCTATTTTACAGTAAATGGACAAAAACAGTAGCCACAGCCTGAGAAGTATATGGCAACTAGTGGCTCACCCCCCTCAGGGATGGAGGTCTGGGCCACCCCACCATAAGCCACCTAGAGGTGCTAGCAGAGGGTGAGAGGAATCTAGGATGGATAGGAGAGGAGGGAAATGATGAGTATGTCTGTTACACCTTAAGGTGAGCTACAACAGCAGCAGCAGCAAGAGCTATACTCTGTCCCACTAACTTTCCTCTTATAAGTTTCCCACAGGAAAAGACGCCCACCAGGGCCCTAAAGGTTCTGCTTTCAGAACTGAAAAAGAAGCAGGTGGATCTGTGCAGCACAATGGGTGCACTGCTGCAAATGCTGCACTGTCATGCCTAGTCCCCTTTCAGGACAGGAGAACCTAGGCCCCAGCTCTTGGGGAGGTTGTCGGTTGACTGCTGTCAGCTGTCAGCTCCCTCAAGGAATTGTCCTTGGCTGGAGAGCCGCCTTACCCAAGGTCATGCCCCATGACTGACATCCAATGACTGGTCCATGCAGAGATACAAAGGCTTGGTTGGCCCCTTTACTCCAATTCAAAACAAGGCAGAACAGCCGTCCCAGCTTCAGAGCTCTCCCTGGGCTCTGCCAAAGCCTCCTGTGACTGCACCACAGTCAAACTGCTCCCTCTGTTCAATCCTGCTTCCTTCCCTTCCCCCACAGGGGTCGATCCTAAGAGCACACCCTAATAAACTTTCTGCACAGTAGACAATAATCTCTTGTCTCCAAGTCAGCTCCAACAGAACCCAATCCATGAGACTAAATGAGACCTGAGCTCAAGGCACAAACTATTAACCTCTGGATTTAGCTCTTTTGTTTCGTCTAGTCCCAGAAACCCCAGGTGAACACATGTGGTGCATCCACCACATTCTTGGCCTGGATGGTAAACGTAACCTCCAGGGAGGTAGTGTGTTCTCTATCCTGTCAGGTCAAAGATCCTCCTCAAAGAGAAGAGTGATTGCACACTCCCCTCCACAGCTTTCCCTGAGGTCCCATTTGGATTCAGCCTCTGCTGGGCTGAAGCCTACCATCCATCACGATAAAGCACGCTGTGTTCACGGCCCTTTAACAACCACAGAATGACTATTTATGACTTCAGGCTGCCAGCATAGCTCCCTCCTGGGGGCCTTCTATGTTCTTCCGGGTCCTGAAGGATTTTCTGCCTTAAGTAGCCTCATGGCTCATCCTCTCTCTGAATAGAAAAGCCCTAGCTGCTTTGCTTAGGGGTGAGAGGATGGGGAAGTTCTATCACTGAAGCAGAGTGCCTGACTCCAGGAGTCTGTTGGTCAGATAGGGGAAAGAGACCCAGAGAGGTGACATGACTTACCCAAGTTCAAGTCAGTAGCACAGGCGGGACTAAAATATGGTTCTGTATTCTTTTTACTCCATCACGCCACCTGTCCCTAACTCCTAGGGTTTGCCTCTACTAAAATCTAGATTGAGATATAGAAGAGAACAGAATTGATCTGTCCTGTCCTGAGAGCCTTGAGACTTTGAAACACTAGGTACATTGGCAAGCAAGAATGAGACTTGGGGTAAAAACAGCCCCAAATTAATGGGATTAATGGGAAATCTGTAAACAGAGTATTTGGTCCTGCCCATGCCACCCACCCCACATCCTGGTTGGTAAGGAATGGGATAGGTGACTATTGTCTGTAGGGATATGCAGCTATTAACCTGGTAAAAAAAAATGTTTAACTGGGTACTGGTTGTTTTTATGCTTTAATCTTAGATCCAGAACATTTCGTGGAGGGGCAAAGGCTGGAGGGACCAGGAAGGGATGCCTGGGTAGAAGGAGGGATTTACACTTGTATTGTTTAAACACAAGAATCAAGTCATCATTCCACTTAGCTGGAGTTAGAATAGGCAAATGTTCCAACATTTCACCCTAGGATTCTCATCAACTGCCCAGTAGTGAACATCAGTGGACATTATTTGAGAATTCATAACTGTATAGTTGGAGTGTCTTCTATTACTTGGCAACAGAAACACCAGAAAGAAGCCAAGAATATGACTCCACCAAACTTCTCCAGTGTTTAAACAACAATAAACAGTGAAACTTCCTGCAGTAATGTGATACACATTATGTCTAAATCCCTGGAACATATAAATCAGCTTGTGTCAGTTTCTGTGGCAGAGGAAAAACGAATGGTTTAATAATAATAATAAAAAAACTACCCCCCCCACAAGAGACCAATGTTTGGACAGGCAAGTCTGCAGGCTAGCAACCAAATTTCCTTACCCAATGTATGTGGTGATACTCAACTCTGTGCACTTCCGCAAGGATGTTGGATTGGTGGAATTTGAAACTTGCTGAGTTCTGTGGACATGTAGGCATTCCAAAAATAGAGACAGATGTCACTCTTCTAGGTCTTTCTAGAGATGACCTAGGTGGCGTTTATGGAGAAAATGAGCATCTCATGGGGAACTAACTGGGAAAGGAAGAGCTGGACTCAAAGTCAGGGTTAATGGTGATTTAGTCCATGAGCCATGGAAGAAAAGGAAATCTCCACTAGACAGAAAAACTATGTGGTAGACCATCTGGTATTGCTAATAAATTATGCCACTGTCTTGTTTATTTTCTGTTTCTCCATCCAAGTTAAGCTCCTCCCCACAACCCACCTCAATAAATAGTATCATCAAACACCCCATTACTCAGGCCAAAAATTTAGGAGTCATCCCCCGAGTCCTCTCTTTCTTTCAACCCCTCCCCCGTTTATCAGCAAGTCCTACCCTCTGCCTACAAAACATCCAATCTGCCCATCATCCCCTATCTTCACTACTCTCATCCTAGCTAAAGCTACATTTCTCTCTCTCCTGGACTACTGTGCTTCTTAACTGGTATCCCTGCTTTCATTCTTGCCCCTCCCCCCTACAATCGACACTCTCTTTACAGATTAAATAAGCCCTTGTCACTCTCCTGTTCTAAACCCTCCGGTGCCTTCCCGTTGCATTTAGAACAAAATCCAAACTCTTTATCATGGCTCTTAAAGTCCTACAGCTGGTCTCTGCCCACCTCTGTCTTTTCTTACCACTCTCCAGGCACACAGGATATATTGCCATTCCTTGAACAGGCCAACCTCTTCCTTGCCCCCTCCCCTAATGTCCTTTGCACTTCCTTTTCCCTCTGTCTGGAATAGTCTTGCTCATATCTTCATAGATCAGGTTTTTATGAACCTGGCGTTCTCCGTGTAACCTTCCTTCCCTGACCATCCTATGTACCCTAAACCCCCCATCAGACCGACCCCCAACTTAATTAATAGATCAACACCTAATATTATCTTTATTTTAAAGATCAGTTTTTAAGTTTCCGTTTCTTCCCCACCAGGAGGTAAGCTTCCTGAGAACGAAAACTTTATCTTTCAGGTCCCCTCCTGCAGCCCCAGCACATACACCTACAGTGCCTGACGCACAGCAGGTGTCCATAGCCATTTCCTAAAAGGGACAGTCCCAGGACTGCCAGGGCAGAGGCAATGATAACACAAGGTGACAAGGCGTTGTCACCGACTCCCTTCGCGGGCTCGGGGCCGCCTCCTGAGGAAGACAGGCGGCTCCTGCCCTGTCCAGGACAGCGAGGCGGGCGGCCGAAGAGAAGTCGGGGCGGAGCGGGGCCCCAGGCGGGCTGGCCGGAGGGTCGGGGACGCGTGCTAGGGCAGGACCGAGAAGTCGGACCAGGGTCGTCGCCGGCCGGGACCCGGAGCCGGCCTCGCCAGCGCCGCGGCTTCGCTTCCGGGTGAGAGGCGGGCGGGCCGAGCAGTTCCGGGGCGGGCGGCGGTTCCGGCTGTGCGGGCCGCGCCGCGGCTGCTGGTCCCGGGCGCGCGGAGGGCGCGAGCGGCGCGCGGGGGCCGAGGGGGCGCGAGGCGGCGGCGCGGGGTCTCGTGGCCCCGGCGGCGGCCCATGGGGAGGGAGGCGTGAGGCCGCGGCCTGCCCGGGGCTCGGGGGGTGGGGGGAGCGGGGCGGGGAGATGGATAAACTGACCATCATCTCAGGATGTCTCTTTCTGGCCGCCGATATCTTCGCCATCGCCAGCATCGCCAACCCGGACTGGATCAACACCGGGGAGTCCGCCGGTGAGCGGCGGGCGCGCGGGGCCGGATGGAGGACTGGCTGAGGGCGAAGGGAGGGGAAGGGAGACCCAGCTGAGGAGAAGACCGGGCTGGAGGGTGCGAGGCGGGGGCCGGCCTGAGGAGAAGGGGGCGGAGAGGCGATCCGGGCTGCCGGGGCGGGCGGCCGAGGGGCAGAGGGGATGGCGAAGGGGACGCGCGGGGCGCTATCGGGACCCCCGGGCGGAGGGGAGCTGCGCCCCAGGCTGAGTGCAAAGTGGCGGAGGGGCGAGGAGACCTGGGCAGGGCTGGCGGTCCTGGACCGGGGAGGGAGAGTGAGGGGAGACAGCCGGCGACCTGAGGGACTGTAGAGGAACGAGCTTCGTCCTGGACTTAAACAAACAAACAAAAGTCAAGGTGGGAGACGGGAGGAAACTGAGGCGCCTGTGAAGGAATTAGAAACCCGCCGGGGAGGCTGGGGCCGGGAGCGAGGCAGCCTATGGAGTGTGAGAGTCACCCGAGAGCTGATGGTCGATGAGAGACCAAGAGGAGTCGGGTCCGACCGCTGACGTCCCCCCACCCCTCCCCAGGAAGCGGCGTCCGGGGGAGAGGTCCGGGCGGGGCCGGGTTCATGGTGCCGGGAGCAGTGATGCCGATGGAGGGCGCCGGATGAGAGCCCCCTGCCCGCACCCCTGCCCAGCCCCTGCCCACTTGGCAGTGTTTGAGATGCATGTGGCTTCCGAGTTTCCCTTTGACGTCTGTGTGGTTATAATTTAGCTTTATTTTAGGCCCCGGAGCTGTAATAACCTTAATAATAAACTTCATTTTATGGAGCATCTTTCGTTCCAGCGCATCACAAAACGCTTTAGCGATCCTAATAGTAGTTTCAGAATTAAATAACACATTAGAGTTGCAGGCAGCCCAGTAGCAGTGCTTGCTGTAGCACCACGGAGCTGTGGGCAGCAGAGACAAGGTGGTGCCCTCAGGAAAGAGGCAGGCATCTTTCTGAAGGGTATCCTAGGTGAATGCCCTTGCACGATTTTTCTCAGTTCGGGCCACCCTCCACCCTCCCACACACACACTCACTCGCTCACACTCACCCAGACCTCTGAGACCAAACCTTTAATTAATGTAACAGCTGCCAGGAGAGCTGATGGGAATAAAGGAATGAGCTTGTTTTCTAACTGCTTGTTCAGTGCAGATGAAGGGAATAATGGGGGGTGGGAATGTCAGACTCCCTCCATGAATAATTTGTTGTAAGAATGTATCACTATGCTGTCAAACTTACTTCTTAAGTATTACTTATGGTTCTGTATTTATCCTGCAATATTTTTAGCCCTTAAAAAAAGCTGTGGCTGGGACATTTGTTGCTTCCGCCTCCGTTCTCTCCCCCATCTAGACCTAGTAACACAAAATCATGCCATCAGATTTACTGGTTATTAAAATAACACTAAAAATTTCTGCTCCTTTTCTTGCCTATATAGTCTTAGCAGAGCTCTTAATTGTAAAGCATATATGATTGTTATGTGGCCCTATAGAGGTGTTAGCTAATGCTACAGTGGTAATATTGCAATATATAAATGTATCAAACACTTTGTGCAGCTTAAACATACACAATGTTATATGTTAATTATATCTCAATTTTTTAAACTGTAAAGCATATAAAGAAAATATCAATGATTTAGAATTTGGTGAAACTATGGGCTTTGTTTCTGAAAATGCTGGTGATGTCAGTGTTAGTACTAGTTTGTAGTTATATGTGTGATGTCCAGTTCATGACCTGTTGTTGTTTTTATCCTGATTATGTGTGCAATGACTCCTTTTATGAGACTTTCTTTGAGACTTAACATACTTAGGGGCAAAGAGGTTCACTGTTCTAGCAGATCTTTTTTTGTAAAGAAGTTTCAAGTGGAATCCCAATGTACAAAATAGACTAAATGTCCATGGGAAAGATAGAGTTGAGAGAGGGAAGAGAGAGATAAGTAATAGCATAACATTCCTGAGAAGATGTTATGCTCTATTATATTTGAAAGAAAGCAAGAATAGGATGAATACAACTCCTTCAAATTAGGCAAAGTCATCCGCTGTGAGTTGCCTTGGAGATGGGAGGGACAGAAGTCCAAGGTTTGAGAGAAGTAGAAAATGTTCGAAATAAATCAATAGTTGTGAGAGAAAGCATGCTAACCAGAGACAGTAGGATTATCTAGCAGTGTGGACACTTCATTGAAGTCAGTATTCATGAACATACAGTGTGATAATGGGTCTGCTTTGTTGGCTGTCTCTGGTAGTGCTCAGCTACTTTGTCACCAGTGTGTGGTGAAAGCCAATAGAAGGCTTCATTCAGGGTTGGGATTTGCCAGATACATGCAACAGAATGACAGAGGAGCAGAGGTGTTTAGGGTGTTAGTCAAAATATTGTAATGATGGCTCATGAAATCTTAGCTGGATAAAGAGTAAAAGTGAAAAAGGAAAAAGCCGGTATATTGGTCATTGAATAACAGTTGGTATATGGTCAGTGGAATAGTTGATCTGGATCCAATGGAGCTGAAGACTTGACTGGGAGTGATTGATACAGCAGAATGGAAGGGCAGGGCATTGTGGGCACAAGGTCCAGAGTGTGACAGTGGTGATGTGTGGCTGAAGTGGGGAGGAGGTGATTTTTTTTCCTAACAGTTTCCCTTGCCATCTCAAGATACCCTTCAGTTAAATATTCTGTGGCTAGAAAGAGGAATAGGAGGAGATAGTAAGAGCATAAGAACAGGGGGAAATTTTTCAAAATCGTATCTAACCCCGTTTTTTTTTTTGTTTTTTGTTTTTTTGGCCTAACCACTGTACTGGCAGGGAATTCCCTAACGCGTATTTCTTAACGGCTAAATATGTCAGACAATAAGCCCCCCAAAATGTAAAATGAATGAGATGGTATGTTCCTTTGTTCACTCTTGTGCTTTTGCATTGTGATAAGATGCACCTGAACTTTGCCTAGTGTTTGAGCTTGTATGCTCACTGTACACTTTTACCTGGACAGATCCAGTCTTGAGTTTAAAAAAAAAATCAGTGCAGAGTTATACTTTCCAAATCAATGAAACATTTACAGGAAGTTCAGTTAAGATCTCAGAGGTGACAGGACTAGCTTTATGCTAAGATCTGCATAAATGTGACTTCACCTGGTAGCAAAAAGTTAATGTGTTGATTCCCTTTGGTGCATTATACATTGTACAAAAGTCTTGATTGTGATGTTTTTACTGCAGTTTTTTAAATGAACAAAATATATTTTGAAAATAGAACTCCTGGAGCTGAAAGATCTGTAGAATGTAGTTTGAAAACCACTGCAGTAAACTAGTAAGGGAAAGTTTAGGATTCAAATCCAAACTTTATCACTTACTAACTCTGTTACTTTGGGAAAGTTACCTAGCCTCTCTCCTTATAGTTCCCCTTCTGTAAAATAAGGGTAATAATAGTATCCATCTCAATGGGTTGTTGTGATGATTGAGTTAATTCATGTAAAACATTTAGAACAGTGCCTGACGCATAGGAAGTGCTCAGTAAAAGTTAGATATTGTTATATTGCTGTTCTAGTTTATAACAGGTGTCAGAATCCCAATTTTGAAACTAAAGCTCAGAACTTATTACTGTGAGAACCGACACAGTTTCTTTATTAGATGTTCTTGGAAATGAAGAAACATCAAGAATAATATAGCCAGGCTTAGTGTTAGTCAAATAAATTTGTCTTCCCTCTTGGCTTTGGACTTCTCCATCACTGTTTATCCTCTTTCAGTCTCTCATCTCCATATTCTAGTGTCTCTACACCTCACCTTCTGCTTGAACTACCACAAAAGGAAATGAAATATCCCAAAACAAAAAGCTGAGTAGAAGAACTTCCTAAAATCCCAACTAATAAACTATATTACCATAAGATTATGGACCCTGCTTCATACCGGCAGTTTTTATAGTATTGGCCCAAATACAGAGAAAGCATGTTCCTTTAATTTTCATCTGTGTGTGATAGCATTTCCTGAGTTTGTTCTAATAGCTTGCGGATTATGCTCAAACTTTTAAAGATATGACTGCCACCTTATTTATTTATTTTTTTACTTTCATTCTTGTTCTTTTAAAAATTGTTTAGATTGGATGTTAGGGTGTTTAAGGAGTCTCAATAACACCCTCTTCCCTACTTATATTCTGAACTAATTGAGAAAAAAAAGAATAAGATAATTAGGAGCCAAAATATTATTTATTATTGATAAAGAGGATATTGGCGAATGTGGCTTATATCCTTGGACAAGTCACTTACTCTTACTGGGCCTCAAAATTGAACAGACTTAACTGTCCAATCCCAGGCAGGACTTGGGACCCGCCCTATAAGACTTCCAGCAGGAAAGAACAGAAGAGATGAATGCTCCCTTTAGGCAACTTGCTCCCAAGGGCAAAAAATTGGACCACTTATGCCCAGTTTTTTCTCCTGAACTGTCAGTCAGATGAAGTCATTCCTCCTGATCTGAGAAGGATTGAGTGAGGGGACACAGATAAGCTAAGATATTCTAACAGCCATACCTCTACCCCGCCCCTCATGGATAGAAACATCAGAAATGGGAAAAAAGCATTACCTGGTTGAAACCCAGGATATGGCTGGCATTTGCAAGGAAGAATTTTCTTTTTCCTCAAGTACAAAGACTGGCAGATGCTTGGGGTAATAAAAGACTTTGTGGGGAGGGTTTCATTTCCCATTCTGTTACTCACTACTCTCTCCACAGGAAATCCTGGTAAACCTCAGATAGGGGACTGTGGGCTTGACATCTATCACATAAGAGTTCAAGATCTTTAGGTAGATCCTAGCCTACAAGTTGGGAGTGTTTGGTTTAAAACATTAAAATTACAAGCTTCCCAAGCAGACCTGTTTATTAAATACTAGAAAATTATTAAATAATAAGTCCTTTCTCCTGAACTGTGACAACTTCAATAATCACAAAGTTGGTTTGGTGTGAAGGAGCTCTGTAACATCAGTTGTTAAACAAACAAGCCTATCTAGAACTTTGTCTTGTTAATCATCTTGGACATGACTTGCAGAGAAGGACAGAATTGGGTTACCTAAGAGGGCAAAAATCTTGAGATTGTGCTTTTCTTTAATTTAAAAAGCATTAACAAAACTTTTTCAATGGCCTTTTGAGCCTTTTTCCAGTAAATTCCTTTTTTAAAAACAGCTTTATTGAGATATAATTCACATAACCATAAAATTCACCTATTTAAAGTATACAATGCAGTGGCTTTTAGTATATTCATAAAGTTGTGCCACCATCACCACAGTCAATTTTAGAATATTCTCAGTACTCCAAAAAGAAACCCCAGATGCCTTAGCCATTACCCTCCACCTTCCTGGTTCTTAGGCAGTCTACTTTCTGTCTTGGTAGATTTGCCTATTCTGGACATTTCATATAAATGGAGTCATACAATATGTGGTCTTTTGTGATTGGCTTCTTTCACTTAGCATAACATTTTCAAGGTTTATCCATATTATAGCAAGTAGCAGCAGTTCATTTCTTCTTATTGCCAAATAGTGTGGTATATCCCCGTTTACTTATCCATTCATCAGTTGATGGAAATTTGGGCCAGTAAATTTCTTTGCCTTCCAAGAATAACATTTCTTCATAATGGTAAAGCAGTATAAAATTTTGTCCTTGTTTTTTTTTTTTAATGGAAGATTTTTTTTTTTTTTTTGGCTGTATTGGGTCTTTGTTGCTGTGTGGGGCTACTCTTCATTGCGGTGTGCAGGCTTCTCATTGTGATGGCTTCTCCTGTTGCAGAGCACGGGCTTTAGGAGCATGGGCTTCAGTAGTTGTGGCACACGGGCTCAGTAGTTGTGGCTTGCAGGCTCAGTAGTTGTGGCGCATGGGCTTAGTTGCTCTGGGCATGTGGGCTCTTCCCTGACCAGGGCTCCAGCCTGTGTCCCCTGCATCGGCAGGCAGATTCTTAACCACTGCGCCACCAGGGAAGTCCTCCTTCATTTTTTAAAAAGTAACATTAGGGCTTCCCTGGTGGCGCAGTGGTTGAGAATCCGCCTGCCGATGCAGGGGACACGGGTTCGTGTCCCGGTCCGGGAAGATCCCACATGCTGCGGAGCGGCTGGGCCCGTGAGCCATGGCCGCTGAGCCTGGGCGTCCGGAGCCTGTGCTCTGCAACGGGAGAGACCACAACAGTGAGAGGCCTGCATACCACACACACACACACACACACAAAAGTAACATTATCAGTATTATTTATTTCAACATATCAAATAAGAACTTTGAATAAAAATTCAAAGACCTCACAGCTAGAGAGAGAAAACCCGCACGCCACAACTAGAGAGAAGCCCTTGCACTGCAACGAACAGACCACGCACCACAACGAAAGATCCTGCATGCCTCAAGAAAGGTCCCACGTGCTGCAACTAAGACCCAATACAGCCAAAAAGAACCCCCAGAATCCAAGGCCAGTCTTTTTACAGTGTTCACAGGTCATACTTGAAACTTGAAATCACTTATAATACTGTGAATTTCACAGCATAGGCCAGATTTTCCAATATGAGATTATATTTCCTGAACAAAGCATATATTCCCTTTACAACGTTAGTTCCAGAAAGCCTCTGTTTTTACCATTATCAACAGAGATGTAGCCACTTCAGGATGAAGGGTGTAAGCTAGTTGGCCTAAAAGTTTTGGAGAAGGGGAATTTGGGACCAAGAACACGGACAGAAGCCATGAGAGAATGGAAAAATCTAAGAGGAAGGAAATTCCGAAAAAGATATTACAGAGTGATGACTGCCGTTGCATTTATTAGATGCAACCAGACTTGTTGAATTTTTCCTCACTTGACTGCCTGAGCCCCTTTCAAAGCTGGCATAGTAAGAGTCATATACGTCAGTCATCCACTGTTCAGCTTAGTGTGTCCTAAAATAGTGTTGTTGTTTAACCCCTTTCCTCATAAATATTGAGTTTGTATTGGAGTTGCAGTGTAGTAAAATGGTCCTATGGGATTTGAGTCAGACATATCTAGATTTGATTCTTGGATTCCCTTTTTATGAGTTTTATGATTTGGGGCATGTAATTTGATTTCTTAGCTGTAAAATGGGGATGATATATTTATCTCAAAGGATGCTTGTAAGAAAATAAAATATGGCATATGAAGAATTAGCACATGGTCTAATACATAGCAAATGCTCAAATGTTAGTATTATTATATGAAAGATCAAAACATCTGAATTTAAAAATATTTCCCTTTTGTATTATTGGTGTTATTTATTTACTTATATCTTACCTTGTTCTAAAAAAGATTTAAGGCAACACGATGTGTCTGTATTGAATATTTCTGAAGTCCAACTTGGGGAGGGGAGGTCTCTGGGAAGACAGACTTTGAGGTCAGTTGTAGTGGTGATATAAGCTTAATGGGATACACGTAAGTACCAAAACCAAGGAATGCATTGGGTTTATATGTTTCTAGAACAGACTAAAGAGGTTTTCTAAGTGAAAGGCAGCCTGGCATAGTGGAAAGAGCACACAGGTTTGGGGGCTAAATCAACATGTAGTCAAATCCCAGTCCCACTATTTGCTAGCCATGTAATTGATCTTAGACAAGTTGTTGTTGAGGGTTTTTTATTAATAAAAATTATATCATTCAGATGTGCTTAATACCTCTTGCGGCACTTCCAATTGTTATGCAGGTTCAGACCCCAACTTTCTGTTCTTCTGTAGATTACAGTAATATCTGCAGTGCACTGTGAAAATCATTTATTTCGGAAGGTTTTTTTGTTTGTTTGTTTGTTTTGGCTCTGCTGGGTCTTCGTTGCTGCATGCGGGCTTTCTCTAGTTGTGGTGAGCAGCGGGCTACTCTTCGTTGCAGTGCATGGGCTTCTCATTGCAGTGGCTTCTCTTGTTGCAGAGTACAGGCTCTAGGCGCATGGGCTTAGTAGTTGTGGCCATGGGCTTAGTTGCCCCGTGGCATGTGGGATCGTCCCAGACCAGGGATCGAACCCGTGTCCCCTGCATTGACAGGCGGATTCTTAGACCACCAGGGAAGTCCCAGAAGTTATTTTTAAAGGAATATAGTGGTCTGTAAAGCTTTACGGTTGGAGTATAGAGAGTCAATTAGTCTCACCTCAAAGGCTGAAAATAAGTTTGAAATATATGAGACAGTTGTTTCTTAATAGAATAGTACAACTGAATAGCAACTAGTACAACTGTATAATAGCAAATAGTACAACTGAAAATTTAGTTTTTGTTTATGGAATAAAATTTCTTCTAGTTGTCATTAGCTTCCTCAATGCAACTGTGAGTCTTTGAATTTTTTCATACCCCATTTCAATGCATACTTAAGCAGTGGGCCATATTACATAATCTTATAGGGGAAATTTAGAGATCTAGTAAAGTATTACTGTTTATGAAATTGTTATTATTGAATTATAAATAAGAGCTTAATCATGCCAACTGAATGGATAATTGTTTACATAGTGACCTTATTTTATATCTTCTAAGTAACCCAAGAAATCAGGTTGTACAGTGACAGCAATGACAATGTATAGGTATAAATTTCCTATTTACAACTTTGTTTATGATGATTTATGTAAACATGACATTCATATCTTTTTGGTTGTCAGAATGTTTTATTTTCAAGCTCTGAAATTACACATTTTTTTCTAAGTACTTTTTAGAATTCTTTGCCCAACTAGCAGCTAACTGCTGAAAAGTTTGATACTTAACAAAACCTGGTCCACTGGTAACAACAGATTGGGGGTAGTGGCAACATTATTTATTCTTTATTGACTGTAGACTGGTGAAAAAGTAATATTTAGCAAAGCTATTTGTTGAAATACTAGAGAGGTTAGATAAGAGCATGAGGGAACCTAAGGATCCTTAAAAATCAAGGTACCTAAAAGTAAATATCTGGATCAAAATCACTTTTCAATAATACACCTCTGTAAACTTTACTATGTATTCTCTCATTAACTGTAAATTACAGCTAAATTACATATCCTTACTGAATATGACATGGGCAAGTAGAACGCAGTAGTCCTCTGGGATTCATTGCCTTAGAGTTGACAAAATAAAGATTTGAGTGTTGCTATCAATGATATTTACATGTATTTATGAGTATATATAAACCAGCAAGTATAATTTGCTTACATGAAGTTTCAGTATATTACTTCAGTTTTGAAGCAAACATTTCTTTGAATTGCTGAATTTTTTTTTTAATTGGGAGGAAAAGACTGCACTTTTTATGTGTCTCTTTATACTAGCTTTGCTATAAATAAAAGGTCACATTTGGTATTTTGACACTTGCTGTTGTGTATATTGAGCAAAAAGGCAGCTGCTGACTTTTAATATAGATCTGTTCAACCAGCGACCATATACTGCTATCGTTAGAGATTTAAAAAGAGTAAAGAAAATGCAGTTGGTTGAGTCAAGTAAGAAAATGGCAGAGGAGAATTTCACTAGGTCTCCCCACTTGTGGTCTATTCACAGTAAGTTATTCACATGGAACATTATTGGGTCTACTTTCAGCTATAATAATAGAAATTTTTTTCAAAAATAGATAGGACATGTTCAAATTAAGGCAGAGATTTCCAAAGCCATTTCATTTATATGTCCATTTCATTTATAAAGTACCATCCATTTTAATAAAATAAATCTTTAATTTACTATGAGTATTCTGTAAATCTTCCTGTAGATATTTCGTATACCACTATACTTTATACCAGACAGTCTCACAACAGATGCTTATTAAGGTATGTGTGGTCTGTAAGGAACTGAACTAAATATTCTGAGGGACTGCATTTAAGCAAATGAAAAAGTATTTTATCCTTGAGGAACCTGTACTGTGTTTGGGAAGATAAAGTTATACACATATTAAATAAGTGTCATAGGTGATGAAACTACTTTCTGCCCAGGTGGTTGAGGAGGAGGTAGAATTTGAGCTTAATAGATTATACATTTAATGATGAGTATTTATGAAACTCAATTTTTTCTTTTTTTGGCCGCGTTGTGCGGCATGTGGGATCTTAGTGCCCCGAGCAGGGATTGAACGCATGCCCGCTGCATTGGGAGTACGGAGTCTTAACCACTGGACCGTCAGGGGAGTACCAATGATGGTATTTAAATAATTAGGAAGACTTGGGCAGTGCTTGAAAGTGGAATGGTGTGAGTACACGTATATAGAAGACAGGGAAATTTCCATTTCAGTTCATTTCTATACATCGCTGCTAAATTTATCTTTCTAAAGGATAAGGATAGTAATAATTGCAAATACTTATATAGCATTTACTTTATGACAGATACTTTTCTAGGCACTCTACATGTATGAACTAATTTAATCCTCACAGCATCCCTAAGTGCTGTTATTAGCCCCACAGAGATACAGAGAAATTAAGTAACTTGCCCAAGGTCACATAGCTGGTAAGTGGAAGAGCTGAGATTTGAATCCAGGAACTCTAGCTCCAGAGTCCTGGCTCTTAACCACTGCATATGCTTGGACCAGAAACATTCAGTGACTCTTCATCTGCCATAGCACAGAAGGCACTCAAGGATCTTCACAATGTGGCTCTGCTTACCTTTCCAACCTTAGATCCTACATTTTCCCTATGTGGATCTACATTCCAGCCTCTCTGTATTACTTTATGTTTCCTAAATACAACCTGTAGTCTCATCTCTAAATCTTTGCTTATGTTGTTTATTCTCAGTCTGAAATGCCCTCTCACTCTTCGCAGTTCCTGTTGTATCAGCGTCCTACCCATCTTCCAAGCGTGTGTTAACTGCTGTCTTCATAAAAACCTTTTTTGATCCCCTACCTAAAGTGATTTTTCCCTCTTGCATGTTTTTCATGGTAGCATATCCATATCATGGTTATATGTGTGTTACTTGCCCTGTTTTCTAGTGTAGATTTTTTTTAAAATAAATTTATTTATTTTCGGCCATGTTGGGTCTTTGTTGCTGCGCACAGGCTTTCTCTAGTTGCAGCGAGTGGGGGCTTCTCTTGTGGAGTAAGGGCTTTAGGCGCGGGCTTCAGTAGTTGTGGTGCACGGGCTTAGTTGCTCCATGGTATGTGGGGTCTTCCTTGACCAGGAAGACCGTGTTCCCTGCACTGGCAGGCAGATTCCTAACCACTGCGCCACCAGGGAAGTCCCTCTAATGTAGATTTTTAAAGTTCCTTAAGAACAGGGCATAAAATTTATTGGTCTCTGTACCTTAGGTAGCACTCACACCAAGCTTGCACATGGCAGGAAAGAGGAAGTGTTATGGTTGACACTAAGATTTTGAACCTGGAGTACGGACTAGAACTGGGAACTTTGGAGAGTGAGCTGCTTTAAGGGCAAAAGTGATGATTTTGTTAGACGTTATGTTTGAAGTAAGAGTAGAATTCGAATATCAAAGCAGAAAGGAGCTAGTCAGGAAAGAGGACTATTTGGCATTCCTAGTTGTCTTATCTCATTTTCACAAACACGATACTTACATTGTTACATATGCCAAATTTTTGTTCAATAACTGCATGTCCACAAAATTCA
Organism: Kogia breviceps; assembly: GCF_026419965.1. Classification (NCBI taxonomy): domain Eukaryota; kingdom Metazoa; phylum Chordata; class Mammalia; order Artiodactyla; family Physeteridae; genus Kogia; species Kogia breviceps. The sequence continues at coordinate 69,461,541 of NC_081323.1, forward strand.
TTCTTAAGATTTTTGATAGATTATCAGTTGGTTTTTATTTTGGAAAGTAAGGTCCAGCAACCATCTAGTTATTCCCAACTTTGAAAACATATTATAAGATGAAAGTTAATTTGTAGGTTGACTAGTTGATTCTCTGGGTCAATACAGAAATTAGATTCCTAAGTGAGTCTTTAAGGCCATGTTATAACTGAAACATTTACTTCTGCATCAAAAAAAATAGTAGAAAGCAATACAGTTATATTACTAATAAATAGCTTTTAAAAAGTTAAAAAGGAATAAGAAATGGTGGCTTATTTCTCTGATCCTTTAATTTGTCAATTTGACTTTAAAACTTATGACATTTCTTCTGTGTGATATAGGTGCTTCACTGAGATTCTTCTTACATTTGTCAACAATATTTTGGGTCATTTTTTTACTTACAAAGTGTCCTGTCAAAGGAAGAAAAAGGACTTGCAGAAAATGTATGTTTAAGAGATTTCCTGAAGTGGAATAACCTGAGATAGAATTAACTCAGTAGAGATGAGGAAGATTGGTATGAGTGCATGAATGTGCATGTGATATGTATGGTGCATGATGGTGGTGAGTGGACAGGGGGAAGGTAAGGAACTTGTAATGGATAAATGATCTCTCCGTGGTGGAAGCAAAGTGATACAGAATAGACTAGATCCAGTGCTCCTCATTCAACCCCCATGGGAGGGGCCGAGAGTCCTGGCTAGTATGGTTACTGTTTGTTGAGGGGCCCTGTGAATGGATGGAAGGAGGAGGAAAACAGTATTTTATATGCCAATTGGGGTACAAAATGGTACAAATTAAGTATTTTTAACTTGAGGAGTACCTCTATTGAAACTTGGCTTCTAGTTTAGGCTTTGCTGTAGATGTTTTCTTTGTGCTTGAAAAATTACCTAAATGTTTATTCTTTATTTTCCCCAACCAAAAAATAGTTCTGTGTTCCTCCTTCACCCTCATAAATCCCATCTCTTGATTTAAAATAAAAGTGGGTATATATGATACATTGAATTCTTAGAAAATTATTTTATTAAGAAAGTTATAGTGAAAGGAGTATGGGGGTGAAGCCAGAATTCAGTTCAAATTCTGGCTCTGCCATTGCCCAACTATGTGGCTTTGGACTTGTTGTTTGGCCTCTGAGCTTTAGTTTCCTCATCTATAAATGGGGATAATACCTCTTACCTTGCAAAATGGCTGTACGAATCAAAGTTAATATACCTGAAACACCTACCACAGTACTGGCACCTATGATAGATTGCTGTTGTTAAGCAACTAAATGGATTAATCTGTTATCACATTGTGATACATAAAATATAATGTTGCAATTGGCTATTTGCCCATCGTATAGTCACCAAAAGCAATCTGATTTTTTTCTGTATTAAAAAAAATATTTTATTTATTTATTTTTGGCTGCATTGGGTCTTTGTTGCTGCGTGTAGGCTTTCTCTAGCTGCGGCGGGCGGGGGCTACTCTTTGTTGCGGTGCGCAGGCTTCTCATCGTGATGGCTTCTCTTGTTATGGAGCGCGGGCTCTGGGTGTGCAGGCTTCAGTAGTTGTGGCACGTGGGCTCAGTAGTTGTGGCTCGCGGGCTCTAGTGCACAGGCTCAGTAGTTGTGGCACATAAGCTTAGTTGCTCGACGCACGTGGGATCTTCCCGGACCAGGGCTCGAACCCATGTCCCCTGTATTGGCAGGTGGCTTCTTAACCACTGTACCACCACGGAAGTCCTGATTTTTTTTAAACTGGGGTATATCACTGTGTTAGACCTGGTTGACCCTATCATTTTGACCATACACACTGTACGATGCCCCTGATGCTTAACCTGGATTGCTGCCTTCTTCCTTCCACCTTAGTGCACTAAGAGAAAAAAGTACCAGGCAGCCTATTTTAATGTTTATATACAAGTTCTGTTCTGCATATCAAAGGTAACATGTATTTGGGGATTTTTCCAGGAATGATGACATATTATACTAAACCATTAATATTCTGTCAACCTTCTTACTCTAGCTAATATTTGCTAAGTAGGTTATGGATGTAGTCTGCCGTCCTAAAGTAGATTTCTCCCTAACCAGCTAAGTATATAAGTCATGACCCTGACCTCATTAGTTGAAGTCAGTAACCAAGTATAAAGGGTTCTAAAAGTAAAGGGTGATTGATAATCCCAGGTAGTCTATAAGATAATTTGTTACAGTCCTATTCGTTTGCTTATTATGAGCATAAAATGAGAAACTCTTTACATTTTCTTATCCTGTAGATAAAATAATTACTTTGAGAGTTAAAAATTTTAAAATCATTAATTGAATCACTTAAAAAACCATAGCAATGAATCTTATTTAAAACAAATGTAGACAGTCATGTTAGATCACCTTTAGGACTTCCACTCTCAGTAACATTTAATGTGTTAGGATCCGAAGACAAACTCATGTATGTTGAAGTGTCACTGATATAGGACTAACCCCCAGAGCTTTAGAGGACTATTTCTAGTATCTGCCTACTAACCATCCAGTAGGTAGCTATCATCCATCAACCATTTACAATCACACCAGTAGCCGGTAAGATGTCTGCTTTAAGTGGACCACCCTGTATTTAAGATTTCATTTTATTTTATTGTTTTGACTTTCAAGTTTTATTTTATTTTAAAATTTTTATTGGAGTATAGTTGATTTACAATGTTGTGTTAGTTTCTGCTGTACACCAAAGTGAATCAGTTATACATACACATATATCTACTCTTTGTTTAGATTCTTTTCTCATATAGGTCATTACAGAGTACTGAATAGAGTTCCCTGTGCTATACAGTGGGTCCTTATTAGTTATCTATTTTATATATAGTAGTGTGTATATGTCAATCCCAATCTCCCAGTTTATCCCTCCCCCCTTAAGATTTTAATTAATGTTATTGTGAATGTCTTCAGAGTTATCAGGGGGGTTTTGTGCATTATGGGTTTTCCCTACTGTGCTATTTCTTTTAGTTTTTTTTTATTTAAAAGTTTTACCCCTATAAATTGTTGGCCGGTGCTTTTGTTCTCTTTGATAGCCTAGAGTTATAACAAAAACACTTTATCCCTCATATCGCCTCCTACTGCCCTCTGCCCTCCCTCTTTAAAAACACTTTATCCCTGGGCTTCCCTGGTGGCGCAGTGGTTGAGAATCCGCCTGCCGATGCAGGGGACACGGGTTCATGCCCTGGTCCGGGAAGATCCCACGTGCCGCGGAGCGGCTGGGCCCGTGAGCCATGGCCGCTGAGCCTGTGCGTCCGGAGCCTGCGCTCCGCAATGGGAGAGGCCACAACAGTGAGAGGCCTGCATACCACCAAAAAACAAACAAAAAAAACCCACTTTATCCCTCATATCGCCTCCTACTGCCCTCTGCCCTCCCTCTTTAGGAACTTGATGTGGCAGATCCCAAACTTGACTTCAAGCAGTTCACACCCAGGTGAAAAAGTCTGGCTTGCAAATGTCATCAGCCATCCCAAATGGTCAGGACACTCGTGCAGTTCCCACTGACTTCTTGTATCCCCTTAGATATCACCCAAAGCCCTCTACTGTGGTTGAGGTCTCCAGTCTTCTGAGCTTGGGGTTTTTCTGAGTCAAAAAACTAAAAAGGAAAATCCATCCACTTCTCTGAGGAAGAGGACTGTCTTTTAACTGTATTATTATAAGCAACATAGGCACTTACTCCTTTTCTGTGAACTTATTCTCTTCTACATTCCAGAAATTCTTTAGTGATTCTGCTTTGTTGTTGACATTTTCCCATGCTGTTATAGAATTTTTCTACATATATATTGCTTGGGTCATTTCAGTGGGATTTGGAGAAGGAAGGAGAGCAAATTGATTCACTTCATCTCCCAGAGGTGTTTAATAAATGTTAATTGAATGAGAGAAATCAAAAGAGATTTAGTCCATATTTGCTTATCTTTTAAATTTTTGTTTATAATGGGAAAAGTTGTGATACAGTAATTTTCCTAAGTCACACTTTTTTTTTTAAGGTAAGCCAGAAAAGGTTTAAATTCTGTAGTCCCCATATGGCAAGAACATCTGTGTGACTGGTTAGGATGCAGGAGACATTATAGTTAAGTGGCTAATAACACAGACTCTGGAGTCTGGATTCAAATTCTACCTGTACCACTTGCTAGCAGCATGATCTTGGCCGACATACTTCAGAGGTCTCTTTGAAGGTTAAAACATTCATGTATATAAAACAGTGCTTGGCACATAGCACTGTGTGTCAACTAAAATTAATGGGACTAACTTTTGAAGATTCTTTGCTATAATCTTTTCAGTAGCCATAGGCAGTTATCTTAAAATTGATCATAAATGCTATGTAGTTTTAGGTTGTAGATATAAATGTCACCATACTAGAATGTAGATTCTAGCCTGTGGACAAATAGTCAAATATTTACCCTTTATAAAGAATAGTACCACCACTGTAATGTAGGGCAAAGAGGAAGCTTTGCTTGAACCACATATGTGTGTCACGTATTCAAAAAAATAAATTAAAAATTATAGCAAGAAAGTAAATCCTAGTATTGAATACAAATTGAAACCAGTGAGCCTGACTATATGTCACATTGATAATGTAACTATCAAGGAAAAAAGAATTAAGTAACTTTTGAACATAGTGCTTTCTTAATAGCATATAGCCTAAGGGCAAAGAGACCAGCAAAGAAATATTGAACTTAGCAAACCCCCTATAGTAGCTCTTCACAAGAAATGTTATTCCCATTTTGCTGACGAAGAAGCATATTTAGAGAAGGATTTACTTGGCATCATTTAATTAGGTGGTAGAACTGGATTTAAAAGCCCATGCTCCGTTCTTTATACCGCACTACTTTATTTTTATAGCGTGCTGTTCAGGTGAGTCCCTGGTTTCTTTAGTACCTCCCTTTTCTTGGCGTCATCTGTAATATTAGTCAGAACCCCATTTTCAAGAGCTTCCTAACCTCTCGCATCTCTTTTCCTTCAAGAATTTCATTCCGTGCAATCATGCCTACCCTTTTGAAATCTGCCTTCCTAAATTAAAGGGTATGTGACACTTCCCACACTTTTCTTTACGAATTAAGGTGTCCTGACAGATCTTTCTCGATTCTTATTCCTCCTACTTCACCAATAATTAGTTTCCTGCTGAATTATAGCTAGTGTCAAAGTCATGATTACTTACGGGCATAGTCTATTGATAACTGAGCCTGAAAGTTGTAAATGAGAGACCTGCCTTCTTAAAGACATTTATCTATTTGTAATTTAACATATCTTTTGGGGATTTGGTGGTGAGACATGTAGCGGGAGAGTGATAAAGAATGCAATTGTTGGACCTGCATTTTTTCCATGAAAGATCGTAGAAACAAGTATCACTTTATAAACTGTGATTTTGAAATGATTCATTCATTAAAGAAGGCAAACAAAAATAGCAACGAAACAAAGACATAATAACTGGTTGTTAAATGAACTCTGTCCTTTGAAAAGCGAATGATTAAGGGAGAAAATATGTAAATAACTTGAGTACACAAGCTGCTATTGGAGATTTTGCAGAGGAAAAATGATAGGAAGAATTAAACTGTACAAGAATTTAGTTGGATCTTGCTTAAAGTACTTCGTGTCGTAAATCTCCAAACTTACTTTTTAAATAAATTACAGAATTTAAAGAACTTCTTGAGGGCTTCGTGCTTCCCTGGTGGCGCAGTGGTTGAGAGTCCGCCTGCCGTTGCAGGGGATAACGTGTTCGTGCCCCGGTCCGGGAAGATCCCACATGCCGCGGAGCGGCTAGGCCCGTGAGCCATGGCCACTGAGCCTGCGCGTCCGGAGCCTGTGCTCTGCAACGGGAGAGGCCACAACAGTGAGAGGCCCGTGTACTACACACACGAAAAAAGACTTCTTGAATTAGCAGAATCAAAATGGAATTGTCTATTTTTTAATCACTCATGAAATACTATCTTTAAAATGCATGGCTTTAAAATGTGATTTTAAATAATATACCAGAGAAATTGTCCAGAAGATCTAGGCCCAGAATTTCAATATTATTTTAAAAGGAAGTAAGACTGGCAGTCAGATTAATTTTTTTAAATTGCTTTTAATTAGAATTAAGAAAGTAAAATAGTGTTATAGTCTTTTATTGGATTAACTGAGTTTCTAAACACCTGGAGAAAATTAATTTAGTATTTCCTGTGCAAAGTTGTTTGTGGAGAATGTGCCATTGTCTGTGGAAACGGTTTATGAGACCTCTTTGTTGATGTTTCTACGGTTTTAACTCTCTGGACAAACAAAAAATATTAAACTGTTCTACCAAAATATTACTAAATAGTAAACTTTGAGCACAGTGTTCAATCAGACCTTTTTCAAGCTGGTAGCTATTCATTTAGCCTGTTACTCAGTTCCTTCATTTGTATTGTTTTGAGAATTAAATGAGCATATGTAAAGCACTTAATAATACCATGAATGGCACTAAATAAGTGCTCAGAATATAGTGACAGCTATTATTATTTATCCTTTTTCCTCCTCCAGATTTATGAGTGATAGGGAAACAAAATTTATTTTGAGCACCCTTTATTCTAATGTCAAGGTTTTAAAGGAGAGGTTAGGACAAAACCAGATTTTTCTGAACCCAAACACTTGAGGTTCTGTTTGGGAAATAAGAAAGACAGATGCCAAATATCTACTCTACTTGTGCAGTGGCAAGAAGATTGAATTTCTAATTTGTTTCCTGCCTCAAGCCCTTGCCTTGAATCCCTTTGTCTCAATATGAAAATTTCTGTATTCGTTTGGAGATTCCTGTCTGACTGAAACAACAAAGAACAGTCTCCGGGAGTTTTAGTATGGCTAGCTAACCATAACTTTCTGGAAGAACATCTGGATGCAGTTTCAGCTTCTAAAGTCTATCATATTTTATGTCAGTAAATTTCTGTAGTTCTAAATTATTGATTTCAATTCTTTTCCTAGGTTGTGCCCATCCATTTTAAGAGCTGTATATCTTTTTTTGCAGAAAATACAAAGAATGTAGTTGACTATCAATAAAAATTATTATTATCAATTAAACTACCGGAGTTTTCCCTTCTTATCTCAGTTTCAGAATATAAGCATTACGCCAAACACATAACATGCATATACATATATACCCATACATACAAATGTAGTTTTCCTTTATTGTGATTACTCAATTGCTTTAAGTAGTAGAAGTTATGACATTTGTTTGATTATAATCATTTCAGCAATGTCATGGATAAGCCTTCTGGTCCCTGGACTTTAAAGAGAGAGGATCCAGGACTTCCCTGGAGTTCCAGTGGTTAAGACTCCATGCTTCCAATGGAGGGGGTGCGGATCGGATCCCTGGTCAGGAAACTAAGATCCCACATGCTGCACAGCATGGCCAAAGGAAAGAGAGGATCCTAACATCAGAAGCACATAATTAATACTCTGTAAATATCAGAAGGGTGTCTTAAACTTATTTCTAAAACAACTTTTTTAAAAATTGAAGTATAGTTGATTATATTATATTAGTCTCAGGTGTGCAGCATATTGATTCAGTATTTTACAGATTATATTCCATTAAAATTTATTATAAGATAATGGCTATAATTCCCTGTGCTATATAATATATCCTTGCTGTTTATCTATTTTATACATAGCAGCTTATATTTCTTAATCCCATACCCTTCATTTGCCCCTCTCCCCTTTGATAACCACTAGTTTTTCTATATCTGTGACTCTTTCCTTTTTTAATTACCTTTTACTATACTGAACCTCTTTCTTTTAGGAATTGTTATATATAATCTTCTCAGTCATATATCCTTTAATTTTTCCTTTTCTAAAACCTTATTTTCCCAAAGGCGATAAATTATATATTTCGTGTTCTACATTTACATTCTGCCGAGCATTCCCTCACTATCATATATGTGAATGAGTGTATAAGATCAGAGAGCATTGTTTCCTTTACACTTTCTGCAGTGTTCATGTTTTTAAAAGTTATAAAAGGCAGATTGTTTAATGTACATTCCTAGCATTTTAAATACTTCCAAGTTCAAAAGTCCTCTTTCTCAAGGCTGTTAGATACATGTATGATTCATAACATGAAACAGGGTTGCCTGTTTTTCTTTCTTAATTGAGTTGACGTTTATAGTCTTCCAGCCTTATCATCTGTCTAGGGAAAAAAAAAATCTAACATACTTTAATGTCATTATCATAGATCTTATGGTTTGAGAAAATTCTCCTTTCTTCAATCTCCTTTCCAGTTTTAAAGCTTTTACCTCTCCTTTCATTGTGTCACCAAAATGTAGTTTGGCAATCAGTTGACATGGAACTTCAGACAATTAAATCTTCTGGACAGAAAATGCTGTTGTGTTCTTAAAGGCTTTTCAGCAGTTATTTGGACCTCTCATAGAAATTTCTAAATTACAGGATTGCTAAACAACTTCAGACAAAACATTAATGTTTGGCTAAAAAGACCATTTTCTCAGATTTCTTCCCCATAAACCCATGTTTCTCTACCCAACCCCCCAGTTTCAGAACATTTCCTAGCAAAATTGCTTCTGAAGTCCATTCTTAAGTTAGAAGAAATCTATACAGAGGACAACACCACATTGTTTTAGACTTACATTTCTTAATCCCATACCCTTCATTTGCCCCTCTCCCCTTTGGTAACCACTAGTTTTTCTATATCCGTGACTCTTTTCTTTTTTAATTACCTTTTACTCTACTGAACCTCTTTCTTTTAGGAACTGTTATATATAATCTTCCATATATATGGAATCTATACTATCTATTCAAACTTGACCCAGACTCAGAATTGATAAGAGTGCTCTGGGCCTTAGTATTCTCTTGGGTCTTTTATTTTGCAGACTTACCTGTAGATAGATACTCACTGGGATTCAGAACCTATCATGCATCACCACAGGAAAAGATTCAAATACAATCAAAGTATGTGAAAATCAAAGCTGTATTTTCCAAACAGGTTAAACGTGTATGTCTGTATAAAGCTTAACCAGCTAAGGCAGGTCAGTATTTCTCCATTTGAAAACTTAGAGTGTCGGAACATTAAGTGTGTCATGCATATTTCTAGGCAAATTGTGCGCCAGTGCTTTTCTCTTTACAATTAAATATTTCCAGTAGTTGAGGAATTTTTTTTAAGTATTCTATTGAGCTGACTAATGATCACAAAAGTGATTCTGGCTTATGGTTAGTTTATTCCATTCTTTGCAAAGTATTTTTTACCTACTCTAGAGCACGATGCAATAAATAAGACCCAGTTTTAGTGAGAACTACAAACAATTAAACAGTTAATTGGAATTCAGTAAGAGTGCTGAAATAGTAGTAAATGCATATTGCTGTGGGAGCACATTGGGGTGCCTCTAATTCAGGCTTGGAATGTTAGAAATGGCTAGCTACATGGAATAATGACATCCAACCTGAGATCTAAGGAATAAATTGGCCAAAGAAGGAAAGAATGTAAGAATGTTCCATGTAGAAGGAAAAGCAAGTTTAAAGCCTCAGAGGTTTAAAAAAAAAAAGTTATATGTAGGGAACCTGAAAGCTCAGTGTGCCTGATAACAATAGTTTGAAGGGAGGACTGGTATCAGATGATGGTGGGGAAATGCGGACTAGATCATGAAGAGCTTATTTTTTCCGTCTCTCTTCCTCCTTTTTAAAAAACAGATTTATTGAGGTATATAATTTACATGCCACATAGTGCATCCCTTTAAAGTGTACAGTTTTTAGTATATTAACAGGGTTGTACAACCATCACCACAGTCAATTTTAGAACATTTTCATCACCTCAGAAAGAAACCCTATACCCTTCAGCTATTAACACCCCCACCAACTATCCCAGCCCTAAGCAACTACTAATCTACCTTCTATCTCTATATATTTACCTATTCTGCAGATTTTATATAAATGGAATCATATATAGTCTTTTGTGACTGGCTTCTTTCACTCAGTATATTATTTTCAAGGTTTATCCATGTCATATCATGTATCAGTACTTTTTATGGCCAAATAATGTTCCATTGTATAGATAAGCTACATATTGTTCAGCAATTCATCAGATGATGAACATTTGGGTTGTTTCTACCTTTGGTAGCTATTATGAGTAATGCTACTATGAACATTCCTGTACACATTTTTATGTGGACATATCTTTTCATTTCGCTTGCTTTCCTAGGAGTGAAATCGCTGGATCGTATCTTTAACTTTATGTGGAACTGACAGACTGTTTTCTAAAGTAGTCGCACCATTTTACATTCCCGCCAACAATGTGTGAGGATTCCAGTTTCTCCATGTCTCACCAATACTTGTTATTTGTGTTTTTGATTATAGCCATCCTAGTGGATATGAAGTAGTTCTCATTGTGGTTTTGATTTGCATTTCCCTGATGACTAATAATGGTAAGCATTTTTCATATGCTTTTGGCCATTTCTCTTCTGTCTTTGGAAAAATGTCTGTTTGATCCTCTGCCCATTTTTATGTTGAATTGTCTTTTTATTATTGAGTTATAAAAGATAACTCATTGTTAGACATATGACTTGCAAATATTTTCTTCTGTCCTGTAGGTTATCTTTTCTCTTTATGGTATTCTTTGATGCACAGATGCTTTTAATTTTGAAGTCCATTTTATCTATTGTTTCTTTTATTGCTTGTGCTTTTGGTGTCATATCTAAGAAACTATTGCCTAATCCACTGTCATGAAGGTCTTTTCCTAAGTTTTCTTCTAGAAGGTTCAGCTCTTACATTTAGATTTCTCTTTAGTTTTGAGTTAATTTTTTTTTTTTTTGCGGTACGCGGGCTTCTCACCGTTGTGGCCTCTCCCGTTGCGGAGCACAGGCTCCGGACGCACAGGCTCAGCGGCCATGGCTCCCGGGCCCAGCCGCTCTGCTGCATGTGGGATCCTCCTGGACCAGGGCACGAACCCATGACCCCTACATAGTCAGGCAGACTCTCAACCACTGCGCCACCAGGGAAGCCCCCTTGAGTTAATTTTTGTATATGGTGTGAAGTAGGGGTCTACATTTATTCTTTCATATGTGTCCCATCACCACTTGTTGAAAAGACTATTCTTTCTTCATTGAATAGTCTTGGCACCCTTGTTAAAAATCAATTGGCCATGAATGTGAGGGTTTATTTTGGGACTCTCAGTTCTACTCCATTGATCTATATGTCTGTCCTTATGCCATTGCTACACCATTTTGATTACTTGTAGTTTTATAGTAGGTTTGAAGTCAAGAAGTGTGTCTTCCAGCTTTGTTCTTTTTCAAGATTCTTGTGGCTATTCTAAGTCCCTGGCATTTCCATATAAATTTTAGGGTCATCTTGTCAATTGCTGCAACTAACAAAACAAAACAAAACAAAAAACCCAGCAGGGATTTTGATAAGGATCACACTGAATCTATAAATGAATTTGGGGAGTATTATCTAAGTCTTCCAATCCATGGGTATGGGATATCTTACCATTTATTTAAAACTTCATTAATTTCAGCAACATTTTGTAGTGTTCAGTGTAAAGGGGTTATACTTAATAAAAATTTTTTTTTTAGTGACTTACCTTAAGTTTGCAGTATGTATTTATAGCTCATCCAAGTCCTCTTTCACATAACACTACACCACTTCAGAGGTAGTGCAGCTACCATATTATAAAGTATTATTCAATTCCCAGTTCCTCCTTGTAACCTTGCTGTCATTCACTTCAATGAATACATCATTGCTATTATTACTTTGAGCAAACGCTTTTCTGTTAGATCAATCATGAATAAGAAAAATAAAAGATTTTATTTTACCTTCATTTATTCCTTCATGCTCTTCCTTTCTTTCTGTAGATTCAAATTTCTGATCGATGTAATTTTCCTTCTTTCTGAAGAATTTTTTAATATTTCTTGCAAGCAGGTCTACTGGTGGAAAATTCTTTCAATTTTGTTTGTATGAGAAAGTCTTTATTTCTCCTTTACTTTTTTTTTAAGACTATCCTTTATTTACTTTTTTGGGGGGCTGCATTGGATCTTCGTTGCTGCGTGCAGGCTTTCTGTGGTTGCAGCGAGTGGGGCTACTCTTTGTTACAGTGCGTGGGCTTCTCATTGTGGTGGCTTCTCTTGTTGTGGAGCACGGGCTCTAGGAGAGTGGGCTTCAGTAGTTGCAGCACACGGGCTTAGTAGCTGTGGCACACAGGCCCTAGAGTGCATGGGCGTCAGTAGTTGTGGTGCGCAGGCTCAGTTGTGCTGCACGGGCTTAGTTTCTCTGCGGCATGTGGGATCTTCCAGATCAGGGCTCGAACCTGTGTCCCCTGCACTGGCAGGTGGATTGTTAACCACTGCACCACCTGGGAAGTCCCTTTCTCCTTTACTTTTGAAGGATAATTTCACTGAATGCAGAATTCTAGATTGATGGGGCTTTTTCTTTCAAACTTTAAATATTTCACCCCACTGTCTTCTTGCATGGTGCCTGATATAACTCTTACCCTTGCTCCTCTATAGGTAGGTGGTTTTTGCTGTGGCTTCTTTCAAGATTTTCTCTTTGATTTTCTTCAGTTTGAATATAATGTATATACTTGTATGTTTTTTGGCATTTATCCTGCTTGATGTTCTGAGTTTCCTGGATCTGTGGTTGGTACCTGTCACTAATTTTGGAAAATTCTTGGTCATTGCTTCAAATATTTCTTTTGTTCCTTTTTCTCTTTCTTCTCCTTCTGGTATTCCTGCAACACTATGTTATACCTTTTGTAATTGTCCCACAGTTCTTGGATATTCTGTTTTGTCTTTTTCTTTCTTTTTTCTCCTTGCATTTCAGTTTCGGAAGTTTCTATTGAGATTTCTTCAAGCTTGCTGATTCTTTTTTCAGCTGTGTCTAGTGTATTGATGAACCCATCAAAGACAGTCTTCATTTCTGTTACAGGATTTTTGATTTCTAGCATTTTCTTTCTTAGAGTTTCTGTCTCTCTGCTTACATTGCCCATCTGTTTCTGCATGATGTCCACTTTTTCCATTAGGTATACCTTTAGCATATTAATCATAGTTATTTTAAATTTCCAGTCTGACAATTCCAGTGTCTTTCTTATCTGAGTCTACTTCTGATGCTTTTTCACTCTTCCTCTTCAAACTGTGTTTATCTTTTTAGTATGTCTTGTAATTTTTTGTTGAAAGCTGCACATGATATATTGGGTAAAAGGAAACTAAGATAAATAGACCTTTTAGTGTGAGGTTTTATGTTTATCTGGCTAGGGGCTTGGCTGTATTTACTGTAGCTGTAGTGTCAGTGGCTAAAATTTCCTTTGGTGTCTTGTTTTTTTTTTTGTTTTTTTTTTTGTCTTTTGTCTTCAGTGTTGTCTGGAGGTTCTCTAGAGACTTCTTAAATAAGATCTGATACATGCAGTTATTTGAGTTGTATTCCTCTGCTATTATACAGGAACCCTATTTGGGTGATGTCAAGGTATGTAGGGAGGGAGAGCATTTTACAGTTCTGAGGTCAGGTCTTTTAGTGAGTCTTCTAGTGAGCCTGTGCCCCTGGGCTGTGACCGTTGCAAGTATTTCTCAGTCCCCCTACCCTCCTTAGGTGAGACATTAAGGCTAAAAAAGGGCTGGAGTTGGCTCTTCTCTTTCTCTAGCTCTATTAGGCTCTGGTAAAAACCCATCTGTTAGGCTCTGGTGAAATGGTTTCTTTTGAGGCCAAGCCTCGTTAAGAATAGAATGTTCTGGGTTTATTTTAAAATAGCTGTTTTGTCCTTTTACATGCTGGATGCAAAAGGAAATTTTTCTCTTATCTCCACTGTGAGAACCTTGTAGAGCTCCCAGAGGTAAAACTCACAAAAGTGTGGGAGACCTTCTAAAACTAGACACTCCTGGAATTTTTAACTCTTAAACTTAATCACACTGAGCCTCCAAGAATTCGTAAGTTACAGTTTAAATTTTCCTACCCTGGTATCAGTCCCCATGGAAGATTCAAGGTTTCTGCTGCAATGGGTTGTAATTCTCTATATCTGCCTGTTTGTTTCTCTAATTTTGGAGGTAGTGGTTTGCCCTGTGTCCTCAGTTCTCTGATGGATCTAAGAAGAGTTGTTGATATGCAGTTTGTTCATTACTTTTCTTGTTCTATGGGCAAGAATGACAGCTTCAAAGCTCCTTACATACTGGTCTAGAAACCAGAAGTTACCACCTATTTTGTTAAATTTATTCCTGAGTATTTTGTTCTTTTTGCTGTCATTGTAAATGCAATCATTACCTTCTTCTTAAAAAATTATTTATTTATTTATTTAGTTGCATGGAGTGTTAGTTGCGGCAGACAGGCTCCTTAGTTGTGGCTCGTGGGCTTCTTATAGTTGCGGCAGACAGGCTCCTTAGTTGTGGCTCGTGGGCTTCTTAGTTGCAGCTCCAGAGCTCCTTAGTTGTGGCATGCAAACTCTTACTTGTGGCATGCATGTGGGATCTAGTTCCCTGACCAGGGATCAAACCCAGGCCACCTGCATTAGGAACTGGGAGTCTTATACACTGCGCCACCAGAGAGGTCCCTCATTGCCTTCTTAATTTTCAGATTGCTCATTACTGGTATATGGAAACACAATTAATTTTTATGTATTGATCTTATATCCTGCAATCTTTTTAAAGTCATTTATTCTAATAGTGTTTCCATGAATTTATTTTTCTTGCCCAGTTGCCTTAGCTAGAACCTTTAGAACAGTGTTGAATAGAGGCGGCAAGAGTAGATATCCTTGCCTTATTCCTGATCTTAGGGGGAAAGCATTCAGTCTTTTTCCATTAAGTATGTTAACGGTGGGATATATACATACATCCTACTGTTATAATATGTTATATATATATGATATTTATCAGGTTGAGGAAGTTCATTTCTATTCCTAGCCTATTCCTATTCTATACCTACATTTTTGCAAACATATAGTATAATATCACAACTAGGTTATTGACATCGATGTATTTCACAGATCTTATCCAGATTTACTTACTTTTACTTGTACTCACTTGTGTTTATGTATTAATAAGTGCTACCCAGTTTTATCACTTGGGTAGTTTCATGTGTCCACCACCACAGTCAGCATCAGACATCCCAAGTAGTGTGTGTCAATAGTTAATTTCTTTTTATAGTTTGTTTAATCATTTACCTGCTGAAGTGCATCTGGGCTAATTCCAGTTTGGGGCTATTACACATAAAGCTGCTATGAACATTCATGTACAGGTTTTTGTATGAACCTAAGTTTTCATTTCTCTGAGACAAATGCCCAGGAGTGCAATTGCTGGGTCATATAGTAGTAGCATGATTAGTTTTTTTAAGAAACTGCCAACATGTTTTCTGAAGAACCTTTTAAGCTATGTGAAGAACTTGGACTTGATTGTTAGGGCATTAGGGGGGCATTTTAATATTAATCCCAATTTTAATATTTTGAATTTGAAGAGCTTGTCAAACCGGAGAGTACGCCTGCTGGGCAGGTATATAGGTGAACCTGAAACTGATAAATCGGACTTGGAGTGAAGATAAAGAATAGTCCTTAGTATATGATTTATTTTAGAAGCTCTGTGTAGGGATGGTATTTCCCAGGGAGAGTACAAGGAATGAGGGGGGAGAAAAAGAGAACAGAACCAGGGACAGACCTCTGAAGATTACCAACATTTTTAGGAGGCTGAGAAAGAGCTAGATTTAAGAGGAAAACCAAAAGAAAATTTGATATTGTGGAAACCATGAAGAGAAAGTGCCTTCAAGAAGAAAGAAATGGTCAGCAGTGTTACCAAAGTAAAATGAAATTGGTTTAAAAAAGATTTTTAATAACCTTGATGAAAGAAGTTTCAGTGAAGTGGTAGAGTAGGAGCCTCATTCCCAGTGGGTTGAGAAGTGACTAGGTGAAGTAAGATAGCAATGGAGATGGAATTTTGCGAGTGGAAGGGAGAGGGAGGTTAGTTAAATAGAAAAGAATGTGGGGTCCAGGGTGTGTCAATTTTAGCTTGAGAGGAGTTGGGCTTATCTTGATGGTAATAAGGAGTCAGTAGAAAGGGAGGGGTTGATAATGCACCAAAGAGAAGGAATTCTTGATTAAGGATCCTAATGATACAAAGCAGAGTGGTAGACAGCGTAGCAGAGGGATAGACTTCAGGAGACAAGGTAAGTTTTCCTTTGTGACAGGAGGAAAGGAAGTAAGGGGCAAGTAGATTAAGTTAGTTTCTAGATCTGATGGTAGAAAGTTGAGGGAGTTTACTTCTGATGGCTCATATTTTCTCTGTGGTATAACAGAAGGGGTCATTTGTTAGGAGTGAAAAGGGGATGATAAGGTAGGAAGTTTGAGGAGAGTGGAAAAGGTTGAGACAGCTGCTATAGAGAATGGGAGAGAGAGAGCTGGCTAGAAAAGTAGGAATGTTTCTAGGTCATAATGCGGGCCTAGCTGGGCCTATGGGGCATAAATTTTTTTAATGATCCCAGTCTTCTGGTTATATATTTTTTTCCAGTAGAGTTCAGCAGACTAAGTGGAGATATGGGAAAAGATCATTGTGTTGATCCAGGGTTGGAGTTTGTTCCACATAACATTGAGTTGATTAAGCATAGTTGTCTAATAGACTTTTAAATCAGACGGGTCTCAGTTTTAATCCTGTTTTGACCACTTAGTGATTTAGGAGGATTACTTAAGCTTCTCTAAGCTTCAGTTTCCTAATAATCAAACCACACCTAACCATATCAGTTTCCTAGTCATAATAATACCTATCTCCTTCAGTGATGAGGAGTAAATGAGACAAACAGGTAAGTCCCTTAACACATAGTTTGGCACATAAACGTTAATAAATAGCAGTTTTATTGTTATTTGTGGCCCAGTCCTGTCCCTTATTAGCTGAATGATTTTAGGCAAGTCTCTTTCCTTTTTATTTGCAAAAAAGGACACGATAATACTTGTTGGGAGTATGTATTCATTTGGGTATCTTGAAGGGAAAAAAGCACTATGCCAAGGCTTCCCTGGTGGTGCAGTGGTTAAGAATCCACATGCCAATGCAGGGGACAGGGGTTCAAGCCCTGGTCCGGGAAGATCCCACATGCCTCGGAGCACCTAAGCCTGTGTGCCCTAGGGCCCATGAGCCACAACTGCTGAAGCCCACACACTCTAGAGCCCACGCTCCGCAACAAGAGAAGCCACCACAGTGAGAAGCCTGTGCACCACAACAAAGAGTAGCCCCCTCTCACCACAACTAGAGAAAGCCCGCCTGCAGCAACGAAGACCCAACGCAGCCAAAAATAAATAAATAATTTTTTTTAAAAAAAGAGCACTATGCCAGGCGTATCCTTTTCACCACTTAGTAACTTTGAGTTGAAGCAGAATCTGTAGGAGAGTTTTTAGAAAATTAAATTGGAAAGTTAGGTGGGAATTTTGGCCTTTGTTTATAATCAATAGATAGCCTTTAAAAGTTCATTAGCAGAGAGATAACATGAAAGTGGTGTTTTGAGAATATTAACTTAACAGTAGTGTGATAGGATTTATAATCTAAGCCAGATACCACCTTTTCAGAGATGCCTTCCATAACCACCCTGAGAATCTAAGATTTGCTTCCTCCTCCTCTTTAACCCCTTACCCTATATCATTTTCCAATGTCATAGTAACATTTGTAACTATTTACAATTACCTTGTTTATTTGTTTATTTTTTTCCTGTCTGCCTCCACTAAGATATATGCTTCATGAGAAAAGGGATGCTGTTTGCCTTACTGCTGTATCCCATTACCCAGAAGAGTGCCTAGCACATAGAAGCCATTCCGTAAATATGTGTTGAATGAATGAAATATAAGAAGGAACTAGAAGGAGAGAGACTAGTTAAGAAATTATTAGAGGGCTTGTCTGGTGGCTCAGTGGTTAAGAATCCACCTGCCAATGCAGGGGACATGGGTTTGAGCCCTGGCCTGGGAAGATCCCACATGCCGTGGAGCAACTAAGCCTGTGTGCCACAACTACTAGCCTGCTCTCTAGAGCCCGAGAGCCACAACTACTGAGCCTGCGTGCTACAACTACTGAAGCCCACGCACCTAGAGCCCGTGCTCCACAACGAGAAGCCACCACAATGAGAAGCCTGCACACCGCAACGAAGAGTAGCCCCCTCTCACCGCAACTAGAGAAAGCCTGCGTGCAACAACGAAGACCCAACGCAGCCAAAAATAAATAAAAAATAAATAAATAATTTTTAAAAATAAAGGTGACATTAAAAAAATTATTAGAATAATTTCAGCATTAGGGTGTGAAGATCTAGATAGGGATGATAGCAGTGGAAATGGAAGGAACAAATAAAAATTACAAAGAAAGAATGATTTTTAATATGTTAGAAGGGACAGAATGAGGTAAGCAACAAGATGGTTCCGTGATTTCCAAAGTAGGTGATTGGAGCAGTGACAGTTTCATTATTGAAAGCGTCTGCCTCCATCTCCTTTTACAACTTTTTATGTCCAATACTTAGAACAGTGCCTAGCATATAGTGATGGGCAGTAAATATTTGAATGAAGGAAGGGAAATGGGAAATCAGAAGGTTACATCTTATATGCATTGTGTGTTTGAAGTAACAATAGGACACCCAAGCAGGTAGAAGATGAGGCTAAAATTCTGTAAAGAATTAAGAGCCTTGGGATTTACAACATTTAAGGGGAAAGAACCAACTAAACAGAAGAGGCAGCCCCAGAGATGGGAGAGTAACAGGAGTATGGTTTCAAGATAACAAAGACAGAGCCAGGAAGAAGGAGCTAGCTACCAATGTTGCATGCTTCGGAAAAGCTGAAGAAAATGAGGACTGGAGAAGACAAGAATGATCTTGGAAAGAGCAACCTACATAGAGCAATGAAGTGAAAATCACATTACAAAGAGTGTGAGGAATGAGTGGATAATGAGATACATTTCCCCACAGAGCTAAAGGAAGAGGGGCAATGTGGCAATCTGAGATAATCACTTAAAGGAAGTATAGTTTGCTTTTTTATATATATATAAAGACATAAACATCTTGTAGACAGAAGAAAGATCGATAGTCTAAGACTATCAAATTTTAGTCAAATTTTAGTGTGCACAAGAATAACAAGCTTTTGCCTGGACTTCCCTGGTGGTCCAGTGGTTAAGACTGTGCTTCCACTGCAGGGGGTGTGGGTTCAATCCCTGGTCGGGGAACCAAGATCCCACATGCCATGCAGCCAAAAAGAGGGTTTTGTTTAAAATGCAAGTTGTTGGCACCGTATAAGGGGAACCCAATTCAATAAGTCTGGGTACTAGATATCAGCATTTTAAAACAAGTAATTCCCATGCCCACCCCCACCCCCAAGACACACACAGGCACATGTACCCATTTAAGAGATTCTGATATGTTTAAATACTAAGACCACACTCTGACCAACACTGGTCTAGGGAGTAATTGAAGTCAAAAGAAAGGGTGGGAAGGGAATTAGTTAAGGATTAAGCTTTGGGAAGAAGAAGGAATTCATCTCCTTTAAAAGAAACAGGAAATACATCAACTATATGTCAATTAAAAAAAGAAAAAGAATCACCGTGAAAGTTACTATTAAGCTCTCAAAAAACAAAAAACCGGAAGAGGTGGTACAGAGAAATTCTGAGATTGTACACTGAGCTTCAAAGATGATTTCAGGTGGAGAGGAGGGCAAATAAGTTTGCTTCATTTGCATGACCTTGATTTTTTCCTTTAAGTGGGAAGAAAGGTTATCTACTCTGGGCAGGCAAGAGAAAATTTGAGGAGAGTGGAAAAGTCCAAAACAGCTTCTGTGGGAGATGCAACAGAGTCACCAAGGAGGAACTTAAGCCCCACTGAGCAGCATTAGGCTTCTGTTAAGTTAGGTGGCATGACTGGCGGACCCAGTCAGCAGTTACCTGACAGTTTTCAAAGTAAGGAATAGTCCTAAAAACATGTTTCTTCTCTTGGTAATTCGTCATGACTCTGTCATCTGTAGATTTACTTACACCTTTTTTGACGGTTTTACCCTGTCTCACACTTCATGGAATGATGAACTTCATATATAGGGTATTTTACTTTATAAGTATTTAAAATTTACCTGACTTTCAGCTCAAAAGGTAGTTCCTGTGATTTGCTAAAACATAATTACATTCATTTTCTCCATACTTTTCAAGTTTTTATGGACTTTGATTACAATTCATATGATGCTTGCTGTCATTTTACAGATTGGTTTTTCTAAGGCCAGCTCTGTGGAAGGTGTATATTTTCACCTGAGCACCAGAAGTTACCAGGTGAATGTAGGGCCCTGGCTCAGGGCAAAGGAAACCAACCTGCTTAGCTTTCTGTCGATTTGGATAAATAGAAATCAGTTGGAACTAAGTGGGGAGGAACACCTAGGCACTATACTGTTTATACTATACTTATCTTACTAAATACTTTCAACAACCTGTATAATAGATAATAGAAGGTCTCTATTTATAAATAAGGAAACAGGCTAAGATGCCTAGATTGCCTCAAATATATGATCAGTTGAGGTAGGTTTGAGAAATTCTGAAATATCAGTTGTCTGAAAATAGTATAGAAAATAGTTGTAAAGAATGCAACCCATTGAAGGAATACATGATTGTTTAGTTACCTATTCCCCAAGTTAGGTAGCCAGAAGTGTTTTGTTTGTATTGTTGAAACACCTTCTTAATATTAATAATGGTAACTAATTTATTAAGCCCTTCTGTGTGCCAGGTATTGTTCTAAGCTTTTTGCAAGATTAAACTCAATTTAATCTTCAGTAACCCTATAAGGTAGGTACTATTTATCATCCCCATTTTACAGATGAAGAAAGTGAGAGAGGATAAATAACTTGCCCAAAGCTACAGAGCTAGTAAGTGACAGAGCCCCAGACAGACTTGCTCTCCAGCTTACTATGCTCTTAGCGAATATTCTGTGCTGCCTTTCACTGGCCTTCATGTTAAATAAGGATAACTTTTCAAACAGCGTAGCAAGTTATTCTGCATCATCTGATGACCTTATATTTAATAGCAATAATATAACTAAGTGAAAAGAAAGAATCAGGTCTTCGCTATAATCTCTTATACACAGTCAAGATTCTAACGTCTGTAGTTAATTCATAGTGTGAAGTTCGTTTTGTTTTGTTTTTTTCGGCCGCACTGCGCAGCTTGTGGATCTTAGTTCCCCGACCAGGGATTGAACCCAGGCCACGGCGGTGAAAGTGCCGAGTCCTAACCACTGGACCACCAGGGAATTCCCAGAAGAGCAGTATTTGGAATAGATCTCCATGATCTTTGTAAATAAAATGTATTGAATTCTCTAATGTTGGCTGTGGGCATTGGTGGGTAGTAAAATATTTGGAAACTGATAAAAATGAGTAGTTATTGGATCCTGAAAATAAAAATTTGTCTGCTCGTTGCATTTCTTACATTTAAAAGGACTTTAATTAGTGTTTTTTAAAAATTTTTATGGTATATTTATTTCAAGTTCTTAATAGCCACATGTGGCTAAGTGGCTATCATATTAGTTTAGGTCCAAGCTGACCAAGGGGTCATTTATGTAGTAAGATCTTAAGTCTCTTTGGATGAACCCAGGGTGTCAATAGTAATTTGTTCTGATTTCTTTAATTCTTTTTGGGGGCCTCGTGAAGAAAAATTTGAGTTAATAAAAGTCCAAACAGCTGTATCATCACCATGTAAAAAGCAGGCAGCTCAGGGGTGTGGAATTTCAGTGCACAGGAGAGCTAAAAGGACACTTGACCCCTATTGATGACTTTATTGCTCTATTTTTAAAGGACTCTGGTTAACATAGCTCTTGTGCTTTTTTTAAAACTTTAATAACACTTGATTCTCATGTGGTAGTTATGTTCTATAAAGTCACTGTGAACGCCGGATTAGTAAATAGTGGATTATTGTCCCCAGGGGTTAGGTTGTTGCGAGCCTATGGTCACATTTCATCAACTAATCAATACGTAACCTAGTTTTGTGAGTGTTTCTATTTAAAGACACCTTAAGGATTCAATGAATCAACTGTATATTAATATATAATATTATATATTATATACTACTAATAATATGTAATAACATCGTGCCAACAGCACCGTAACTCGTGTCTGAATGAAGCATATCTAATACATATATTTTCTCTGAAAGGCACGTCACAGCCTTTCTGCGCTTAGGAACACTAGGCAGCACTTCAGCATTACACTTGGGGCCCATTTTATTTTATTTTATTTTATTTTTATTGTTTTCGGTACACGGGCCTCTCACTGTTGTGGCTTCTCCCGTTGTGGAGCACAGGCTCTGGAGGCGCAGGCTCAGCGGCCATGGCTCACGGGCCCAGCCGCTCCGTGGCGTGTGGGATCTTCCCACACCGGGGCACGAACCCGTGTCCCCCGCATCGGCAGGTGGACTCCCAACCACTGCGCCACCAGGGAAGCCCGGGGCCCATTTTAAACAGCAAAATCACCAAGAAAAAGCACAAAAATGTAAAAAACACGGTATAAAGGGACCATGGAAAGGACCCTTGTTTTCTGTATGAGAGCTGAAAGAAGGCAGAGCATCTCCTGGTTTGACTTCAAGTGAAAGTGTGTGTGTCAGCTGACTCAGTTTTTTGCCATCCCGCACATGTGCTGTCTTTGGATGACCACTAAAGTGCCACAACTATTGATTTCAGGGTTACAAATAAATTTTAATGAGTGGACGTATTTGCAAGTATGGAATCTGTAAATAATGAGGATCAACTGTATATGAATGCATTCTAAATTTTGAAATGAAAAATGAGGGAATTCCCTCATGGTCCAGTAGTTGGGACTCGGCACTTTCACTGCGGGGCCTAGGTTCAATCCCTGGTCCAGGAACTAAGATCCCACAAACCGTGAGGTGCAGCCAAAAAAAAAGGGAAAATATAGGGTTTTCTTGCCCATCTCTAACTTTCCTACCCCCAGCTCCATCTTTCCTTTCCAGAAGTAACAGTGGTTACTCAGTTTCCTATGCATCTACATATATGTGTACTTACAAAAATAAATATTTTTAAATAAGTGGATCTCATGATACATACTGGTTTATTTTTTTCTCATGATGTCTTAAGAAATCTTTTCATATCAGTATGCAAGAATTATCTCATTCTTTTCTGTATTCTGTGGTGTGTATGTACCACAGTTTAATTAACCATTCCTCTATTGATCAGTGTTTAGTTTTTTTCACTATTATAAGTAATACTGCAGTGAACATATTAAAAAATTTTTTTTATTCAAACAGAAAGTCACAAAAATTATAATCATCCTCATCAGTTCTGCAGTGAATATCTTTGTACCTGTTTCTTTATCCATATGTGCAGGGTTTTCTCTAGATTACATATGTAAAAATGAAATTGCTGGATAGAAGGGTATATGCACTTAAAATTTTGTTAGAAAGGCAATTGAGTCAGTTGGATCCTCTGGGAAGCTGACACTGAGATGGAGTTAGAACTGCAAATAGTATTCAAGGGTTAGTGCCTGTGAATGAAAAAGGGCAGAAGCTGAAGGAGAGGGAAAGTGGTCAGATCATGATACAGATCTATCAGAGTCTCAGCCAACTCAGCAGGATACTCTGAAGTAAAGATTACTTCTTAGAGGAGTAGTACTGCATTGGGAAGAAATGGCTAGGCCCTAGAACTCCTTCATGCTCAGTTATTGACCAGAGGCTGTCTGAGAAAAAAGTGGCTTCATCTTGAAAAATTAGGTGAATCTGAAAGGCACTAACAGCTGTAGGCTAATTGCACTTTGGAGTTAAACTTTGAGGTGTCTTCAAGGGAGATCTGAGCAGTGTATTTCCAAGGCTGCCACTGCAGGATAATATAGCATAGTGGATAATAGCAGAGTCTAGAGCCAAACTTCCTAGGTTCAACATCTTTGTGAATGATTTTACTCAACATCCCTGTGGCTCAGTTTTTTCATCTATAAACTGGAGAAATAATGGTACCTACCTCATAGTATTGTAAAGAGATGAAATGAGCTAGTTTATCTTAAGCAATTAGAATAGAACCTGGGACATGTACTACATAAGCATTAACTGATATTGTTGCTATTATTATTATTTCAAATTGCTCCCCCAAAAGACTGTACCATTTTTCTTCCTACCATCCCAACAATGTGTAAAATAGTATTCATTTCTCTATACCTCTTCTGGTACTGGCTAATATAAATCTTAGTTTTTGCCAATTTAATGACCAAAACATGGTATTTTGTCTTAATTTCTGTTTCTTTATTATGAAGTTGAACTTTTTTTTGTTTTGTTTTGTTTTGGCTGTGTCCCACAGCATGTGGGATCTTAGTTCCCTGACCAGGGATCAAACCCAGGCCCTTGGCAGTGAAAGCACGGAGTTCCAGCCACTGGACCGCCAGGGGATTCCCTGAACATCTTTTCATCTTACTGGCCACTCTTCTGTTTGTATACTTGAAGTTTTCAATTTTTCCTCATTGATTTCTAGTACCTATTCATATATTCCAGATATTAAACTGTTATATAGTTGTAATACTTTCTCCCAGCCTCACATTGGTTTTCAAATTTATTTTTCAATATTGTTTATGGTTTCTTTTGTCGTAAAGAAGTTTAAAGTTTTGATTATCTTTTTTTTTTCTTCATGGGTTTAGAGTTTTGTGTCTTTTTTTTCTTTTCTTTTGAAAGTCCTTTCAAGTTTATAGTTTTTTGTTTTGTTTTGTTTTGTTTACATTTAGCCGTATATAGCACTTTATTTTTATCCATAATTTTAAATAATTAGCTTTTATTTTTCCCCCAACTATAGGCAATTGCCCCAGTGCTATTCATTGACTAGCACATTTTTTCCCTGATGTTTTGAAATGCCACCTTTACCGTATTCTAAATTCCTATATGTATTAGATTAGAAGATACAGATATTTTTAAACGTTTGTTGTTTTGGTCTGCATTTCTTTGATTACTGGAAAGCATGAACTTTAAAATATATATATCCTTTTGATATCCTGTATGCCATCTTATATGAATTGCTTATTCATATCCTTTGTCCATTTTTCAGTTTTAGTGTTTGATTTCACAATGATTTGAAAGGACTCACTATATATAAAGAATATTACCCCTTCATGTGTATTGCATGATGGTTATTGTTTACTTTTAAATTACAGTCATGGTCTTTTTCTTTATAGAATCTGACTGTATATATATGTGAAAGGTCTTCCCCATTCCTAAGACCACACAGTCAACTAGACTATTTTCCTTTTTATTTTATGATTTTCATTTTTATATTTCTGCCATCTTATTTTGATGCATGGTATTAAGTAGGAATCTATCTTAATTCTTTTCTAAATGGTAAACCAATTATCTAAAACAGTTTACTAAATAATACATTATTTCAATTGATTTCTAATGCCATCATATATATATTTGGGCTGTTGAGGTGTATTTGATTCTGTTTTATTGATTGATATATCTATTTTGTGGCTAGAGAGTTTACCTTGGAAAGAAAGCACTCTGTAGAAATATTTTCAAACAGTTTAATTTTGGAAGTTAAAAGGAAAACCCCTCTTAAGCTACAGTAAGTCAAGTGTATTGACTTGGGTTCTGCTTGTGTTCCTCTATCAACTTTCTGCTTTGTGGTCTTTAAAGAGCATACTTCATTATATCTCTAGCACCAGAAAATTTACTTGGTGATTTAAAATATTAAACTCAAAAAAAAAAATAATTCCATTGTTTAAGAAACACCTTTCTTGCCAAATGTAATTGGATGTTACTCTTTAGGTCTGATCATCTCTATGACTAGAAGCAAGTATTGAAGGTAAACCTGTCTCTAGAGCAGGAGTTCTCAAAATATCTGGGATAAAATATCAGTAGCTCAAATCACAGACAAGTAGTTAATTTCTTTAATATTTAAAGAGCTCTTTTACTTCAATAAGGGAAATGCAGTTGTGCCTGCCTTATCCCCCCGCCCCCCCCCCCGCAAGGGGATATGTTCCAAGACCCCCAGTGGATGCCTAAAACTGCAGATAGGACCCAACTCTATATACTATGTTTTTTCCTATACATACATACCTGTGATAAAGTTTAATTTACAAATTAGGCACAGTAAGAGCTTAAAAACAACAGCTAAAATAAAGAGAACAATTATAACAGTATATTGAATAAAAGTTATGTGAATGTGATCTCTCTCTTTAGCTTCAGCTCTGCCAGAAATGTGGTAGCAGCTTCTTCACTGGCAGATACAGTTTCTTTAGTAGTTTTTATATTTTTCATCCAAACCTATTCCTGAAGCTGTGTAATCATACTTTACTTGCAGTAAATGGCTTTGTATCACTTGTTTCAGGGGATCCTTTGCTGAAGTTTTCTTATAGGCTCAGTGCTTTCTGGCTTAACACATTGCCATCAATCAGCATGTCTTCCACCCACAGATTTAATGCCTTTTCCATCTTAGCTAAGCACTTATCACACACTGTGGCCATAACTTTTGCAGTTTGAGGTACAACAGCAAAACTGGCATGAATTTCTTTTTCCATCTTCACAATTTCACAGAAAGAAGTTTCATTTTTACTGTAGATCTTAGCAATCTGAGCATACAAATTTTTTTCTTATTAAGTTGAGAACTCTCACCTTTCACATAAAAGAAGCACTTTATGATTTTGCTTTGGCATATCCTAACTGCCAGCATCACTAGTCTTGTACTTTGGGGCCATTATTAAGTAAAGTAAGGATTCATTGAACACAAGCACTGAAGTTCTGCAACAGTCCATTGGATAACTTAGATGACCAATAAGTGATTAACAGGTGATAGGTAGCCCATACAGTGTGGATGCACTGGACAATGGAATGTCACGTCCCAGGTGGGCTGGAGCCAGATGGTGCACGATTTCATCATGCTACTCAAAACAGCTTGCAATTTAAAACTAGTGAATTGTTTATTTCTGGAATCTTCCATTAAATATTTTTGGACTGTGGTTGACTGCAGGTACAAACTGCATAAAGCAAAACTGTGGATAAGAGGGGAACTGTATTCCAGCCTACACATAATGGGAGTCTCAGAAGGGGAAGAGAGAAGGGACATAAAGAATATGTGAATAAATAAGAGCCAAAGTCTCTCCAGGTTTAATGAAAAACTTTACTCTGCACATTGAAGAATCTCAACAAATTCCAAGTAGGATAGACTCAAAGTAATTCACACCTAGACACGTCATAGTCAAACAATCAAAAGCCAAAGACATAAAGACAGTCTTGAAAACAGCAGGAAAAAAGTGAATCCTCATGTACAAGGGGTCCTTAATACCATTAACAATTGACTTCTCATCAGAAACCAAGAGACCAGAGAGCAGTGGGATGACATATTCGAAATGCTGCAAGAAACAGACTGTCAACTAAAAATTCTGCAGAACTATCCCTTAGAAACAAAGGAGAAATCAAGATATTCTAATATAAACAAAAACTGAGAAAATCCATCACTAACAGACCTGTCCTATAAGAAATACTGAAAGGAGTCTTCAAACTGAAAGAAAAGGGCACTAGGCAGTGTTTTGAATCCACACAAAGAAATAGGGCACAATAAAGGTAACTACAAAGGTGGATATAAAAGTCAGTATATAGATCATGCAAAATGAAAATAAATAAGGAAACACAGACTTTAAATGATACATTAAACAAGATGGACTTAGTTGATATTTATAGGACATTCCATCCAAAAACACATTGCACTTTCTTCTCAAGTGCTAATGGAACATTCTCCAGGATAGATCATATCTTGGGTCACAAATCAAGCCTTGGTAAATTTAAGAAAATTGAAATTGTATCAAGTATCTTTTCCAACCACAATGCTATGAGAGTAGATATCAATTACAAGAAAAAAATCTGTAAAAAAATACAAACACATGGAGGCTAAACAATACACTACTAAGTAACCATGAGATCACTGAAGAATTCAAAGAGGAAATCAAAAAATACCTAGAAACAAATGACAATGAAAACATAACGACCCAAAACCTATGGGATGCAGCAAAAGCAGTTCTAAGAGGGAAGTTTATATCAATACAATCCTACCTCAAGAAACAAGAAACATCTCAAATAAACAACCTAACCTTACACCTAAAGCAATTAGAGAAAGAAGAACAAAAAACCCCCAAAGTTAGCAGAAGGAAAGAAATCATAAAGATCAGATCAGAAATAAATGAAAAATAAAGGAAGGAAACAATAGCAAAGATCAATAAAACTAAAAACTGGTTCTTTGAGAAGATAAACAAAATTGGCAAACCATTAGCCAGACTTATCAAGAAAAAAAGGGAGAAGACTCAAATCAATAGAATTATAAATGAAAAAGGAGAAGTAACAACTGACACTGCAGAAATACAAAGAATCATGAGAGACTACTACAAGCAACTATATGCCAATAAAATGGATAACCTGGAAGAAATGGACAAATTCTTAGAAAAGCACAACCTTCCAAGACTGAACCAGGAAGAAATAGAAAATATAAACAGACCAATCACAAGCACTGAAATTGAAACTGTGATTAAAAATCTTCCAACAAACAAAAGCCCAGGACCAGATGGCTTCACAGGCAAATTCTATCAAACATTTAGAGAAGAGCTAATACCTATCCTTCTCAAACTCTTCCAAAATATAGCAGAGGGAGGAACACTTCCAAACTCATTCTATGAGGCCACCATAACCCTGATACCAAAACCAGACAAAGATGCCACCAAAAGAGAAAACTACAGGCCAGTATCACTGATGAACTTAGATGCAAAAATCCTCAACAAAGTACTAGCAAACAGAATCCAACAGCGCATTAAAAGGATCATACACCATGATCAAGTGGGGTTTATCCCAGGAATGTGAGGATTCTTCAATATACGCAAATCAATCAGTGCGATAAACCACATTAACAAACTGAAGGAGAAAAACCATATGATAATCTCAATAGATGCAGAGAAAACTTTCAACAAAATTCAACACCCATTTATGATAAAAACCCTCCAGAAAGTAGGCATAGAGGGAACTTACCTCAACATAATAAAGGCCATATATGACAAACCCACAGCCAATATCGTTCTCTATGGTGAAAAACTGAAATCATTTCCACTAAGATCAGGAACAAGACAAGGTTGCCCACTCTCACCACTATTATTCAACATAGTTTTGGAAGTTTCAGCCACAGCAATCAAAGAAGAAAAATAAATAAAAGAAATCCAAATCAGAAAACAGGACATAAAACGGTCACTGTTTGCAGATGACATGATACTATGCATAGAGAATCCTAAAGATGCTACCAGAAAACTACTAGAGCTAATCAATGAATTTGTTAAAGTAGCAGGATACAAAATGCACAGAAATCTCTTGCATTCCTATACACTAATGATGAAAAATCTGAAAGAGAAATTAAGGAAACACTCCCATTTACCATGGCAACAAAAAGAATAAAATACCTAGGAATAAACCTACCTAAGGAGACAAAAGACCTGTATCCAGAAAACTATAAGACACTGATGAAAGAAATTAAAGATGATACAAACAGATGGAAAGATATACCATGTTTTTGGATTGGAAGAATCAACATTGTGAAAATGACTATACAACCCAAAGCAATCTACAAATTCAATGAAATCCCTATCAAGCTACCAATGGCATTTTTCACAGAACTAGAACAAAAAATTTCACAATTTGTATGGAAATACAGAAGACCCCGAATAGCCAAAGCAATCTTGAGGAAGAAAAATGGAGCTGGAGGAATCAGGCTCCCTGACTTCAGACTATACTACAAAGTAAGTAATCAAGACAGTATGGTACTGGCACAGGAACAGAAATATAGATCAATGGAACAGGATAGAAAGCCCAGAGATAAACCCATGCACATATGGTCCCCTTATCTTTGATAAAGGAGGCAAGAATATACAATAGAGAAAAGACAGCCTCTTCAATAAGTGGTACTGGGAAAACTGGACAGCTACATGTAAAAGAATGAAATTAGAGCACTCCCTAACACCATACACAAAAATAAACTCAAAATGGATTAAAGACCTAAATGTAAGGCCTGACAGTAGAGAATGGGGAAGCGCTGAATTAGGAAAATCTAATTAGTTTCTGGGTAGTGGTGATGGTCATGAGATAGAAACTTAGGAATTTATAGTGGCATGCCTCTTCTCTGAGATACGATTTTCTTCATCAGGATTCAGCATACTGGAGGTAAGTGCAGGAGGGGCAAAACTTATAGTGAATCAGGGTTATGGTTTTTGCCAGGTGGGTGCAGTGAAAGGACAGAAGTTAGGTGATAATATGATGGATCAAGGACTCTAGGCTGGATAAGGAAAGAAGTGAAGACAATAGGAAAGTGATGGATGGGGAGATAATAGGGGCTAGTGCCAGGGAGGTATAAGAACAGGTGGAAGTAACAGGAATGGACACTCTTACTATAGTAGACACTAGTGACTGGCCTAATAAACCTATTATGTTACTCGCGTTTTCAGACGTTGCCTACGTATGGTTCATTAAGTTTCCTTGTTTTACGTGTTGACTCTTTTTGGCCAGTTCACTATTTATGAGCACCCGCATCTTAAGGTAGAACCCAGAAATCACAGCTGATAAAAATAATCATCACTAGCAGTGCTTCTGGAGGAAAAAAATTAAGTATGTGAAGTTTTTAAGTTACCTATAGACTATTATTTTCTGTGCTTGTGCTTCTACTCATTTAAAGTATGAGCTGCCAGGGTATGACTTACACCGGAAGGTATGTGTCACTGCCTACATTGGGGCCCCCTACCAGGCCCCTTCTCAGCTGCCTCCAGGTTCTCCTAAATTTCCTCAGCCAACCTGTCACTGAAACATGAAACTTTATAATTTCAGTTAAGTTGGAATATTGTCCCTTACTTAACTACAGATGCTCTTGGAAAGGGCAATACGTTAAGCCTCTATCAGTCATTAAGCCTTTTGTGGTAACATGTTTGGTTTGTGTTACCAGTAGGATAGCTTGCCAAGATTAGATTTTTATATCCCCAGGGAGAAAGTAGAGTAAAAGATCCACATCAGTTGTAGGGATTGGGCGGGCCAGTTCACAATACCTACAGCTAACGAAGAGAGCCCCCTGAGAGGAAGAGAACGTGAGTAGGAAGAAAACTCTGGGGAGAGATGGGAGAGGGCAATAGCAAATGTTAACTTCACGATTTTGTTCAAATTCAGCCCTATATTGGAAAACCCTCTCCGTGGTCAGTTTAGCAAGCAGTTACTGCATATGATTTGCTCTGACAGATTGGTGGGAATATGTGCCTTTCTGCTTTACAATTACTGTGTTTCAGATTTTCTGTGACACAGCTTTTACATGTAGTGATGACATGCCTTGTAATCATCCTCATTGTGGCAACAGACATGCTCAGACTGTTAAATCATTTCAGCAGTGTCTGGATCTATAGATGATGGGTGTCAAAAGCCTCTTTAGTCAAGATTCCCCACTTAACAGGGTAAGATTCATTATGACTTCCTTTTCTGTGTTTTGATACACAGGTGAGATACTAAGAGGCATGTGGGATGCTATAGTTCCTAGTTGGTTTTCCTTTTTCCTATTGTGTACAAGTTTTTATTTGGCTAGACTGGTTACCTAGGAAACAGCTGCAGGGTAAAGATGGATTGGCTATTTGGAAAATGGAATTACAGGCCCCTTCAAGAGGCAAAAGACCTGTTGGATAAAACAAAAATTAGTGAATGGCTGAATTTATGTTTAATTTAGTGTGCTTCAACAAATCAAACTGAGACAGTTCTATAGGAGAACCTAGTTAATGCAGCGTGATTTTTAAATTTAGCTTGTTTTTAATTTATTTAAGTTCACCAAATGTTTATTAATTCCTGCTTTGTGCCCACTGCTGCAGGCCATTCTAAGGGTTTCCAATGAAGCAGAAGGTTCAGTTCCCTCCTGAAAAGCTCATTTTCTGTTTGGGGTTAAAAGAAGTTACCTTAAAATCAAGTGCACGATTATGTGATACAGTCTAAATGTGTTCAGAGAATTTGGAGGATGTGAAAGATCTTGGCTAGTCAATGTGAGTGATGGATTTGAATCTATAGGCAGGAGATCATTCTTTGAGGTAAAAGTTGAAATTTAAAGACATGGTAAAAGTTTGGGTACTAACAGTTAACTGAATTTACAAGATTCAATGGTAGCAGCACAGTTACCCTTGCAGATCCCTACACCCAGACAGCTTATGGAAAATATGTAACTCTGATATAAATTATATTGCCATAGAATCTTAAGAAAATGCATTTTAGCAACAATGTTGACCAACCACTGTTTGCACTAGCCTTTGCATAATTTAAGAAAACTCTGTTTTCACTGAAAGTGTGAGAGTACTAGTTTTGTAATTTCAGACCACTACAAAAATGTGAGCACATGAGACACTCAATAAAATATTTATGAATTGATTTTCTTATATACAGTACACCTTCTTGTTAGTTATCATTAGCTTTCTTTTCTTCCAGAATGTAGCTGTTGAATATTTGGTCTTGATTTGTGGTGATAAGGACTTTCATAAATACAGACGCATAACTCTTCTTTTACAGCGGAACATCTGTCAGGTTATTTCCATTGATTTGTAGAAAGTATAGGTATAATTTTCATTTTCTTACTTGTTCTCTTTGTATTCACTTGGTGTGGTGTGCCAGCCAGGAGAGGAGGAAAAAGCAATCCTACTCAGAAAGCTTAACAACCTATAAGCACAGGAAGTTAAATTTGAGCCCTCCTTGCCATGTCCATAAATGGAAAGTAAACGAGGCAACATAAGGATACTCAAAAATATTTTGAAGGAGAAATGTTTTAGTTATGGTTTATTGAACCTACAACTTCAAATATTTGCCAGCAAAAAATAATTCTCAAATGTAAATCTCAGGACTTCCCTGGTGGCACAGTAGTTAAGAATCTGCCTGCCAGTGCAGGGGACACGGGTTCGAGCCCTGGTCCTGGAAGATCCCACATGCCACGGAGCAACTAAGCCCGTGCTCCACAACTACTGAGCCTGTGCTCTAGAGCCCGCGAGCCACAACTACTGAGCCCACGCGCCTAGAGCCCATGCTGCACAAGAGAAGCCATCGCAATGAGAAGCCCACGCACCGCAACAAAGAATAGCCCCGGCTCTCTGCAACTAGAGAAAGCCTGCATGCTGCAACGAAGACCCAACGCAGCCAAAAATAAATAAATAAATAAATTCATTTTTTAAAAAAAGTAAATCTCAGTCCACTAGCTATTTATAGAGTTACCAATGAAAGTTCCTTTGTATTTTAAATTTGTGAAGAGAATTGTTACTATAATCAGAATCCATAATATTGAATTTTGCCAGAGGGTCTTTCATTGCCTGTTGTCTATTCTCACAGTTCTGATAGCTTTTATAAATGAGATAGTGACTACAGAGGGTAATTTGTTAGAAGATTTTTGCTGAGTGATCAGGAGTGGTTTCCTGTTAGAAGAGCTTGAGCACTGCTGTGCTCAAGAATGCCTTCTTTATTTCCAAAATTACCATAAAATGCCTTATCATAATAAGACACGCCCTCTCCCTCAAGTTTTCTTTTCAAGGAAACTTTTTAATGTTTCATTTTAAGAACATTTATGCAACTCCCTGGTACCTACTCACCCCTTTTGTCACCCCTTTTCTGGTTTCAAGCAATTACCATGATACTAAAAATGTTAGTGACTGTCAAAAACTTTGAACTGATTTACTTCTCTGGCCTGTGGAATCACTCCACTCCAAACAACAGCTAGGAGGAGGGATAGTGTGGCATTACTTACTGTGACAGTTTGCTCACTTTCTATCCCTCTCCCGCCCCTCATCTGCCTCCATCTTGCTGGCGATGATCCTGTAATTGTACTGCTGTTTGCACCTATGCGGAGATCACAAGAAGGGCCTAATTATTAGATGATTTGAGAGAAAAAGGTACAACTTGTTTTCATTATCGTCGTCCACTCTTTTGAAAAGTTATAGTCAGAGTTAGCATTAGAGGAAAAAAGACCACAACTCAATTCTGAGAGCAGAACTCATTTTTCTCTTCATTTTCTTTGAACACATTGCTTATTTCTACAAATGTACGAATGGCAAAGGCATGTTGCAGGAAAACCCCCTCCCTCCAACAGCCCCACCTACCCACATATACATCTGTATGTACAGGTCCAGCCCTGGTCTGTCTTCTCCCACCAAGGGCAGCTTCCCAAAATGCCTCTGGGAATTTTACTGACTGTCCTCAAAAAAGGCACTTGTTCATGGCAGGTGCTATGATTTTGAGGTTAATGATTTTTTGTTGTAGTTGTTGTTCATAATGTTGTTGTTGTTCAAAATAAGACCAATAAAAGATGCAGAAATCTGTTGTTTTCAGTGGCTCCAGAAATTTCTTTTCTTGTATTTTTGGCAGCTGTTTTCCCATTTTCAGTTGCCGTTAAAGGGGGAAGCCAGCAACTTCTACTCAAAAGTAACATTTTACTTGTTCTTCTTACTGGGGAAAAGGATAAAGTAGTAATTCTTTCATCTTCCTTATGTAGGTTTCTGTAAATTAATTCACCCCAAATTTGATAGAGAGGTTCCTTGGGTTTGACATGAGAACATGTTTGTTTAAAAATAGCACTTGATGTTTTACAAAAACCACTTTCATTTATTTAAATGGAAGAGGGAGCACTTTAAAAATGAGCACCGATGCCTTTATGCTTTTCTGCTGAAGCATACTAGTAATGATTTGGCACTGTGAGCACTTGTACATTGTACAAAATTGTTGAACTTACCAAATGGGGTGAACCTACTAGTTTTTCCAGCATTTTCTTGTATTTAGTGGAAAAGTACTCATATTGTAATTTTCTTAGACCTTTTAAGTTTAATAAAATAATATTAGTTCCAGTATTTAATCCATTAATTAATTTTATCTATGTATTACACTTAGACATATTTCAAGTTTGCCTTCAAATTTTTAAAACGTGTTTTTCTCCTCAGCCAAAATAAAATCATAAACGTTTGAGTCTTGTATCTGGGAATAGAAAAGTTCCAGTTCTTTTTGCTAGTATGGTAATCTCAGCGAGAGCAGGAACCTCATCTCTCTTGTTCACTATTATTTTCCTGGAGCCTAGAACAGTGCCAGACACAAGTACCCAGAAAAGTGTTTAATAAATGACTGAATGTATTGCCTTCTATAACTTGTGAGGTTTTTTTTTTTTTTTTTAAGTTCACTTTGTACCTTAAACAAAGTATTACTACATAGTGGACTACAGCAGGATGCTGAAGAATAGGACTCAGTGGAATTCAATGCTTGAATGACCCACTCAGAGAGAAAAGGACTAAAGGGGTGTTGGTAGGGACAATTCCCTGGGTGTGCCAAACCCACTAAAATACTCCCACGTTTTGCATCTCTCCAGGAGCACTCACTGTGGGCCTTGTGCGACAGTGTCAAACAATCCATGGACGAGACCGGACATGCATCCCACCTCGGCTTCCCCCAGAGTGGGTCACCACACTGTTTTTTATCATCATGGGAATCATTTCATTGACTGTCACATGTGGTTTGCTGGTGGCTTCCCACTGGCGAAGAGAAGCCACAAAATATGCTCGATGGATAGCATTCACTGGAAGTAAGTAACCTGTGCTAACTAAATTTGTCTAGAAGGCACTCACCCTGGAATCAAGACTCAGTAATAAGGACTCTCTAATCATCAAAGGGCACCACTTGCATACGGCCATCAGATAGACTCTACGCGGTCCCATCAGCTCTTCAGAATTCTCACCATAAGACCAGGACATCCAAACCTTAATTGCTTTGTATAACGTGCTATTTTAATGAATTTTATTTTTGCTCACATTGTGACATAAGTGTTCCAGGTCTGTGACTCAGAACTACCACTAACCTGAGTCTTCCTCTTCTTGAAGGTATTGGTATCTTCTGTCAAATAAAGATAAATCTAGAAGAAAATATAGATAAATACAAATTAGTTTAAGGTGGTGATTTGCTTTTTAATATCATTGATTTGAGTTTCTACCGAAAGTTGTGGTGTGACCATTGAAAAATCAACACATTTGGTTATTTAATAATCGTTTCTCAACGTTTCTGATGCCATTTATGCTATGCCCAAGGGTGTGATAATATTTACATATTACACATTCTCTTGTACTTTGCAAAACTGGTTTAATTTCAGAACATAACGCAGGCTTTTCCCAAGCTAAAAGCAACAAAAATGCTCAAAGGGAAGATTTCTGTAGTTCTGCTTTCTTCTTTCTAAAGCAGGTTTGTCCCCTCAAAGTCTGGAAACATTTTTGATTGTCACAACTAAGGGGATGCTCCCGGCATGTAGTGAGTAGAGTCCAGGGATGCTGCTAAACAGTGTACAAATGCACAGAACAGCCCTCCACAACAAAGACTATAATCTGGCCCCAAATGGCAATAGGGCCCTGTTGAGAAACCCTGCTCTAAACAGGATAACTATCCCTATGCCAAATACTATGGAATTTAATTTCTAATTCAGTGTCTTATAATCATCTCAGGTTTTCTTATGTTTTTAAAAAATGAATATTATAACACAGCTTACTTTCACCTGATACTGTCATGTAGAACTTGTATTACAGGGCTAAGGCATAATCCCATGTATCCCTATTAATGTTAAAACTCAGTTTATTCTTAAAGATCATAGGATAGGGAAACTCTCTTTAGAGAATGTATATGTTTCTGGATCTTTTGTTTTATTTTTGTATCTATTTCTCCCTTAATTTTAAAATTTAGATCAAGTTGCAGTTGACATAAAAAGGCTTCTCCATCCTTGTTAAGAAATGTGAAACAAGTTGATATTTTTTGAGGTCAAACAGACCTCCTGAGAGTTCTTTTCTAAATAGTAGGGTCTAGAGGCAGTTATAGCGACAGTGCTACTAAATTAAAGGGTATTGATGAGGAATTTAAAGAGAATCTTTACTCACAGATACAGTTACTTATCCACTCTTTAGAATTCACTCTTTAGGAGTAAAATAAAATCAAAGAAGAAGGATTTACTTTCTGGATTTTGTTGAAATTTGGGAGTGCATGTGCTCTGAATACCAAAAATCTGAAATATTATTTAGCAAAGTAATATGAGTCAGAGAAAAGCATTAAGGTGCTCCCATGAGCCATTGGTTCTTATGACCCAATAAAGGGAAAGAACTTTGATTATCTTGTTTTTCATTCCTCTTCAAGAGAAAATATTTAAGTACATATTTAATATATAGCTACCTTGAAATGCAAAATGTTTTTCCTTTATTTTCCATTTTAAATAATTTAACTTTTAAAAATAATATGTGCATAATACACAATTCAAAGCCTATGAAAGGGTCACCAAGTGAAAAGTAAATCTCTTTTGTGGCCCTGTCACCCAGTCGTCCGATACTCCTTTCTTGGAAGCAACCATACTCACCAGTTTCTGGGGTTTCCCACCAGTGGTGTTCTATGCATAGAATCATATATGTATATGTGTGAGTGTTCTGTAAATACATATTTATTCTATTTATACTATTCTGTACCTTGGTTTTTTTCGTTCAACAGTATGTCTTGGTGTTGATGTCATCTAAGGAAGCGCAGACCTGCATTCCCAGAGCTAGTTTACTGGGGTGGTAGTCCTAAGAGGGATTGGGCTCCCCCTGGTGTTTCCATTCAGCCTTTGAAAATGTACTTCATCTCTATTTTTTGCACTTCTATTCCAGTTAAGCTATAGTTTGGTAAGAATATAAGCTAACATTTTCTGATGGATTTACACAGTGGAAATGTTCAAAGGAGAGCCACACATGAGGGGGCTCACCTATGGGGGCAAGGGTGACAAAGCTGTGCCTTTTTCTTCAAGTCTGACTCTTGTCCTTGCTCTTGCCACCCTAATTTACTTGTCTACCAGTACACCTGATGGACTTTCACCACCAAGAAGTCTATGCTATACAGAATATGAAGTTATGTCTTTACAGACTTATTTAGGACCCAGAACTTAATTGTCAAAAGTTGATATGTATTTTCAGCATTAACAGTATTTTAAGATCTAAAGTAACTTCACAGGTCTCAATAGCTAAAAAAAAAAAACCCACAAAAACCAGGAAAACAAAAACAAAAAAAACCTCACCCACCAACATTAAATCTCCCCAGGGATAGAGAACTAGATTCCTTGGATTAAAAACAAATATTGGATAGAATTAGTAGTTCATTGCTTTCTTAAAATTTGATTAAGCTTTTCCTAACCAATTTGGAAAATGTTTAACACTTGTAAAATATTAAGCCCTGCTTTAAATATAGTCATTAAATGATTACTCCATTATAAAAGATGGATTTTTATTTTACAGTAGAAAATAAGAAAGGATAGGAATTAAGTTGGCACATCAATTAACAGAATGCACAACAGTAATATCTGCATATCTTTTAAGGACTTCTAAATTATTTTAGTGTTTCTTGAGGTTAGAGATTAATCCACATTAAAGAACAAATTGTTTTTAAGACAATAATGTTTTCCCATTGTTTTTATTAGATTGTCTATAGCTATTTAGATTGTGGTTTCATTTTACCTACCAAACCATATTAAGGCATAAGCACCATTAGAGATTGGTGACAGATACCACAGATCAGGGGGCACTGGCAGCAGTAATAAAGTTATTTATTGCTAACTATACAACAGAAAGGCCAAAAGATCTAATACTGAATACCTGAATTTTTCATTTGTTCTATAGTAGGTATCCAAAATAATCTAAACCTGCTTATGTAATATTATTTGGTGTGGTCATATGCCCAAAATGAAACAGATTCTATGACTGCTTAATATAAAATAATCCACCTAAATGGTGCAAAGCAAACGAGTGTGCTGGTGTGTTTCTTAAGCTAGTGTATTACTTAAGAAAATGTTACTTTTTACAGCATTTCTGGAGCTTCCTTCCAAGAAATATTCCTAATTGGCTTTTTCAGGACTCTCCTATTAAATTTTATAGATTGAGTAACACAAAAATAATTTAGGACAAGTGTCAGCTGGTATACTTATCCAGGACTCTGTCAGTATTGCTAGGGATGGGTTTAACTGAGAAAAGTCTTCTCATTCAGTTAATATTGGGAATGACTATAGAATGACATTACACTGAAGAAATGTTTCTGCTTTCAAAGAAATTTGAAAGACTATGAACATTTGACCAACATGCTTTCAAAAAGCATAAAATATTTTCTTGGAAACGCCAGCCTATCTATAGGTAATTTGTGTTCCCTAAGGAGTGTTTCTTTGTTAGCACAGGGAGCACACGGTTTCCTAAAACAGCCAACTGTGGAATTACTTCTGCCCAGACACTGGGTTTTCTGATATCTTTCTAGAAGCATTTTAGCAAATAATATATTTCATTGTGTTTGCATACAAAACTCAAAAGATTTCCCCATTCTCCCCCACTTTAAACTCTGTAGTCAGAAACCTGGGAGATTTTTTTTTTTTGGAACGTTGTCCATGATGAGAGATAACCAGTCTGACAATTTGCTCCTCATCCCAGAAGTCTGTGGTTCTTTCCACTAACTGATTTTAAATCAGAGTAAGATAAATAGTATTTATATTTGTATGCACCTTTTCTCAATTCCTTACAGCTAATACCAACTGAGAGAGCAGAGAATTGGCAAAATAATGCTAGGATAATAATAATATACAGCATTTATTCAGCACTTAACTATCAACCTGCCACTCACTGTGTGAAGGACTTGACATTGTTTTGTTTATCCTTGTACTATATACTTACCCATTTTCAGAATTTCAGAAGCCTAAGATTATACCATTAGTAAGTAGTAGACCCAGAACTTAGCCCCTGTCTGACACTAGCCAGAGCCCTTAGTCACTATTTTAAATGGTCAAGAGTTGTATATACGAGTACTTAGTAGGTTTGGAGGCCTTCCTTAATGCTGATATTCAAAACTATGTAAAAGGCTAAGCTAGCTTTTACTGTATTTAATTGTTAGGCTTTGGGGATCTGTAGTATACACAAATCTTTTGATAAGTGATCCATGTTGTAACAGATTTGACCATGTCATCAATCCACAACCCTTATAAACTTCCTTTGTGCCAAATTTTCATTGTTTTCTTAATCACCAAACCATGTTACTAATGTTGTGTTCTGGTTTGTTTTACAGTGATCCTTTTCTGTATGGCTGCCCTAATATTTCCAATAGGATTTTACATCAATGAAGTCGGAGGTCAACCATATAAATTACCCAACAACACAGTAGTTGGGTCATCATATGTACTTTTTGTCTTATCAATTTTCTTTACAATAGTAGGACTTCTATTTGCCGGCAAAGTTTGTTTACCAGGCTGATGAATGTCTGAATTGCTTGACTCTTATTATTTTTAATTTTATTTTATTTTTTTATTTTTGGAGGGTGGGGAGGACAAAGGCAAGGCATCTGAGCAGTCCTCACATAGGAAGATGCTTAGATGAAACTGATGCTGAAAAGAAAAAAAAAATGCTTTGATTTGTTCTCACTATGCACTTTGGATTTAAAAACAAAAAATAAGGAGAGCCTTTTCCATAACCAAATACAGACAATATTGACTAAATCTCCTGAGCATATTCAGGCAGTCAGGTCTGCACTGTGATAGCAACCTAGTGAAGGAGAATGCTTTATACTGAAAAGCACGTGGCCCTTTGTGACTCTGTTGTTCCATTTTTAACGTCTAATGATTCATTTGAGGGAGGAAAAAATAAGTCTAAGTATTTATGAATCATGGCGGACCAGAGGGATGCAAGAGAAGTTCATGTGGGGCTGGCCTCACCTCCTAAGAAATTAGAGTTCCCAGCTTCCTTGTAATGGTATGAGCCTTTGGCACCAGAATGGATTGCCATTGCATTACCGCACCAAGAAGCCAGTAGATCAAAACTCGTTTGCTAAAATGTATGTAAAAATTCTGAAATTCCCTATTCTCTGTGTACAAAAAAAAAAAAAAAAAAAAATCAAACACTAAGAAACATGTCGTTGGGGGGCGGGGGGTTGGGTGGGGGAAATTTTCCTTATATTTATATAAATATATATATAATATATATATTTTGCTGATGCAGTATACAGTGTGTATATATGTGTGTGTGTGTGTGTATGTGTGTGTGTAAATTTATATACACACACATGCAAACAGTTCCTGGAAGAGAACTCTGAATGCTTTGCTAGCAAAACACTGTGGTGTGCAAACCTAGAACTCAATAGAAAAAAAGCCATTTATCTGAAGGCTGCATAGTGGAGAGAGTCTTCAGTTTACCTCATTCTTTGTAGCAGCCCTTGATTTTAACAGGTTTTTGTAATAGGTACAAATAATCCCATACCTTTCTAGGTGCAATTTTAAGTTAAGCTAAAATTCTTCGTAGGGTTAATTTATTTGTTTATGATAGTAGAAGGTAAGATCATGTCAAACCTTATAATTTGGGGAATCTGACACTATTTAAATTATTGGCAACTGTTGTCTGTTGTACAGAGGTTCTCTTTTTCTACTGGCTCATTCTGTTACATTAATAAAGCATTTTATATGTTTAAGCACACAACTTTACATAAATACAAAATTCACTAGTAATATCAATTTACAATATTTTGGCTATTTATAACACTAACTTCACTCTGCCATAAAAATTAAATTTATGTTTCTTTTCATCTAAGCATTATTAATAATCTCCTTTACCAAAAACCTGAGCAATACAGTATTTTCTTTCAATGCTATATGGCTTTGTTTGCTAAAAGCTAACATTTTTGCATTTACTTTAAAGGGCTGTACTAAACCCACAGCTTTACATTTCTTTCAGAAAGAAGCATTGCAGCTAACCCTTTAGCCCACAGATAGTTTTAAAATATAGTATTTCTCTTCTCCACATCTCCATGTCTTCATGTCAATGCTTAGTTGTTTTTCCAGGTGAACACAATAGATAATCTCCTGTTTGAAATGTGGGGCGGGAGGGTTTTTCATGGCAATGGAGTCTTTCATGGCAACGGCAACTGAAATGTCCCTGTCAGAAGAGTTAGGGTCCCTTGTTTCACACAAACTGAAATGAATGCACTGTGGTTTTTT
This sequence comes from Kogia breviceps, assembly GCF_026419965.1. Taxonomy (NCBI): domain Eukaryota; kingdom Metazoa; phylum Chordata; class Mammalia; order Artiodactyla; family Physeteridae; genus Kogia; species Kogia breviceps. The sequence goes on from NC_081323.1 coordinate 69,503,441, forward strand.
TTTTTTTTTTTTTAATGATTACTTCAGAGATGGGGCTGCCTCCTCAGATATTCAAGGTATGAAATGGAGGAGCCTGATGTGTTTCACACTGGCTTGTTTGACATTCATGTATCTTACTGTTAATTCAGCAGTATTTTATTGTGGAAGAAAACCCCAGTGTTTCAGCTCACTCAGGAGTCAGGTAAGAGGTAGACCACCACTGGGGTGAGTTCCTTGAGTGTGCTGGGGGCATGTCACACATTTCCTTCCCAGAGTCCAAAGGAACCTCTAGGAAATGCCTGAGGGAGACTAATTTTCCCCAAGTATTATGATGTCTAGTCAGTTCTAAGAATACCACTGGACATGTGCTATGGACATTTGGGATGGCAGTTCCCATTGCGATTTGATTGGACCTCAGGCAAATGGATCACTTTGAAGGAAAGCTTTGGTTGTCACCATTATACCACTGAAATAAAAGGTTAGCAAAGTATGGTTCAAATTAACTTATGATATGACCAAGAGCTTTTCTCTTCCAAAAGATGAATTTTATTGTAAATAGTTTCTCAAAATATTTTTAACTGGACCATGAGCATGGGGAGAGAAAGTTTCTCAGCTGCTAAGAATTTCCCCACTGTTTACGTCTTTCACTTACAGTGGTATTGCATATAAGATTGCAGAATTTAAGGTTTTATTTGTATCTATTACACAAACCATTAAATTGTCTTTAATTTCATCATTATCTTGGAGGTCCAGTGCACAAAGGGCTGATGGGGGAAAACTCCCTCTAACCAGTCAGCACTCTAACCCAGGATTAAAACCATCCCATTAAGTAGTATGTGAAGTCAAATCTTTGTACTCTTCCAGACCAAACATTGAAATGGACTCATTCATATAAAAGTCTATAAACCCTGTAAATGAAAAGATAGACAACTGTCAGCAGTTGCTTTTAAAAAGGTCACTATAATAAGTACTATATAGTACAGTATTAATTTATAGCAGGAAATCATATCTTGTAAACTGTATATAAAACACTGTTTAATGGTGCAATCATTTGTCAAATTTTTGTCTGTTACATTGTTTTTAGAGTGTGTGCATTCTTCTCATACCTAAGAATATCACTGTAAAATCTGCTGAAAAATATTTATAGGTTTTATTTGCACAAGACTTAATTAGTTTGAAAGTTTTGGAAGCTCCTATTGAACATGCCTAAACATCTGTAAACATGAAAAATCTTCAATTCATTAAAAGCAAACATTTCAGTATGATTCTTTCCAAAGGTAATCCATGTTCTATGTTGTTAATGTGTGTATGTAATTTTTCCGACTCTTCTACTTCTTATAAGCCTATTTTCCGTTTCATTTGTTTTGTTTTTGAAGGACGGCTCTTTTTAAATTTTTTCTTTTTAATGTTCTAGATGACCAAAACACTTCATTGGTTTTTACCCTTTTGCCTAAATCTTTGATATCCCCACTCGATGTTCTGTGAATTCACTGTTTAATCTCTTAAGTAAAACAATGAACAGTCCTGGTGACACAACCTGTTGACTTAGAGGAAAGACCCTGAAAAAGTATTGGAAACTAACTTTGAATATACTACTCTTAGCTATTATTTTGCATCGTGGGCTTCATGGGAGGAACATGTTGCATTTATTTTGTCTTTATTAAAAGACTACTAGCCACAGTTACTCTGATTGTAGTAACTGTTTTATCAACCCGCTTTGATCTTCTTTAAAATATTAAATGTACATTCACAATTCAAAACAGTAAGCTGTCTTTCAGAACTAATTTTTGAAAGATAAAAATATATGAAGGAAAAAAGTGACCTGTGTAGGTTGGATTCCCTACATAGGACTTATTAGTTATATCACCTCAAGAGATTTTAAAGTTTGTCATCAAGGCCTGTATATTACCCCAAACTTTATTAAGAATTGTTTTCTAATTGGTTATAACATTTTTCGATTAATAGTTTCAAAACAAATTGTTAATACAAACTGTATAAAATGAACATAATTTTCTTCACTTGTATTTTTGTTATTGAGCAAGTTTATCAAAATAAATTGTCTACTAAAGAAACTAAAAAGGCTTCTATTACTTTGAAATAAGCTTTGAATTTAAAAATTTATTTCAGAAATGAATTTCTTATAGAGGTTTCACATATTCACACAGTGACACTTCCATGCCTCTTGGTTTAGGCTTGTTGTTAGCATTGTGCCAGGGGAATGTCTCCCCTCTCTTCTTCCACTCTCACTCCTCGCTCCGCCTTCGGGAGGAGATGCTATTAATGTTCCAGAACATGGATTAGGCTATGTTTACCAATAAGAAGAGGCACTCAGGAATAAAAGACCACACACATGTGGCGCTCTCTTCTACATCATGTTTCCATGGACTAGGAGAGAGATACTGAGCCAAGGCTCTCAGTTTTCTTTCCTTCTTTCCTTGCACATCGACCTAAGCCCTTTCATCTTTGCTTCATTCTTCTGTTTTTACTTTATTTCAGGCCAAAGTCCTCTTAGCTTGTAAGATTTTAAAATTTGGGTTGAAGGAGCAATATAGAACCCTTTGGTCTCTAGACTTATCCGTGTGCTCCATCACGGCTTTACTGTAACTCTCTCTAGGAGTATCAGGTGTGACCTAGCCTAATAATAACTAGTAATCAAATGAAACACTATATTTACCCGTTGCTGCTGTTTCTCCTTTATATGGCCTCTGCAGGAGCCTCGTGCGGAGTTGGGAGTTTAAGACAAGGTAGGATTTGGGTGTTCTTGGCTTCTGGACCTTAACGTCATGTTAGGGTGACCAACCATCCTGGTTTGCCTGAGACAGGGCTTTTCTGGAACATGAGACTTTCAGTGCTATAATTGAGAAAGTTCCAGGCAAACAGGGATGAGTTGGTCACCCTACCTTTCCACCATTCAAATCTTACCCCGATTTATAACACAGATTAGAGGTATTTGAAGAGTTCTTTTCTATAAACATTAATGAATAGGTCAACTGGAAATTGTAATCGTTGACTAAATACTGAACTTCTAAGAGAGGGGAAGGAAACACTTTTCTTCTCTTTGGTAATACTGTAGGAAAAGGCAACAGACCGTCTTTAAAAACAATAACATGGGTGAAAAAACTATTTTGAGTTACTCTTCCATCAACTCCCTTCTAACCACTGTATGAGAAGGTTATAGGAAAAACACCAAGACTAGTGGACTCTGGGTTCCTTTTATGCAAAGTCAACTCTTCTGGGTCACAGTTACCCAGCAACAAAATAAAAGTAGTTATTTATAAATTGTATTAAAGATAGAAAGCATAATGCTGTATTATTTTTTTAGAATTTTGGTTCTTTTCCCAGCAGGAAAAAAAAAATGCTGGGATGATATTTTGAAGCACATTTAAGCTTTCTACAAAGACGCTCCAGTTCCAAAGACTAAGACCACCCAAGATTAAATTTCAAGAAGAAATTTTTCATGAGACTTGTCAAATTTCAGAGCTGGATGAAATCTAAAAGCATGTTCAGTGTTTCCATTTTCCAGATGAAGAAATCAAGGACTCAAAGGCTTCTTGACTTTCCCAGAGTCACATAACTAGGTCTCAGAACACTCGATGTAGAAAAGAATGTCTTTGACAATAGGCCTTGGACAGTTTTGGGCCTAGGAGAGTCGTTCAAATTCTATAGGCACTTAAATGAATCTTTCTTCAACTAATCTCCATATACTTCAATTCATCCAGATCATTTCTACCAAAATAATCTTAACACAAAAGAAACTTTTCACTTCTTTATTCGAGTTCCTGTCATGCCAGCAGTCTACAGAATGAAATCCAAACTTCTTAGCATAATACTGAAAACCCTTACTGAGCTGGCTTCAAGCTGTCTCCTCAGCCTTATTTCCCATTATTCTCCCTTTTCGCTTTTTACTGATTAACCAGCCTATTCTCCATTCTTTTACTACACCTTGCTCTCTGTCTTAGCTGTGCCTGTATTACCTCCCCCTTGCAGTTTCTTTATTCCCTCCTGTATTTGAAATAATCTAATTTTTTGTGCTTTGTTTCTCTTTTGCTTGTACCTCTGTAACAGAACTTACTAGAGGGGAGTCGACTGCTTGGATTCAAGTCTCAGTTCCACAATAAATCACTTAACCTCTGTGCACCTTGGTTTTCTCATCTGTAGACCGGGCCTGATAGTACCTACCTTATAGGGTTATTGTTGGTTTAAATGAGATAAAGTGTGGAAAGTTCTTGGTACATGGTAAGCCTTCAAGTGTTAGCTGCTGATGTTATTAAACACTTCTCTATAACTATATCATAAACTCTTGAACTCAAGGAATGTGGCTTTCTCATAGTCCAGAGACCTGACACAGTGCTTTACACATGAATTATCATGATTAAATTTGGGGCTAGGTTATAAAGGAAAATTATGAAACTGTATTTCCTGGAGATGTGAAAGGCCCAGTCACCTGTCTTCCAGTGAAATTTTTCCTGAAAGCAGAAGCTTGCATAGAGCATCAGCCTTTATAAGTAAGTGTGGTTATTTTACTGGTAAGTATTTGACTGCATAATATGCCAGTCTTGCTGACCTCCTTAGGTTTTCTCTGGACTCAAGACCCTTTACTACTAAACTCACAGTGCTCTAATATTGATACTTATACAGAGGACCAGGATGATGCAAGTACCCTGTCGATCCTGAAGAGAACTCTCTGGAGGCCTCAAGCTTGTGGGTTCTCTGTTCTCTTGAAGCCATCCATACATTTCGTATGTTTTGCAGAGACTTGGTTCTACCAAGACGGCTTTAATTATTTCTGCTAAATGGAACGGACTCAAGGATTTGATCTCAGTTTAGATGTGGTTATCCCCAACTGGCCATCTTATGGTGCATTTTAGTAGATATTTTCAATGTCTTTGGTCACCATTAAATCAATCTCTATTTATTATCTCTTGGGGCAAGTTACTAAAATAAATACTGTGTCCTGACTCTGGCACTATTTTCATGTTGTTTAAATACTTAATTTAGTTGTATAAGACAATTCAAGTATTTTCTTTAATAAAAAAAATAAAAACCCTTTCTTTTACATTGCTTTGATTTCTATGGCAAAATACAAATGCAGTTGAAGAACCACCAAAAAAAAAAACCCCTTCCACTATCCACTCTAGGGGAAAAAAAATAATCCACATATCTAAGAAAGTTTTTCACTACCTCATCTACGTATTTTGCTAATTAATTAGTGAGAGCAAAATGGACTTGTGTGTTGCAGTCGCACTCACACACACCACTCAAATACTTTACCTCATTTCTGCTTTCTGAGTCATTGGTAACTTTTTTTGGGGGGGGCTGTATTGGGGGCCTTCTCTAGTTGCAGTGAGCGGGGGCTACTCTTCATTGAGGTGCGCCGGCTTCTCATTGCGGTGGCTTCTTTTGTTGCGGAGCACGGGCTCTAGGCGTGCGGGCTTCGGTAGTTGTGGTGCGCAGACTCAGTAGTTGTGGCGCACGGGCTTAGTTGCCCCGTGGCACATGGGATCTTCCCAGCCCAGGGATCAAAACTGTGTCCCCTGCATTGGCAAGCGGATTCTTAACCACAGTGCCACCAGGGAGTCTCAGTAACTTTTTCTCTTGTCCTAACTGCTACTATGGAGAAGGAAGTTAACATGACCCTAAACTGTGACAAAAGAATTTTTTTTTTTTACAGTAGCACCTGTCTGTAAATTTTTTTAATGAATATAGGAAATTAAAAGTTCCCTCCCACACAATCCACCTTCCAGAGAGTACCACTGTTGACAGTTTATTAGGTATTCTTTCAGACATTTTGCTTTCTTTACAGTGTGTATGTGTGGGTATGATGTGTTTATGTGTGTGTGTGTGTGTGTGTGTGTGTGTGTGTGTGAGTGAGAGAGAGAGAGAGAGAGAGAGAGAGAGAGAGAGATGGGTGTGTCCTGTTCAATTGTTTTAACAAAAGCAAGATCATATTATATGTAACTACCACTACTTTCTTTTTTAACTTAATTTATGATAAATATCTTTCAGTGTCAGTAAATATAGATCTTCCTCATTTTTAATGGCTGTATAGTATAGATAGATACCTCTATTACACACTGTAGAGATATAGATATATTTCTCTTCCCCTGTTGTACATTTAAGTTGTTTCCAAGTTTTGCTATTACAAATAATGCTGCTCTGAACTTAGCCCTTAGATGACAGAAACTTCCCAAATATCATAATAATCTGACATTCTAACTGAAGCATATCAACTACTCTATTAAGGCAATTCATATTTTTTGAAAAACTGTGGTTAAAAAATAGTGGCATTCATAAGAGTTTAGAGAAAGAAACTAACATTAAATTCATGCTGTGTTTTTCCATATGTCATCTTAATTAATACTCCTCCTATGAAGTAGGAGATAGTATTGTATAGACTAGAAAACACTAAGGTCAGAAGGGTGAGCAATTTACCCAAAGTTCTATTAGGGAATCTGGGTTTCAAACCTAGGTTCCCTGACTTCAAATCTAGGACTGCTTCTGCTGTCCCACATTGCCAGTTTGGCTAGTCTAAACGAAATAAAAATAGCTTGTCCCAGTTGCATGATTCCTTGGCTCAGACATGAGCAGCTAAATCTATGGTTTGCTTCTTCTGGATGTGGAATGCAAACAACCATAAAAAGTAGTCTCTACTTGTGAATATTACATATTTTGTTGACAGAAAAAAATTATGTAAGTTATTGTTAAGTTGTGTTTAATCTGCCATCATTCCCTGCTCATTGTCAAGATTTCTGCAATCATTGCTCAGTGGTATTTTATAGCGCTTACTTCCTTGACTGGTAAATTATACCATGTTATCCATTGGTTTTATCGGAACCCTTTTGAGAATTGAGCACCCAGGGAAATTTTCCCAAAGAAGCTATCTCCTATCCTCCCTGTAGCACTTTTAAAAATCAACTAGATCCCTTCTTCCTTGTTGGTAGGAAATCTATTGGCCATTGGGGATACCCTAGGGTTGTGCAGAGATCCATGGCTGAAACTTTAGAAAGTCCCCTCTGGTTGCTTGTCTTTTGCCTATACCCATTGCTGCTGAAACATCAACTGTTCCAGGCCGAATGGTGCAATAGTTCTACAGTACCCAATCCCACGCTTGGGGCACGGTAACCTTTGGTGAGCTGTGAGCCCCTATGCCTCTGGACTTTCTTCCTGTATGCACCGAGGACCCATTTCCTCTCAGGTCTTGCCATCTCACCACTGTTGCTACCAAACACGGGGCAGGTCCCTCCTCCCTCTGATTTTTCAGATCTGATTTCTTGACCTCTGTTTATCTGGGGACTGTTCTCTCCCCTTTGGCTTTCCTCAGTCTTGTTTGCCTCGTGTCCCCTTCTTTGGTTAAACAAAACAAAATAACAAAAACAACAAAAACAGCTCTTTTCATGGGGCTGATTTCACCCTCTGGCTCCAGGACTAGGTGCAGAAACCAGGTCTGGCCAATCAGAGTCACAGTGATTGGTTCAAGAATGAGCAGCATGTCCTGTGACTAAGCCAAGCCTGGGACTTTGCTGGAACTCCTGGAAAAGAGTTGTTCTCCTTCCTTTAGGGTGCTAAAAGCTATGGGGGGGAAAGCTTAGTGCTGATGTCCCAAGTTTACCAACCACTCCTAAAGAGCCTACCTAAGAATAAAGCCATCACAGAAGAAAAGAAGCTGAGAAGTGGAGACAGGTTTCTGTTAACATTTTAGCCTTTGGATCAAGCCATGCCTGAAGCCAGAACTATCCCTGGATTTTTCTTTTATCTGATCACACAAATTCCCTTTTTCCCTTAAGCCAGTTTGAACTGGGTTTCTGACTCTTTTAACTGAAAGAATCTTTATATACCTTCCCACTTTCCTCTTGACATTAAACACATCCCTCACCTCCCGTGCTCTGGCATGTCACTTTATAATCTTTCAGGTAGCTTAGGCTTTTACAAAAGACAGAAAAAACTGTTGACTTCAAGTCGCTTCTTAAAAAGCACCTGCAACTGCTTGAAATGGAGGAAAGAAACAGAGCAGAATACAAATTAATACCTAAAGAAATATATCACACAATAATATTGTCTTAGCCTGTTTGGACTACTATAACACCACGGACTTAGGTGGCTTATAGAAAACAAATTTAACTAGATATTAACTAGATTTATTGTGGTGATCATTTCCCAATATATACATATTATGTTGTACACCTGAAACTAATGTAATGTTATATGTCAGTTATACCTCAATTTAAAAAAAAAAAAGGGAAAGAGGATTTGGAGGGTTTTTTTTTTTTGGCCGTGGTGCGAGCAGCTTATGGGATCTTAGTTCCACAACCAGGGGTCGAACCTGGCCCCTTAGCAATGAGAGTGCAGAGTCCAAACCACTGGACCACCAAGGAATTCCTGAAAAGAGGAATTTAATTTAATTTTATTATTTATTTATTATTTTTTTTTAAGAGGAATTTTAGATGCTGAAAACAAAACCATCAAAGTCACCATTATGTGCTCATTTTAACACATGAAGATAATAGGGACGAAATATGACACCTCACTACGGTATTTATCAAAAAGCTAAAAGATCTTTGGAATTCAATTTTTTCAGACAAAAAAAATCAATGATGTGCCTTCACTATATATTATGTAACATCCCCATCAGAAAATGAAGCAGTATTCCATAATCACAAAACATCTAAATATTCACATTAAAGGGAACAAATAAAGACTAACTAGCCTCATGCCAGTTCAAGTCAGGCTTTGCCATGAAATGAGCATGCTGTGAACCTAAGATACAAAACAATATTCACTGCAACATCACTTTTTAAAAATTTATTTCTCACAGTTCTGGAGGCTGGAAGTTCGAGATCAGGGTGCCAGCACGGTCAGGCAAGGGCCCTCTTCTGGGTTGCAGACTTCTCACATCCTCACATGGTGGAAGGGGGCTAGGGAGCTCTGTCAGCTCTCTTGTATAAAGGTGCTAATCCCATTCATGAGGGCTCTGTCCTCATGACCTCATCACCTCCTGAAGACCCCAACTCCGAATACCATCACATTAGGGGGTTAGGTTTTTAACATATGAATTGTGGGGTGGGGACACAAACATTCAGATCATAGCAAATATAGTTTGAGTAATGGGAACAGTTTAGAGCTCCTAAATAAAGACCAGAGGTAAGGTGACCCATCAGGTCCCAAGAACCTAAGGTAAGAGGAAAAGAAATTCCTACTGTGCTCTGATTCCTTACATGGGGCCAATCATGAGCTCTATACAGCCTGAGGAGAACTGAGAAAGATGGTACCAGCACAGAGCTTTCTCCTTGGCTGGTCATACAGCCTGAAAATCTTACTCTGCTTTATCCATCTGGCACAAATACGTCCAGAACATGTGTCATGTAAACTCAAGTAGAAAAAAGCAGTAACAAAGAACTTTTCAAAGTTGGGTTTTACTTCTTGTAAAACGTTGAAAACCCATGTATCCAGGAGCAAAGGACGTTGTGAGGGCGATAAGCCATCCATCTTGGGCCCCTGTGTCTCCAAAAATGGTGTCTCAAAGTTAGCCAGCCCCTCTACCCAGGATTCGCAGTAAGGTGGCCACAGGGACACTTACCTCTTGCTCACAGAGTAGCCTTTGGTTGGTTGCTCTCAGCCTCTTGTGACTCTTCTGACTTCCTTACCTCTTTCTGATCTCCCTCCTCTCCTGCCTTGTTGGTGCTGACCAAATGCCATGATTTACACCCCATGACTCTTCTGCCCAGAGCGACTGGCGGTAGGTAAGCTGTCTCTACTTTGAAGGGTTTTGTTGTTTCTGATCTGGCCTATAGGAGGCACTGGGGTCAACATCTGAAGGGGTTCTCTACCATACAGTGACTACCACAAGTAGCACATGTTCTAAATGACAAATTAAAGATTCAGAAAGTGAAGGTCGTGATTTGAGAAATGACCTGGATAAGAAAAACTAAGTGCAGTTCCCTTAGCCACTACAAGCTAGTTGACACTGAGCACATCATTTCATCTCTCCTGATTTCCATGGAAGGAGTTGGAAAGGTCCCCAGCTGTGGGCTAAGGGCTGGCTACATCATAATCACCTGGGGCCATTGTTAAATACTCATGTTCCTACACTTTGCTACAGTTCTGTATCAGTCTCCCAGATGGGAATGTACATATGTTTTCCTGGCAAACAACCCAGATCATTATGACGGGCACCTGGGTTTGCGAACCACTGCAGTAGATGATCTCTTCTTATGCTAAGAGGTCACTGAGTCTGCTGCTGTGTTAGCCTGGCTTGGGTGGAGATGGACCTGGCAGGGGTGAGGGACTGCCAGACCTCTCCCAAGGAGTATGTCTGGGGGGCTCTGCGGAGGAAGAGAAAGTTACCACCTTTCACGCATGTCACAGGTTCTCTGCTGTCTTTCTTCAGTTCCTACCACAGGAAGGCAGCAGGCACCAGGGCTCCACTGGTCTAAACCACAGTTTTCTGCTGACCCAAAGGTTCTAAAAATAGAAAAGAGGTGCAAATCCTGCTCCCCAGCCTTTGCGGGGGCAGAGAAAAGCAGAGTGCCCAGGGAGAGGTTGTTATGAACAAGAAAGTGGTAATTTCTTCCCAAGGGTGAGGAAGGTTTTTCCCTGTCCCTGCCTCAAGCTGCAATGGTGCAGTCTGTTACCATGGAGACCAGCAAACACTTCCCGACAGGGCAAGCTTCACTGTTGAGTTGCCTGGAGGAGCTTGGAGGAACTAGAAGTGGGAACCAGAGAAAACAGTCCTGGGATGACCAGGGCCCCTTCTCCCAAAGATGGAGAAATAAATGGAGAAACGCAGGTGAAGTTGAGAGTCACAAGTGTTGACAGGGTGGTAAAAGAGTGGGTGGCGGGGGGGCCCAGACTCTAAGCTCTGGACTAAGTGAGAAAGATTTAGGGAGCCTGGGTCTTAAGCACCTGCTCCCTACCTGCCAGACATTCTGCTACGTGCTGGGGGTACAACAGTAGACAAGCAAGTAACGGGGCTGCTCCCCAGAAGGATTGTGACCAGTTGGTAAGAGACAGCCGGGAGGCAGAAATAGGAGGGAATGATTTCCTCCTTGGGGGTTGGAGGGCAGCAAACACTGTTCAGGAAAGACTTCCTGGGTTTTCTTGTCAAACAAAAAGGGCAAAGGGCAATTCTAGAAGTAGGTCCAACTTGAACAAAGAAGAGTATGAATTAGCAAGGTGTGTGTAGGTAGGGGTTACCAGGGTGTGTAGAAGGATGCAGGATGAGGTAGAGAGGTGAGCAAAGAATAGATCCAAATGGAATGAAAAGCCTTGTGAAGAAGGTTTGACTTGCTTGTCCACGGTACTGAGAAGCCACGGCAGGGTTCTAAACAAGTAGTAACATGAACAATTCTGCATATCAGGAAAATCATTCTGGCAGCAGATTGTAAAATGGATTGGTTGGGGGAAAGACTAGAGGTTATTAGGCAGTTAAAAATACAAACCCTGGGGGTGGCTTTATCCTGGATATTTAGGAGAATCCTAGATCCAGCTGTTAGCAAATCAGGAAGTTAGCTGACGGTTTTCTTTTATCCACTAATCAGGGCTACCTCTCTCCCTTTGACGAGATGCCATCTCCTAAGGACCGGCTTGCATGTTCTCTTCCCCTCCCGTGACCAGTCTCCCAAGGTAATGAATGTGGCCCACCTTTCTCTAAACTCTGGACCTGCCCTGAGTACACTTATTCAACAAATGTTTTTTTAGCAACTACTATGTTCTAGGCAATGTTTACATAAAACTATTCTAACAGTGAACATGACTAAGTCCCTGCCCTCATGGATCTTACTTCTAGTGGACTGATGGATGAGAGAGAGGGGGCCAGGGACAGATAATAAGAAAATATATAGAACATCAGATGATGAAACGTGCTACAGAGAAAACAAAACAGAGGCAGGGAGGTACTGTCTGAGATGGGGTAATCAAAGAAGACCTCTCTGATAAGGTTTCACTTGAGCAAAGGCCTGAGGGTAAGGGCTGTCCAGCTCTGCCTACCAACTCTCTCTGGCACCTAGCATGCACTCTGTAAATGTGCGCGGAATGAACGAGTGCTTGTGTCATATGCTGAAGTTCTTGAAGATGCAGCAGATTTTGAAATGGTATTCTGCATTCCTATAGCCTTTTGTATTTTACAAAGCTCTTGTACATTCTCAATTTCATTTGATCCTCCTGACGGTGGAGTTGAAGTAGGCAGGGCAGTTACTATTATCCCCATGCCATCCTGCAGATGAAGAAACCAATGGTCCAGTGCTCCTTCTAGCACACCACATTGTTCTGCTAGTTTTATGCACCCCAAACACCCTGCCATTGGCCAACACAAGTCATCCCAGAATCCAGTCGTGCAAGCCTCTGAATTCATTAGGTTGTTAATCACTCACTGAAAAGAGGGAACTGAGACTGCGGGGTGTCCAGTGTTGATGAGGTATTTCTAGTCCAGCAGACTCTGCCACAAGAGTCTCCCAGCAAAGCATACTGAAGTAAAACCGCTTTTTCTTTTTCTGAGACATTTGCCACATTATCTTGGTGCTTCTCAAAAGAAAATTCCTCTGAATAAAAGATTGAAGACCCCAAAGAGAAAAGCAAGTTGCCGAACCATCATTAGGCTATTTAATTTAATGGTTTCATAAGAACACACACTCCAATGTTGAAGCTGCAGTTCCATCTGGAGTTTCTCACTTGCAGTGTTTTGGACAATATTTTTTCTGTTGCAAGTAATAAGCAATAGAAATGAGGTCACTTGGGCTTCCCTGGTGGTGCAGTGGTTAAGAATCCGCCTGCCAATGCAGGGGACACAGATTTGAGCCCTGGTCCGGGAAGATCCCACATGCCGTGGAAAAACTAAGCCCGTGTGCCACAACTACTGAGCCTGCTCTCTAGAGCCCACGAGCCACGACTACTGAGCCCATGTGCCACAACTACTGAAGCCCGTGTGCCTAGAGCCCGTGCTCTGCAACAACAGAAGCCTCTGCAATGAGAAACCCACACGCCACAACAAAGAGTAGCCTCCGCTCACTGTGACTAGAGAAAGCCCGTGCAGCAACGAAGACCCAACGCAACCAAAAATAAATAAATACATACATACATTTATAATAAATAAATGAACGAGGTCGCTTAAGCAAAAAGGAAGGGAATTAGAAGGAACAAGTATCTCATGGAACCCAAGAGCAGAAAGTGAAGTCAGTTCTTCAAGAACTGAGGTTTACCTCCCCTCCTCAGAATATCTACTGTCTGCCAGCCCCTGCTCTCGCATAACTTACAGTCTAATGGGAGAAAGATGCCAATTCTTAAAAATCACACTAATAAATGTATTATTCTAACTTAAGTTAATTACTTTTAAAGAAAGGAGCACAGTTCTATGACAGTTTACATAACACAAAGGAACCTGGAATCGAGTGGGATGGAAGGGAAGACTTCCTTAGAGGAAGTAACACTTGAGCTGAAAGGTCAAGGATGAGTGGTTGGGGGGAGGGGAGGAGAATGTTCCAGAGCAAAACCAGCACATGAGAAGACCCTGTGATTAAAGCAACTGTACAGCGTTCTAGGAACTGAAGGGGAACGGGGTTGTCAAACACTGAAGCAGTGAGCAGTGGTGGAGTGGGAAAGCTGGAGAGGTAGGTGGGCAGCAGCCAGAGCTTGGGAGCCTCAAATGCCATCTTAAGGATCTTAGTCTTTATCCTAGAAATAAAGGGAAGCCTTTGAATAGCTTTAAACAGGAGGGAGAAGAGGGGGTGTGACCTCGGATTTGTGGGGGTTTTGGCTGCATGGTACGGCTTGCGGGATGTTAGTTCCCCAACCAGGGATTGAACGTGACCCTCAGCAGTGAGAGCGTGGAGTCCTAACCACTGGACAGCCAGGGAGTTCCCTGGATTTTTTTGTGTGTGTCGGGGGGGAGGGTTTATTTATTTATTTATTTATTTATTTATTTATTTATTTATTTTTGGCTGCGTTGGGTCTTTGCTTGCTGCAACTAGAGGAATCCTGCACACAGCAACAAAGACCCAACGCAGCCAAAAAAAATAATTAATTAATCAAAATAAAATAAATAAAATAAAATACTTTTTTAAAAAAAGGTCTAAGCTCAGAAGACACCTTCACTGATCACCTGACCTATGCAAAGCAGATTCCTTTCCTGATTACTATCATATCATCCTGTTTACTTCCTTCACAGTACTTTCCACAATTTGTTATTACTATATTTACATCACTCTCCCCCTCTGGGAGGACAAGGACAATGTCTAGCTCAGTGATTGTCAACTGGGGACACTTATGCTACCCAGGAGACATTAGGCAATGTTTAGAGACGTCTTTGGTTGTTACAACTTGCAGGGGGGCAAGGATGCTACTGGCATCTGATAGGTAGAGGCCAGGCATGCTGCTAAGCATCCTTCAAAGCACAGCAGAGCCTCACAGCAAAGCATTAGCTCGTCCAAAATGTCGAAAGTGCTGAAGTCAAGAAACTTTGTTATCTTGTTCACTGTTGTATCCTCAGCATCTAGCACAAAGCCTGATACCTAGTAGGTGTTCAATAAGTAGTTATTGAATGAATGAATTAAAGAACAGTTGAGCTGTTGTCTATATGCTGCACTTACCCTTTTCTTTTCTGGTATTCTTTTCCTCCTTAGGAAAATAAGTATTGGGTGTTTTTATAATGGCCACACAAACTAGTCATATCTTCCATGGTCAAGATAATAAGTTTCTGGAAAATCATTGGTAAGCATCTTCTCGGACTTTCCAAATGAAAATAACAACAACAATATTTTGTTCATGGGAGTTGAGGGGGAAATACCTGCCTTTAAGTGAGACTGGGTAAATGGTCGATGCATCATCTTATACCTGAGGGCTTCAGTTACCTAACTACCAAAACACTAGAATAAAATGTCTTATGAACCTGGAGTCCACATTTTATCGGGATCTACACAGGAAACTTTCCCAGTTACTGTACAGAAATAAAATGTTTCTGGAGGCCCTGACAAGGTGGAGTCATTTTCTGGTGCTGGGGCATTGATCAAATCACTTTGTGTTTTTTAGCATGAGGAGAAACAATGACAGAGATCCAAAGAAGCAGTTGAACCAGAAGAATATCAATGAACGTGGCCAAAAGCTAGACAATGGACTACGGGTTACACATATTAACCAGACACAGGACTTACTGGTAAAAACCATAGTGCTTTAACTGGATGGCAGTGCTTACAAACCATAGTCTGGGAATGCAGAATGTGTTAAACTCTGGGTATTTCTTTCTTCACGTGGGATCTCAGGACTGAAAAGGATTAGTTACACACTCCTCTCTGATCCCCTGCCTTTAGAAATGACTGAAGAATCTCTACGCTGTTTATAGAAATTGTATGGCCTTCTTGACCATATCATTAAATATTCAGGGGGATGTGAAGACACTGTTCTCAAAGCTTGAAGACTAAGGAATATAATTCTAAGATTCTCCTTCCTGAGATTTGTTTTTCTTGTAGGATTCCCTAAAATCTAGATCCAAAAATCAGTTTCAGGAAGTGCCATTGGAGTGAGAACGTTAGGGCAGGAGAATTAACCTCTAGAATAACCAGAACTGTGGTCTTAGGCTGACTCTCAATGTGTTGATGAGCTCTCCTCCCGTGGTGGTGAGTGGATTGTCTAGAACTCGCAATTCACTCCACCATAGAAACTATTGTCATCAGGGGTTGTCCGTCCGAGTCTGGCCCATAACCGTCTACCTATTCTACACTAGAGTTTAACAATGGTCCTTTGAAATGATAATCAGTCAAAAACAATACAGTTTTAATGCTAGCAATTAAAAATCAGGAAAATCGTTGTGTTTTACTTTTCTCCAGTATTGGCACTTATGGGAAAGCAAGTTTAATTAAAAGGAAATGAGCAAATGTCAATAGAGTCTGGAAATTCTGAAGAATTCTTTCAATGACTTTAGATGTTGGTACTATGAGTCTTTATTTCACCTAATTTCTTATCAAATACATGACTTTCCAGGTGTACGAGGACCACTCTTATTTATCAGCCACGACTGGGGCCTCCTTTACTTCACAACTAAATAGCAGTGGGAAAGAGAGAAAGGATTGCCCCAGCACAAAGATCTTATTCTTCTGTATGTAAAGCACATCCTTCAGTATATAATCAGTATGTCCTACAGTCAAAATCCATCATGTGTTTAATGGGGACTCTTCAAATATTAATAATACAAAATCCATGTCCTAAAACGTGATGGATCATTTCAAATGCGAGTAAAATGGAAGAGAGGTGAATTAGAAGTCTACCAGGTTCAGTGTTACCAAAGGGAGGTGGTTGTCCTGAAAGATGAGAAGAGTGAGTGACACCTAGTGTTTATATGCTGCAGAGCAGCATTTTCCTAAGCGAGCGGCTGGGGCTAAGATTATAGGCGGTGCTCTTCTGGGGCAGGACATTAATTAGCAGAGAATCACATACTGAGAAAGTTGTCTTTTCAGTCAGTTCTCTCTTGATCCTTCACAAAGATAGTCACGGTTTGGTGGTAATTTAAAGGCAATATAGTATCGTGATTATGAGCATGGCTCAAGCTATACTGCTTGGGTTTGAATCCCAGCTCCGCCACTAACCAGCTGTGTGACTGGACAAATTGCTTAATTCTCAACACTTCAGCACCCTTGTCAGTAAAATGAGGTTAATAACTATGGAACCTATTTTGTAGACGTAAATAAGTTAATATACGGAAAGTGCTTGTCACATAATAAGCACTATTAAGAGTTTGCTCTAATTATTCGTGTTTTCACACTTCTTTAACACTTGCTAATTTCCTTTTGAAACAGAGGGGGAGAAGGTCTCAGGCACAGAACTCACGGGCATCCAATATTATCTAGCTGGAATATGATAGCAGCAGTTTATTTTCATTGCCTTTGTTTGTTTGTTACCTTCTGTTTATGACCCAACCTGAGGGGAAACAAGAGTCACTGTTAAGAACCGTTTATGGGGGCTTCCCTGGTGGCGCAGTGGTTGAGAATCCGCCTGCCAATGCAGGGGACACGGGTTCGTGCCCCAGTCCGGGAAGATCCCACATGCCGCAGAGCGGCTGGGCCCGTGAGCCATGGCCGCTGAGCCTGCGCATCCGGAGCCTGTGCTCCGCAACGGGAGAGGCCACAACAGTGAGAGGCCCGCGTACTACAAAAAAAAAAAGAACCGTTTATGCAGCAGCACTCCAGGCCACGCTCCAGATCTTAGCATCACACGCCCATCTTACAGGCGCACAGGAGACAGGCAAAGCCCTCTTTGGGTGTAGTCGGGGGCCGCGGTGGGCTAAGCAGTGCGCAGGCCCTTTCCACAGTCACTGGACGCGGCAGGGCGGTTTCTCTCATTGTGGGACTGAGCCGGCCTCTCCCCTTGTGAGGCCGTGTCCCACACCCTGAGTCACAGCCAACCCTGGCAACATGTAAGGCCCACTAATTCACACAGACTATGGCGGCCGTGCTGGAAGCTCTTGCAGCATCCCTGTCTGCTCCAGGCCTGGCACACCTTTCCAGCCTCTTCTCACACCACGCTGCTTACCCTGCATTCGCTACACTCCAACCACCGTGGCCGCCTTTCTGTTCTTCCAGCACTCTGCCCCTGCCCCCAAGCCCCCCTCTGCCTGGGCTGTGCGCGCCCAGAGACACACAGGATCTGAACCTCCAGATCACAGCTCAGAGGGGCCTCCCCTGACCCCCCATCTCAGCTAAAGCGACCTCCCCATCTCCACCTTAGTCATGTTCTATCACATTGCCCTGCCCCACTTTCTTAATACAGTTGTTCCTTGCTGAAATTATGGACATTGATTTTGCTTTTCTTTACTGACCATCAATCCACACTAGAATGTGAGCTCCGAGAGGGCGAGAACATTTCTATCTTGTTCACACAGTAGCCCTAGGACCAGGGACAGTGCCTAGTTCAAAACAGGGCTCAGAACAGGGCAAAGTGGGCTCAGTCTTAGGTCAGCTCTCTCCACCTTCTGGCTCTCAGAATGTATCACCAATGTTGAATGCTTGCTGTGAACGACCTCAGCTCCATCACCAAGGCCACCACCCACGTCCTGAGCTTAGTACTATGTTAAGTGACACTGGGCTTGTTCATTTCATGGCCAGACTCCTGTGATGGCTCGGAAATTCTTCCTCTAAAACTTTTACCCACTGCTCCTGTTTCTGGCCTCTGGAATGGACAGGGAAACCCCTTCCCTCTTCCATCAGTCAACAAACGTTTGTGGAGGATCCCTCAGACTGAGAGGGAGGCAGAACTCATATACCTGAAAAGATGCAGGGAATGCAAATACAGAAATAAACAAAGACGCCACCATTACTTGTGTTTGACAGAGACTCAAAGGTTGGCAGGGGAGAAGGAAAGCTTTATGGTGAAAAACAGGGAAAGCCTCAGGTGTACCCTGAAGGAAGCCAGAGGCGGACTAACTAGAAGCCGGCGTCTCCTGTGACTGATCAGGGGGCATGTTTGACTTTCTCTGGTTGGTCCTGAGCTGAAAAGGAGATGAAAAGTAGGCAAGCTGGCAGTCACTGCCAGAGTCCTGACTTCCCAGTCCAGTTGCTGCAGAGGTTGTGGTCTGGCTCCATGGACTGGTTGCTACACGTGTGGGTTGGAGTTCTGCTGTCATACAGGGTCTAGCCAGTGTGTTTGTGTATTCAGTCTCTCACAAGGCAGGATGTGGCGACTGGCGTTTGACTCCTCTAGACACGTACTGGGGATGAGCTGAGGGATGGGAACGGGTATTTCCGGGCAACTGGTCCAGAGCACAGGCCTCCGCATTTGTCTGTTTGCCTCAGCAAGGCGAGTTCTTGAACAGACTGCTCTCGGGTGGGACCGGTCAGGCTGGCACCCCTTAGGGGTCCACATGGAGGGAACCCAAAACATCCTCAACTTCACCCTCTCTTTCCACTGGTTTCTGTCTGACCCTGGCTTCTGTCTTGCAGAGGCTGCAGGGCGATGAGACCCAGCTGCCTTCAGCCTGGGAGGATTCAGAAGATTGGCTTTTAACACACAATTTAAAGTCTATGAAACTCACCTTGGCTGACCTGATAAGCCAGGGCACAGCCATGCTGTAAGTCTGAAGCCATTCCCCTCCCCCCGCCCAAGCCTGCAAGACGCGTCCGTCCCCCTGAGCCCAAGAGACCCTTTCATAAGACTTTTCTTCTTCAGGAAGGAGGGTAGCAATGTCACGAGGAAAATGCACATCTCCACCCAGACCATTCACCAGTTCGAATCCAAGCTTTCTGAGTAAGTATGTCTCTCAGTGTCTTCCCAACAACCCAAGAGCTCAAGAAGTACCTGGTTTCAGTCACCTGAAAAGGACTTTGTTCAAATGACATTCTCTGTGGGACCTTGGGCAGGCTTCTTCCCGCTTCTAGCCCCAGTTTCCTGTTTTTGCAAACAGAGAGGTTGGACCATATCAGTTTTTCTCAGCCTTTTAAAATCCATGGTCCCTTTGGATGAACACATGAAACCTCACAGCCTCATCTGATGTGTAATGGTTAAGAGTGACCACTTTCGATGACAGATTGATTTGGTTCATACTTTTACAGATGTATGTCAAAAAATATTCAGGCTCCCCACTTCCAAACCAGATTTTGTTTTAAAGCTTCTCTTTGGTTTATTTATTTATTTATTTGGCCACACCAAGAGGCTTGTGGGATCCAAGTTCCCCAACCAGGGATAGAACCCGGGCCCTTGGCAGTGAAAGCGAGGGGTCCTGACTATTGGACTGCCAGGGAATTCCCCCAAACCAGATTTTTGACAGCACCATCCATCCCCGGTGTAGCAATCTATGGGCCATGATTACTGCTTGCCTGAGGTTTCTTAAAAGGTTAGAATAATAATTAATAGCCAACATTTCTTTTTTTAAAAAAACTAATTTATTTATTTATTTTTGGCTGTGTTGGGTCTTCGTTTCTGTGTGAGGGCTTTCTCTAGTTACGGCAAGCGGGGGGCCGTAACTTCATTGCGGTGCGCGGGCCTCTCACTATCGTGGCCTCTCTTGTTGTGGAGCACAGGCTCCAGATGTGCAGGCTCAGTAGTTGTGGCTCACGGGCTTAGTTGCTCCGCGGCACGTGGGATCTTCCCGGACCGGGGCTCGAACCCGTGTCCCTGCATTGGCAGGAAGATTCTCAACCATTGCGCCACCAGGGAAGCCCAATAGCCAACATTTCTTAATGTGTCAGAAATTCTGCTAAGGGCTGCACACATTATCTTATTTAATCCTCACAACAACTCAAAATATAGTGTTACTCTCAAGACAGTTAACCAAAAGTCAATTACTAAATAACCAATTTGCCAAATTTATCAAAACATTTTAACTGTAACTTTTATAGCAAATTTTATTGGGTTGGAAGGTTAAACAGATTTTAAAGATTTCTGCAAGATTTTGGTTGATTGGTTTTAATTGTGAATCCAGCAATGTAAGGAGTGTTTCAGGTCTCCAGTTAATTGGTCATTTGGCAAATTGATTTTCAGAGAATTGGTTTTCAGTAAACTAACTTTTGGCAAATTGACTTGGATAAAGTCTTATTATCTTCATGTTGGAGCTGATGAAGCTGTGGAGTTCACCACACTTGTCCAAGGTCACACAGCTAGTAAACAGCAGAGCTGGGCCTCAAAGACAAGCTCGTCTCATTACCTGCCCATGCCCTTACCTGCACCCACACTCATGCATGCCTTATGACTCTGCCCACTGCCCCATGCCCATGAGTTTATATCCAAAGGCCTTCCCTGCCCTTCTCTGGGCCCCCAAATCCCACCTGCCTCAGTGAGGGCAATTCAGTTAAATTCACGTGGCTGAGTCCTTAACTTGAGTGCCTATTACAGGCTGGTCTCCAAACAGCCACTGGAATAGTTTGCAATAAGGGAAACTCAAGCAATTCCCCTGGCCACTTACTATTCAAAGACTAAGTTTTTTGTTCATCAATCCACTGAGAAACTGCTGCTGAGTTGCCTCACTTGTGCATTTATGATCATGTCCAGGTGACTAGGAAGTCTCACCTGAGAAGACACAGATTTGAGAAGAGTAAGAATGTTCTTCCACCTTCCTCATGAGAACGACCCCCATCCTCCATAGACTGGCCCTCCCTCGAAGCCCACCTAGTTCCACCAAACCACAGCCATTTATAATGAACATTGCATCAGCAAAAGGACCCCCCCACACACACTTGATCCCTTTCACAAAATCCCCTCCATCCTTTATCCCAGAAAACGAAGACCTTCAGTTTTCTCTTTGCTAGATTTTTCCTTATATTCTCCCACTGCCTTAGACACGTTAAAAGAAAGAAAGTCCCATCTGCACTTTCCTTCCATGTATGTAAGTGGCTGTTTTGTTCAGTGATGAAGCTGACCTTGGGTGACAAGTCTTCCTGGTGTTTTGACAGAGCTATTGAACTCTATCAACAGAGAATTCAGTGGCTCACAGAAAATAGCAAGAAGGTAATAGATTTCATTCTTTGCCCCCTTTCAGTCATTCCACCTGTACTTGTTAGAACCCTTTCAGATGCAAGTGCTAGACCTCCAATTTACATTAGCCAAAGCTAAAAAGGGAATTTCTAGACCTACAGAAATGAAAAACTCAAACACCGCTGTATCCGGGGATTCAAATGATGTCATTCTTTGTCTCTGAGCTCCGCTTTCCCCTGGGTTGGTTTTACTCTCGGGAAGGCTCTTCCCAGTCTTGGGAAGATGGTCACCAGCAGCTCTAAGCTTACATGTCACCAACTAAGGTGACATGTCAGAAAGGATCTCACCTTGCTTTCCCAGTACACCCTCCCAAGACCTGGGATTGACACTCTCTGGACCAATTTAGACCAATCGCCATAACCAAGAGGATGAGATGCACTAACTGATTGGGCCTGGAACTAGTGCTCACTCCTGGGGAAAGACAGGGGGTGAGGGAAGTTGGGGGAGACTGGGTGAGCCCCCCCAAACCTCATGGACTGAGAAAAGGGAGACAGATGGCTGCACATGGAAAGCCAGAGTGCTGTTACCAGAAGAGGAAACAGATCCTGAGTGAGAACAGCAGAAATCCCCTGGACCATTTAACCTCAGACCCCTAATGAGATTTATGATTACGGCTGATCATCTGGACATAACTTTTGAAAGTTTGATTAAATGTTTTCCTCAGACCCAAAGAGTAGAAGAGTGATCATGGGCAAATTAACCTTTATTTTGCTTTCTTATTTGTTTTAGCCTATATTCTTCCACTGATGCTTTTCTGGCCCACCATTTGCTTTCACCTTAGGCAATCCTCAACTCTTTTCTTAAACCCTGGGACAGGCAAGATGCTGAAATCCATGCTCCCCACCCTCAAGCCCCACCTCTACTACCCAGGCCGATTCCAGGGTGTAGTCTACATCTCAGATCCAGAACCATCTTCAGTTGCTTAGACAGGTCAGCAAATGCACATCTCCAGCTGTGGCATGCCCCCTCTGGTTGCACGTGGTAACACAGGCAGAGAGAACTGAGAGGGGTGAAATCCTCACCTACTCCACAAACACCCATTCAGGGAATGTTGCTCTCACCTGCCTACCCACATCACACCCGTCCTGGCACTTTTGACAAAAGGGGCAGGGATTGCTGGTTGGGTCTTTCTTCCCCTTACCCCTTTCTGATGGAGTTACCGCGGAGCCAGGAAACAAGCCCCGATTGGATTCCAGGGAAGCAATCACCTGTAAACCAGCTCGTGAGCCTTCTGGGTTCTGGGGCACCTGGGGTGATGCATAGTCCGTCACTGGGCCCAGTTCCCGGCTCTGCTGTCGGCAAGGCCTCACTTCTCTGGGTGTCCGTTTCCATATCTGCAGAGGATATAAGCGGGGGTTATTAACCGGTGGCACGCAGGCAGATCTGGCCCTACAACCATGTTTTTCTAGGCCTCCATAGTTTTATTTTTTGAATTAGTTGTCAAGATTTTAAAATCCTGATATTTCACTTTTATGTCTGCTTTCAGTCTTCTCTTGAAAAACTGAGACTATCTGGCATCACTGGACTCCAATTCCCTCTTATTTACTTTTGCAGTTATTTCTATGGGATGAGTTTCTAGAAGTTCAATGGCTAGGTTTAAGGGAATGCATGTTTGTTTGTTTTAAATTTATTTATTTTCTTTTTGGCTGCGTTGGGTCTTCGTTGCTGCACGCGGGCTTTCTCTAGTTGCGGCGAGCGGGGGCTTCTCGTTGCAGAGCACGGGCTCTAGGCGCCCGGGCTTCAGTAGTTGCAGCATTCTTCTATAAAATGGGTCTTCCTCCTGCGGCTTCTTGTTGAGGTCGGGGAGCGCTTGAACGTCTGCTACACAGAGCTGCCCAGTAAAAGGTTTGTAGAAGCAGGGAGCTGTGCTGGTTGTTTCCGCATGCCCTCTTTGGTTTTAGGCATTTGGCCTCATCAAGGGGGACAGAGTTGGCACCCTCATTGATGTGTCAGCTGTCAGCAGTGGCCCTCAGAAGGAGGAGTTCCAAAATGACCTCATGGTAAGTCTCTCGGGCGCAGAGAAGGACCTGGAACTGGCACCTCCACCCCACCCTCCCTGGTAAGCTTGCTAATGGGCTTTGTTTATAGCAAGGGCAAAATGGAGCGTTTTGCAAAGAACAGTTCACACTTAATGAACACCTACAGTTAAAAAATATGTATGTTGAGTTCTGCAAAACCCAGCCTCAGAGTCTTTCTCAGCTGCAGTGTGAGCTTCTAGTATTCACACCACAGCAGTCCCTACTAACCTGATTTTGTCTCAAGAGCCCGGAAAGAGGGCACGTAGGTGGTAATCAGTTGGACTGACTTCAGCACAGAACGGTCTTCCAGCCTTTTCCACACAAGGAGCTATCCTGGTTACTTTGGCCGTAACTCAGAAGCTAAGAACTCTAGGGTCAAGTCCCAGGCACCTCCACCACTTCTCGGCTGTGTGACCGTGTTACCTCATCTGTAAAACAGGGATGACAGTCGCCGCCTCACAGGGTCACCAGAGGACAAAAGGAGTACATGCAAATTAAGTGCTCAGTACAGAGTCTGGCATCGGAAAAAGCCTCTGTAGTCTCTGGGAAGTGATACGGAGCGTCTGTTTTCCTCGCGGAACCTCTAGAGCTTTGAATGAGACCTTAGCAGCAACAGCTGCTGGTGCCAGGACCCTTTAGAGGGATCTATATGGGCCAGTTTCCAGACTTGTCCCTTGTTCCTGGTCTCAGCAGGTGTCAGGGAACAGGTGTCAGTGCAGGGCCCCCTTCCTGACAGGTCCCAGGGCCCGGTTTCCAAAGATCCCCCAGCTGGGCTGGTCCGGTCTTAGCCAGGGCAAGGCTCGTGTTGACAGTAACAGGTGAAGTTTGTAGCTGGCCGGGAAGAAGCGGGATGAGTTATCTTATTGTTGGACGCTCACCAGGTTGAGCCTGAGAGCGTCCCATGGGTTGGCCCCGCACCCGTCGCTCTATCCCCAACTCACACGCCTGGGACAGAAACCGCTGGCCCCGACCTCCCTTCTCCTCCCTGGGGGCCACAGCGAAGGGCTGAGGGTCCAACCACAGCACACGCTGAGCTGGGCGCTCATTCCACCGCACCCGTGACCCAAGTGCACAGCAGCTGCGGCAGAAGAGCACGTGGTCTGCGGTCAGCAGGAGTGAGGGCCCAGCTCCCGACTGGCCCGCCAAGCCGCGGGCTGGCCACCCAGGCCCCACACCGGCCACGCACAGCCAGGAGCAGGCTGGGATGGGCAGCGAGCAGATGTCAACGTGGGGCTACTAAGCTGGGCCTTAAACGAGCCTGTTTCAGCACGGCTCACACCCCAGCCCAGAGGGCCCAGCCACGGCGTGAGAGGTGAAGCCAGGCTCCACGTGGCCCGTGGCTCTGGCCGCCAGGGATGCCCTTTTGCCCACCAGAGCCTCATTGATGAGCAGCTGAGCCACAAGAAGAAGCTGTACGTCCTGTCCTTCGGTACCACCACCGGCACCTTGTGGCCCAGCCCGGTAGAAGTCAGCACCTCCAGGTGAGTGACTGCCCAGCCTTAACCCGGACGTCTACCTGGTCATCTTCCTCCCTAAGTGTTAGTGTCTTTATTCCATGATTAAGTGCAAGACCCCCAACAGATAAGTGAGACAATTCACAAAAGCAGAAACACAGGGAGCCAGTAACTTTTGGAAAAGTCACCCCACGAGCACCACAAAATGAAAAGACGAGACACCATTTTTACCCAGAAAACTAGCAAGGTAGTTTTATTATTATGAAAATAATACATGCTCATTTTCAAAAACTGGAACAGAATAAAAGGATAAATAATAGCAGATGAGTCTCCCTCTTACCTAGTTCCCCCTCACCTCCCAATAACGGTTTCTTCTATCTACTTCCACAGTCTTTGCACATACATGCATCTGTGTGTGTACCCTCTCTTATTTAAACATAATCAGGAGCACATTACACTGTTTTGCATCTTGGCGTTGCACGTAATCTTGACTATCCTTTTCTCTCAGTACACAGAGATCAACCTCATTCTTTTTAATAGCTGCATAGTATTCCACTGTGTAGATATACTGTAATTTATTTAGCTAGTCCTTTGGGAGTTTCTGGTTTGGAGAGTTTTTTGCAGGTGGGGAGAGGGGGAAGCTAAGAATTTCTACTTACTTATGCCAGTAAATAGATATCTCTTTTCCATGAAGGGAATAGCCTTGATCATCCACCATGTGTTAGGTGCCATGCTTGGCACTTCACAGGTACTCTCTTACTTAATATTTATAGCCAACACATGGGATAGGATTACTACCTCCGTTTTGCAGATGAGGAGACTGGGACTCAGGTTAGGGAACTTTTCCAAAATGGCAGAGTCAGGATTGGATTCCAAAGCCCAGAGCGGATCCCAGGGAAAACCACATGCTCGGGTTTCTGGGACGGAGGTCGCCTTGCCCAGCACTAGCTGTAAAGAGGAGCCCTTGCAGGTAGAGAAGTGCTGGTTCAGGCATCACAGGCTTTGATTCCTGGCTCTGACAGTTACTGGGGGATCTTGACAGGTCCTTTAACTCTCTTGTTAGCAGGATGAGGCGAGGACAATTGTTTCTCACAGAGTTGTTGTGAAGATGAGTGAAAAATGAGTACTTGGCATGGGGCAGGTACTCAGTGGGTAAGAGTGTTTTTTACTGTGATTTCCACTCTTGTCCAACCCCCGAGCTCTGGAATGTCAGACCTGGAAGTCACCTTGAGACCATCTAGCCAAGAGTTCCTCAACTGCAATTATTCCTGGTCTTCCCTTGTGACTTTTGTCATATCCCTGCCTCCTGAACTATTATTTACTCTGTGCCACTTGTACTATTATCGATTTTTTAAAATATCAACGCTATATTTACTTTGAAGGCAACTATCAATACCATAACTGAGAAGCCCGTATCACTTGCCATAATTAGAAAGTCGCTATAAAAATAAATAGAATGAAAGCAGACAAAACAACATTATTAAATTCCAGCTTGGGGCTTCCCTGGTGGCGCAGTGGTTGAGAGCCTGCCTGCCGATGCAGGGGACGCGGGTTCGCGCCCCGGTCCGGGAAGATCCCACATGCCCCGGAGCGGCAAAAAAAAAAAAAAAAAAAAAAAAAATTCCAGCTTGAAACCTATTGGCTAGAGAGGGCGCCAGGCCTGTGATTTGTTCTCTTTGTTTAAAAGGGAGATTCAAACAGTTATAGTAATGAAAGACAGACTTACTAGCAACGAGCTGAGGGGTCTTTTTTGCAGGGGGAGGTCAGACTGAAAGAGAAATGGAGAGAGAAGGGCTGTCTCACTAGTGCCACATGAGGCATTTAACCAAGAAAGCTCTGTGTTATGTCATTTTGCCTGTTACGAGTGGTGTGCCTCCCAGCCCATGTGGAATGTAGCCACACAGCCTCGGTGCCTTCTCTTCAAGCCCTCTTAGGGTTAAGGGATTAACTCTGTGCTTCAGGCTGAGGTCTGCCTCCCAGGAGAGCTGGAGGGGAAAAGAGCTTAGCCCCAGACCCCCATGCAGCAGAGTCGCTAGAAGCTCAGGCCCTAGAGTCACACCTGGTTTGAAGTCTCAGCGCTGCCAGCTGCTTACAGTATCACCTTGGGCAAGTCCTAACGCTGAGACTCAGTTTCCTCATCTATAAAATGGGAATAAAGGTATCCGCCTCAAAGAACGATTGTTAGATTTATACCAGCTCGTACCTGTCCTGGGCCTGGCCCCTAGGAAGCGTTATTAGGTTGTTCTCCTCTCCCCCAGCCTCCAGGAACTCAAGCTCTGGGTAAAGAAACTGCAGCCTGAGAGAGGCAGCAATCTGCTGCAAGCCCTGAAGAAAATCTTCGCTCTGAAGGGGCTGAATTCTCTGGTGACCATAATGGGAAGCTGGTAGGTCTCCTTTCCTAAGCTGATAACATGAAGGGGTTGGAGAACCAAACCATTGTTAGAAAAAAGACAATCAAGACTCTTCACGGACGCTTGAGAGAAGGATTGTGTTTCCAGGCCATTTGTCCACAGATGATGGGGCAGGGCAGCCAGGGTGGCCAGGCCTGTGGCCCACTCAGCCCTGCATCTTACACAGGTGACCCGGGACACAGGCGGTTGATTCGATTTGGTAGATGTTCCTTGGGAATTACCATTTTGTTGCGGAATGTCCTCAGGCTGAGGCGTCCCCTTCTCTTCTTCCGTCTTCTCCACAGCCCAGATCAGCCTTCTGAAATCCTGTCCGAGTACATCCAACAGTCCACCGTTGGAAGGGACCTCATCACCCACATCATCACCTACAAATGCGATGGTCAGGTGCCCCCTGTAAGTATCGAGATTCTCCAAGGCTTCCCTTGGATTGGCTATAGTGAGCTGGGCCAGCCTTTGAGGCCCCCAAGCTGCGGACCAGAAAACAACTCTCCTTGTACCTAGTTCTCCTGTTGGTAAGCTCAGCTGGGAGGCTCAGACGAGGAGAAAGTTTGTTAAGGTACCGGCATTGCCCTAGTGACGGCTCACCCTGTCACCATCCCCGCAGGCTGTTCTGAAGAACCTTGCAGAAGCTCTTGGGGGCTACTACCACTGCTACAGCCCAGAGACAGAGGTAAGCCCTTGGGCCGACACACTGCCCCCTCCTCCCATCCCTGCCTGCCTCCAAGATAGTGCCTGGGGAATCTGGGCCTGACAGACCATGCTGTGTGTGTGCTTGCTTTCCCTGCTCCCCAACTCGGTGGGTTTACAGAGGTAAAATCAGGTTAAAATGAATATGTGGGAAGAACAGAAACAACATGAAGTCACAAGAGATCCTATTGTCGGTGTGTATGATGAGTTGATTACACGCCGGTAGAATCCTGAATCCCTATCCAGTTGCCATCAACATGGGCCCCAGCCCACCTCGGCTCCCACCAGCGCTCGGAGTCTGAAGCAGTTGCTTCAGTTCTCTCTCCTAGATGGACCCCACCTACAGCAGGAGACGCACAGCAATCAATTCTGAATGAGCAAGTAATTCTGTACCAGTCCCCCGGTTAATAATAACATCGTGTACTCCGTGTCGACAATGGAGGTGACAGTTAACAAATGTGTGTGTAGATCCACTTGGTCTGGCTCAGCTAATAGGCTGTGCCTTGCCTGCTAAGCTAATCGCCGTGAGCACATGAATATTCGCATCTCACAAGTATGTTCGAGTGTCGAAAAGTCGGACATTTCCCACGAGGGAGCCAAGGTCAGGCAACATTTTCCTTGGGCAGAACCCCTTCTTGTTTACCTCATTGCCCAGACTCTAGAGGAGTCACAGACTCCAGGGGCTAGGAAAGTACAGTGAGTGAATGAAACTGGCTGGTTTAAGAAATATTTTCTGTTAAAACCTGTGAACCTCTTGGCTTATCTGTTGTTTTTCCACTCTTGGTAGAGGTATGGGTAAAACAAATTTCATTGTCTTCGTTATTATGGGCGAAACAACAGTGCAAAGGTGACAGAAAATGACAACTGATTCTGATGGGGACACAACAGTGAGCGGTAAGGAGTGCGGTGAACGAAGCAGCACTTGCCGCAGCTCAAGAGGCTCCTCCACGCAGCCCCAGCCGGGTGTTCTGTAGGGGTGTGACCACCAGTGTTGCCAGGTCTTCTGATTTTTCAACAAGAGCCAGAAACCTGAATTTTTGTATGTGTGTGGTTTCTTTACATTTAAAAAAAATTGCAGTGAAATTCTCATAACATAAAGTGAACAATCAGGGGAAGTTAGTACATTCACAATGTTGTACAATCACCACCTTTATTTAGCTCCTAAACATTTCCATTCCGCGCCCCCAAAGGAAACTCTGTACCTATTAAAGCAGTGACTCCCTGTTCCCCCTCCCCTGCAGCCCCAGGTAACCACCAATCTGCTTTCTGTCTCTAGGGATTTACCTATTCTGGATATTTCATATGCATGGAATCATACACCTTTCATGTCCATCTTCTTTCACTTAGCATCATGTTTTCAAGATTCATCTGTGTTGTAGCCTGTATCAGAACTTTGTTCCTTTTGCGTGAATAATATTCCATTTTCTGGATAAACTACACTTTGTTTATCTATTCATCAGTCAATGGTCATTTGAGCTGTTGTGAACTGGTATGATTATTGGTGTGCAAGTATCTGAGTCCCTGTTCTCAATTCCTGTAGGTATAAAGCTAGGAGCAGAAATGCTGGGTCAGGTAGTAATTCTGTTTAATTTCCTGAGGAGCCACCAAACAGTTCTCCACAGCAGCTGCACCATTTTACAATTCCACCCTCACCCCACAGTTCCAATTCCTCCTGCTCCCCACGCCTCCTCCTATCATTATTATTATTTTCATCCTAGAGGGTGTAAAGTGTTTCTTCCCATTTTTAAGGCTAGACAGCCCTTCAGTTGTTTAAAAACACTGCAAGCCAATACTGTACAAATGGAACACTGACTTTCGCAGGCCCTGTCCTGCACATGGACCCCGGTTTACAACGTCCGCTTTCCAATGCCGGTAGCCAGGTGACTTCTGGATGACTGATTGCCCTCACCACCCCCAGATCTACAGCAGCCGGGAGGTGGATGAGCTGCTGGCAGAAATCCAGAAGGCCCAGAGCCTCCGGGTCCATGTGCAAGCCCTGCACCAGAGCGCCCCCTGCGAGGAGCGGACCGGCTTGATGCACGAGGTAGGTGGTGAGAGCCCCAAGCTCAGACCGAACAAAGCGAGGCCTCGCCCCCCGCTGTCCCAACAGCTGTGAGCTGCCCAGGCCTCCGCCGGAAGGATCCTGGTGGATTTTCTAAGCGAAAGGTTTATTTCAGAGAAAGGCCAGGAGGCTCCTTGACACCGCTTCCCCCTACCACTGCCCCTCCCTTCCCCCCAGTTTGGAGAATGATGAAAGCCTCAACCACACAGGGTAGGCTGTCTTGAAGACGGTCTTCCCACCAGTATCTCATTCAGGGCAAAGGCCCTGCTTGAGGACGCTTAATTTAACATCAGGAGAGTAACTCAGAGAGCTTATGGACACAATCACAGTTAAAGCTGCGTACAGAAGAGAATTGGGAATGCGTTTATAGCTTCACAGAATGAATAACACAGGACCTAGACTGGGATTTTATTTTATTTTTTTATTTTTTTTTTTTTTGTGGTACGCGGGCCTCTCCCTGTTGTGGCCTCTGCCGTTGCGGAGCGCAGGCTCCGGACGCACAGGCTCAGCGGCCATGGTTCACGGGCCCAGCCGCTCAGCGGCATGTGGGATCTTCCCGGATCGGGGCATGAACCCTTGTACCCTGCATCGGCAGGTAGACTCTCAACCACTGCGCCACCAGGGAAGCCCTAGACTGGGATTTTAAATTTTAGTTTCAGCTCTTCTACTGATTATCTAAAACAATAACAGTAATTATTAGTATTAGAATAGTTTTCACTTGCTGAGTGCTCACTATAAGATGGGCACAATGCTTAATTCTTTAAATGCCTTATTTTATCTTTATAACAACCGTCTGCGGTAGGTATGTTATTACCCCCATTTTACAGATGAGAAAACTGAAGTTAAGAGTTTTAATAATTTGCCTGAGATCACAGAGGGAAGCTGATTAGTCTCAGTTGAACCCAGGTCTGTTTGATGCCAAAACCTTGCCAGATGTTTTCCAAAATGAAACGCATGTACTCCTTGTAGTTTGCAAGATGATTATAAGGTGATACATAGATTAATATTCTTTTCAATGTTATGCATTTAAAACTAGCTCATTATGGCAGAAATAGATCTTTCTAAAATTATTTAAGTACAAAAAAGGAAGTCAAAAATTGAAATTAACATTAATTTCAATTAATATTATTAAAATTAATAATTAAAAAGATTTAATGTTATATGTTTGATTTTTAAAATATTAAGTAAATAACAGTACAGTGGTACTCATAGCAAAGTTCATGAAGGAGGTACTCGAAAGTCTGAAGTTTGGGAATTGCTGTTCTGTGTTTTCCTCATACATGAACTATGTGATTTAACCTCTCAGAACCTCAGGTTTTTGTTTGTAAATGTGGGCGAGGGAGGCTGGGCTAGATCAGGGCTCCCTAAATGATTTGGTGCAGGAGACAGTTTTTAGTTCCTTGGAGCCTTATATCTGAGCCCTCGGCAAGGCCACCTGTCATCTTGGAGTCCGAGGTGCTTATCTTAATGGTAAGGGTGGGAAGGGGTGAGGAAGATGGACAAATGAAAGAGGAAGTCAGTTTCTGGGTACATCTCTCTCTTCTCCTGGGAATTCCAGAAATCTCCTGAGAAGCGGATGGGGATAGTGGGAGGGGAAGGCAGAACTGCCTTTAATGTACCAGGTAGTGTTTTAAGATACTCCCTTGGATGGATGGGGGAGACTGTGAACTTTCCAGCTCTAAAATATGATTATGTAAGGATGATTTTTCATTTCAATTAGATTTCCGCAGAGATTGCAGAGAGGCCACTTGCGAGTCTCTTGCCTAAACCCCCAAAGCATGAGGATCCCCTCACAATTGAGTTCCCAAACTTGGACAAGTCTTCTGCAGAATGGCTAAAGACCAATAGCCTGAAAGGTAAATACCCAAAGAGGGAAGAACCCAGGACTCAGGTGACTAACTGAAAGGAATGAACCCTTTGGGGCTCCATGAGTGGTGCCTCAAACCCCACCATTTATTTTTACAGCCAAGAAGCTAAGCCTTTATCAGGTTCTGGCACCCAATGCATTCTCTCCCGTAGAGGAATTTCTGCCTGTTCTCCGGAAGACAGTATCATCAACTATCCATGAGGTAACTCAGATTCAGAGTTCTGTCCAGTCCTTTGCAGGGGAGCTCCTGAGTGGTATTTCCTTTTGGAAATGTTCAGGAAATAGAAGTCATAAGACAGAGCCCAGGGAGCAAGGGCCTGAGGGCCTGGAGTGGGATGGAGGCGTTCCACCCAGGACTCTAGAACTCTCATCAAATCTACTCTAACTGCTGTTTTTCAAGGAAATGAAACTTGGGAGGTTGGGGTAAGAGGAACCACAGTCACCTCCTCCCTGGAGGTTTTCCTCCTCCCCATTCAGAACACACTCTCCTTGTGTCCTCGCTGTACCTTGTACAGACTTCTACTATCACTCCTGTAATGCGCTAATGTGTGTATTTGTTACATGTCTAATCCCCACCGAAGTATGAGCCCTTTAAAAGAAAAAGCTCTTCTCCAACCCTCTATCCCCAATATCTAGTACAAGTAAGCACTCAGTGAATGGTGGCTGAGTGGGTGGAAGGAAGGATGGAAAGAAGAATGAAAAGGATGAATGAGCGGATGGATAGAAATGATGAATGAATAGGTAAAAGAATGGATGGATGGTTGGATGGATGGATGGATGGAAAAGTGAACAGATGGACAGATGGAAGGGAAAATGGAAGGATGGATGACAGGATAAAATTAAAAAGAGGAAAGGATGGGGACTTCCCTGGTGGTCCAGTGGTTAAGACCCTGCGCTCCCACTGCAGGGGGCCCGGGTTCGATCCCTGGTCAGGGAACTAGATCCCGCATGCCACAACCAAGATCCCGCACGTGGAAACGAAGGTCCCATGTGCTGCAACTAAGACCCGGGCACAGCCAAATACATACATTAATTACTTAAATAAATATTTCTTTTAAAAGATGAAAGAATGAAAGTAAAGATTAAAGGAAGGGTGGAAGGATGGAAAAATGGAAGGATGGTATGATGGTAATGGGCGAATAGAAAGATCAGTGGAGGGACTTCCCTGGCGGTCCAGTGGTTGAGACTCTGCGCTTCCACTGCAGGGGGCATGGGTTCGATCCCTGGTCGGGGAACTAGGATCCCACATACCGCACCATGCGGTCAAAAAAAAAAAGAAAGAAAAGGAAGGAAAAGAAAGGTCAGTGGAAAGGCAGAAGAATGCAAGGAAAGAGAGAGTGTGGGGAGGTGGAGTTCTGGCAGCCCATGGATGGATGACTAGATGGAAGGAGTGGTAGTGAGAGATATAACAACTTGGTGGAGGATGAAAGAACAAAATGAACAAACTTGATTTTCAAAGTGTCCATGAAGGCCCATCTGGGTTCCCAAACCTAAGAACTCATGGCTAGCATGTTTTAAGGTCTCCAACTCTGTTATTACCAAACCTCCAACCATATCTTGTAGTAGAGACTCTGATGTTCAGAAGGGCCTCCTGAGAAGGGAGCTGGCTTGCTGTCAGGCACAGTTCACTCAGGGGATTGTATCCTGAAGCCCTCTGCTACCAGCTCCAGATAAGGCAATGGCCTGGTGTGTGGGGAAGAGGGGCAATAGTCCAACCCCAGATGTGCTAAGAGCCCATTTCCCTGTCTTGCATCTCACCTGGAGAGCCCGGTGGCCAATTTAAACTTAAAATCCTCCCCCACCTGTGCTTCTGTTCACCTGCTCCCCTCCTGGCCACACCTGCGTGCAGAAGGCAATGGTACAACTTGAATGGCATGATGGGGCAATGAAGAATATTCACGTGGACCTGCCCTTCCTGTATGAGTACCAGGTCAGTGGTGGGTCCCATCAGTCAGAATATGGGGTGCGGGGAGGGAGATGGGTGGAATGTGGAGACACCAAGCCACTAACTGAACTCCCTCTTATAAACAGAGACTGTGCTCTACCCACAGGCCCCTCTGGAGCTTTCTCCACCTCCTCCCCAGGCAGGGACCT
This sequence comes from Kogia breviceps, assembly GCF_026419965.1. NCBI lineage: Eukaryota > Metazoa > Chordata > Mammalia > Artiodactyla > Physeteridae > Kogia > Kogia breviceps. The sequence continues at coordinate 69,537,454 of NC_081323.1, forward strand.
GGATGCCAGGCAGGGACCTGGATCAAAAGCCTCTGATCCTTTGGGTCCACATTTACCTCCTCCCCATTTGAGGCAATGAAATACTTTGACTCTTCCCTTCCTGATCTTGTGGCAGACTCGTCCATGCTTTAGTGGAATGTTTGTACTGCCTGGATACCCATGGCCTTGACACACCATTCCCAGAGACCAAGTGGGGTACACCCCCTTCCCCCCAGACCCCTTAATCTGGCCATGCTCTGCACAGTCGCTCACTGTGTGTGGCACATGAGTTTGCAGAAACAGCTCAGCAGAGCTATGCGGATGTATGAGAGACGGATCGAGTGGCTCTCCTTGGCCAGCAGAAGAATCTGGGGCACCGTCTGTGAAAAAAGGTACCTTCCCCCAGTAGTGTTCTTGTCCTTCATGGGTGTCATGTGTGACACAGCACTCAACCAACTCGAATTCCCTGTTGGTAGCGTCAGAAGCCATCATTTCGATTAAGGAATAGTAATCACACAGCAGAACCCCTGGAGGGAAAAGTCACCACCATCATCCTCAACATCAACAATAGCGTCACTCAATATCAACAGTGTCACTCAGGAATCTTTCTGTTAAAAAGCAACACAAACTAAGTGCAAATTGACTTAAACAAAACAGGGAAGTCTGGTTAAGGTAACTGAAAATTCTAGACTAGATTTGCTAACTGTCTTCAGGCATGGCTTGGTCCAGAGGTTCATGCATGTCAGGAATCTCTCTCCATCCCTCAGCTCTGTTTTCCTCTCTGTTCGCTTTGTTTTCAGGCTGGCTTTCCCCTCCAGGTGGCAAGATAGCCACCCAAAGCTCCCAACTTCCTTCCTTCTAGTTTAGCACTCCCAGGGCTTGGGGCAACGGTCCATCCTTGAGCTATTCACTAGGGCCAAGGGGGTTTGATGTTCTGATTGCCTGGGGTCAAATGTCCACTCTTAAAACTTGGGATGGCGTCAGCTCTACCAAACTCAAATGGACTGTTAGAGACAGAGGTATTCCCCTTCCTCACCCCCCAAAAATCAAGATGCTGCTGTGAGAAGAGGTAATGGATGCTGAGTAGGGAGAAACAATAGGTATCCAAAATATCATTATCACTTCCATAGCTTACTTGATGCCTTACCACTTACCAAGTATTATGCTTGGTAATACTGTTCATCTATTATATCATTTAATTCTCAAAGCAACACGATGAAGAGTCTCATTTTAAATAGTTTATAGTTAAATATGCCAAGGATCAGAGAGGTATTGTGACTTGCCTAAGGCCACACAGGAAGTGGGACTTGAACCAAGGCCTTCTGACTCTCTATCCAGTGGATTTTCTTTTGCTATCCATAGCTGTCTCAAAATGAGAATGGTGGGGAGGAGATGGGACTATAAGATTTGAAGTAATAAAAGGAGAAGGCTGAATAGCACTAGAGATCTTAAAACAGAGAGAGAAAACAATGATACATTTCCCCAGAGGCCCCAGTTACGCCTAATTCCCCATCTAACTTGCTTAGCTTGTTTCTGTTTTCCCTTCATAGACCCCAACCTATAATAATATTGAACGCTAGTAATTTAAAACAAGGAAATGTACGAAATCATTATATGCAGCCCTGCCCTTAAACCATCTCCACCACGAGCCTTTATACCATGATAGACCCTCCTGGAGAGAGGGTTCTACTGTTGTAAACCCGCCTGTGTTGACTTCAGACCATGGAGATTTGGCCAGCTATGAATTTGGCATGCAGAACTCCCCTGGAAAAAACGTTAAATAGTAAAATGGAACAAAATGAACATTATCTGAGAGGTTCGGTTCTCCTCTTAAAGCTTGTGTTTCTTTTTAGGGTGGTTATACTGCTTGATATCTCTGTGACCAATTCCATGTACATTATTCATATCCAGCACTCCCTGAGACTTCTGCTGGAGGGGCAGCTGTCCGACAAGGACTGCTTCAACATCATCGCGTACGCTTCCTGCTTCCCGCTTCACGTGGTGGGAAGGGCGTGTGCGCTCGGATGCCATCACTGGGCTGAGGCTTCTGGCAGGACGACAGATGTATGGGCACCCAGCATCCTAGGAGGGCCGTCAGTTTATCTGATTTGAATGATCTTGTTTGGGGCATTGAATAATTAAATGGTTGCAGGACAGTCCCACTGGGGCGAAGGTGATAAGCGGCCCCAAAACACATTGCTTGATCAGCCAGGATAAAGTAACTCAGCCCATTGCCCCATTTTGCTACCAAGCTGATAAACACAAAAGAGAAAAAGAAGGGCCCCCAGGCTTGGTTCCTAGCTCAGTTCTAGCAAGCCACAGTATTTCAAACATTCAGAATTCCAATTATAAATGTTAATTATACATAGGTATATCAATATAATTTTGTATATAGTTATATATTGTATATTATATATAGCTATATAGAATTAAATTATACAGTTATATATAAACCTATATGATTTAATTATATATAAACGATATATTTAAATTATATATAAGTATATATAGTATAAATTAAATATATAGTATAAATCAAACTATATATTTAAATTATATATTTTATATATAAATAAACTTAAATTTAAAATGTAAATATTCAATATATAACAAGTGTTTAACTACATATACATTTAAATTATAATACTATATATATTTAAGTTATACTTCTGTCTACATAGTTACTTATATTTTTAATCTATAATTATATATAATTTAAATATATGTATAGTTATATATATACATTTTTTAATTAATTAATTTTATTTTGGGCTGCATTGGGTCTTCGTTGCTGCGTGCGGGCTTTCTTTGGTTGTGGCATCTGGACTTTCTCTAGTTGTGGTGAGCGGGAGCTACTCTTCGTTGCCGTATGCGGGCTTCTCATTGCAGTAGCTTCTTTTGTTGCAGAACACCGGCTCTAGGCGCGCCGGCTTCAGCACTTGTGGCTGGCGGGCTCTAGATCACCGGCTCAGTAGTTGTGACGCACGGGCTCAACTGCTCCGCGGCATGTGGGATCTTCCCGGACCAGAGCTCGAACCCGTGTCCCCTGCATTGGCAGGCAGATTCTCAACCACTGAGCCACCAGGGAAGCCCTGAAGGATTTTAAGCAAGAGTAATAATCTTGAAACGCTCGAGCTACAAGGGGAAGGATGGACTGAAAGGATGCGATACTGGAGGGGAGACGAGTTAGACCACTGCAGGGGTAGAGGGGGCTTGAGCCAAGGCAGTGAGAATGAAAGACAGGGAGGCCTGTGAGGGGTGCGGGGGAGTTAGACTCTACAGAATGTAGTCACTGTTTGGCTGTAGGGGATGAGGGAATGGTGAGGATAGGATGTGCCAGGTGGAGCAGAGCTTGGAAGAAAAACACGTAGAGTTTGAGATCCTCAGGAGTCCGGGGATTCTCCTGTTAGGAGCTCTAGCCAAGAAATACGGGTTTGCGAGCCATCAGCATTTTGGCTGAAGACATGGGAGGGCATGAATTGCACCTGTGGAGACGTGAAGGGGGAGAGATGACCAGCAAGGACAGAACTTGGAAAGAACTGCCATTTGGAGTGTGGGCAGAGAAAGGGAACCGCCAAAGAAACAAGACAAGGGCATCCAGAAAGGCAGGAGGAAGACCGGAGAGAAAGGCGTTTACCCTTTCCCAAGGGAAAAATAACAGAGTTAGAGCCTGCAGAAGCGAAGAAGGAAAGGGAAGAATGCAGGAATCCACTGAATCTGACAGTAGCGCTCCCTGATAGGAAAACAATGAGATATAATGTTTTTGCAGTTCATTTTGGCAAGTATTTAAAAGGTTGATAATACCCAGTGCTGACGATAATGTGGTGAAAAGGGCACTCTTGGAAAGTATTGGTGGAAGTGTAATTTGGTTTAGCCCTTGTATTAAATTTTTTTATTCCAGTATAGTTGATTTACAATGTTGTGTTAGTTTCAGGTATAGAGCAAAGTGATTCAGTTTCTCATCTATCTATCTATCTATCTATCTATCTATCTAGATAGATAGATAGATAGATAGATAGATAGATTCTTTTTCAGATTCTTTTCCCTTACAGGTTATTACAAAATATTGAGTATAGTTCCCCATGCTAGACAGTAGGTCCTTGTTGATTATCTATTTTATATATAGTAGTGTGTATCTGTTAAACTCAAACTCCTAATTTATTGCGTGTCAGCCTTGCACAGGGGCCATGCTAATCTTCTTGGTATCATTCCAATTTTAGTATATGTGCTGCTGAAGCAAGCACTAAATCTTTTAAGTGTATGTTCTTTGTTCCTTCGATTAAGTCTTTCAGTGCAGAGTTCTAATGGTTGGCAAACCTGGAAAAAAGCAAGAGGAAATTGGTAAAATAATCCTGACAATAGGATTCTATTCTATTGAATAGAATAGAATATGCAACTATGCATATTCTATGCAACTATTCAAAAGAATGTGGGAGATTTACGTGAACGCATTCAGAAAAAGTCCTCAATAAGTCCAAATGAAAGGAAACAAATAGTCTAGGTTATGTAATTCCACTTCTGTAAATATATATTTACCTACACATTTTTAAAAAATATGTATTTATTTATTTGGCTGCGCCGGCTCTTAGTTGCAGCCCGAGGGATCTTTTAGTTGTGGCACGCAGGGTCTAGTTCCCTGACCAGGTATCGAACCCCGGGCCCCCTGCATTGGGAGCATGGAGTCTTAACCGCTGGACCACCAGGGAAGTCCTACGCATTTTTTTTTTAATCCAAAAGAATATAGAACAAAGAGTTAACAGAAATTGGGAGAGAGGGATAAAATTGGAGGAATTTTCACTCTTTGTATATTGTTAGAATTTTTATCCAACTGTAATAGAGATATTTCCATGGGAGGGGGAAAGGAGAGCCTTGTTAATATTTATCAGAGAACTGGGGAGGAAGCTTGACTGCAGGGGGTTGAGAAGTAGAAGATGAGGAGGACGTGGTAACACTTTTTCTAGGGAGCATGTCTGTGAGGGGGAAGAGGAAAGAGAGAGAAGTAGCTGGTAGACGAAGAAGTTATATTTAAGAGAGGCGATGGGGAAGACGGAAGTAGACGCTGGGCATATGTGTGGGAGAGAGGTCACTGTGGGACAAGGTCTCAGAAGAGATGGGTGGTGGTGAAGTCAAGAGCCCGGGTGGAGGAATTGCTCTTGAACCAGAGAGGGGACATCTTTACATCTTTTCCTTGTTAAAGGGGATAAATCCTCTTCTCAAAGATTTAAGTTCTGTCTCATAGGGAAAATGAGCTGATACATATACAAAAGAAAAGCTATAGTGCAGATGGAGAGTGAAAAATATGTTGTGAGGATGAATCAGAGCTAAAAAGGGAGAAACGACTCCTTCCCTGGGGCTGAGGAAGTTCACACAGAGAAGGGAGTGACCCTTCTTCAGGAGGGAAGTCTGGCTAAACTGGTGCTGGCTGTGTCTCCACTGAGGGCACAGCTCTGCTCCCACCGTGAATGTGCTGAGATGTGTCATGACCAGCAAGGAGATCTTGTGGCTGGCCCAGGCCAGTGGCACCCTAATATTTTGGGGGTGTAATCAAAATCTTTCCCCCTTTAAATCCTGGGGAGCCCAAAGAGCTGGGGCACGTATTTCCCCCCTAAGAACAATCCCTCTTTCCTTTTTTCCAAGGTTTGGAAGCACCATTGAAAGCTGGAGGCCTGAGATGGTTGTCACAAGCCATAGCAACTTACAAAGCGCCTGGCGGTAGGTGACCTGCTGGGTCTGACGTCACCCTCCCCTGTGCTATTATTTTCTGGCCCCCCTCCCCCAGAAAGTAGCTCTCTCTAGAATCTTTGCCATCCGAGGGACTCAGGCGTGAATCAGGAAACGACCGCCTTCCATTCCCTGCCCTCCCCCTCAGCATGGCCCTCCCTCCCCCCCAGGTGGGTCCTGAGCCTGCAGTGTCAAGGCAGCAGGAACGTCCTCAGCGCCCTGCGGAAGGCTGTGGAAGTGGACTTCAAGGACAAAGACAAACAGCAATCACAGGGCATCTACCTCTTCACCGGGGGTGTCCCTGACCAGGACATGGTGGGTAGAACACGTCCTGAGCATCCCTTGGCCTTTGTGACCCCACATCTTCTGCTAGGTGGACGCCTAGCAACTGGTTTCTCCAGCATGATTTTCCAGTCTGGAATTTATCGTGCCGAAGAATCACCTGGAGATGTTGTTCAAATGCAGATGATGTTAGATCTGGTTCCGAAGGGGCCTGAGAGTCTGCATCTCTAACAAGCTTCCACAGGGTGTCGAGGATGCTGGTCTAGGATCTCAGGCCCAGCTCCCTGGCCAGGCCCTATTAAGATAGTAAGAGAAATGGTGACCCAGGCTCTTTCACCCTTCCATCCTCAGTGCCACATACTAGACCAGGTACACAGTAGGTCCTCAAGAAAGCAATTAGGCTGAACTGACCCAAGATCAGCGGCTTGGAGAGCCGTCAGCTGTGGACCCCTCTTCCCTGTCTCCCCACAGGCCATGCTCAGTGCCTACATGGCCGAGGCCCGTGTGGGCTGTGACTTCCAGCTGAACGTGTGTCTCTTCTACGTGGGAGAGTCACAGATGGACACCACGCCCCCTGCCTGCTATGCCAGCTGCAGTGACACAGCCACCGCCTACCGGGAGGTCGCCCGGGCTGCTGGGGGCCGCTTCCACTGGTTTGGAGACACAGGTGCGTAAGAGTTGGCTGAACTCTCCACATCTTTCTTTCCAGACAGTTGTCTCAGTGCCAATATAGCTCCCTATGCTATAGACATATGCCAGGAAAGCAGCATGTGAAAATCACATTTGCAAATGTACAATTACTGTTCTGGAGATGGATGGTGGTGATGGCTGCACGGCAGTGTAAATGTACTTAATGTTGCTGAACTGTACACTTAACAATGGTTACAATGGTACATTGTATGTTATGTGTATCTTCCCATAATTGTGTTAAAGTGAAAAAGAAAAAAAGTAAAACTACTTAAAAACATTTTAGAATGTCGGGGCTGGAAGGGGTCCTAAAGGTCCCCTAGTTTAGCGTTTCTCAAAAGGTGATGTGTTCGCAGCAGGTGGCTGGCAAGATAGTTGTACATGGAACACAAAGCAACAATTTTTTATCATAGCTGTAGCAGATCAGAATACGCCACCTCAATATGTGCCACTTTGGCATAAGGATTATTTTGAGCTGAAGACAATTAAGAAACAGCAGATGCCAAAACCCCTCTCTGCTCCCCCTTCCCCCATTTGCCTAAAAGCAGGACATAAATTTCTATGTCCTGCTTCTGTGCCAGGAGGAGAAGGATGACTCTTAGACTCGTAAGCTCTGGTTGGCAGCTCTGGGCTCTTCACAGCACCAAGAGGGATCTACGTGACAACCCTCACCTAAAAAACCCTTGTCTTCCATTAGTTCCCTCCAAATATTTACCTTCCCACAGTTTGCCGGCCCTCAAAGCCAAACCCCATTTCCTTTGTCTTGTCATTTCTCTTTGTCTTGTCATTTCTATTGTTCTTCGTTAAGATGCTACAGAAGCCCCAAGTTCCAACCACTCCCTCTGAGTAACTCATCGCTGAGTTTCTCCCCCATGTATGCACACCGCATGCATTAATCAACTCTATTTTTCTCTTGTTAATCTGTCTTTCGTCAGTTTGATTTCCAAGGCCCCAGCCGGAGAATCTAGGAGGGTAGAGGAAAATTTTGTTCCTTCCCCTAAATGGTTATATGATTCTTTTAATATTTCATTTAAAAAATGCTAGGGGGCTTCCCTGGTGGCGCAGTGGTTGAGAATCCGCCTGCCAATGCAGGGAACACGGGTTCATGCCCCGGTCCGGGAAGATCCCACATGCCGCAGAGCAGCTGGGCCCGTGAGCCATGGCCGCTGAGCCTGCGCGTCCGGAGCTTGTGCTCCGCAACGGGAGAGGCCACAACAGTGAGAGGCCCGCGTACCACAAAAAAAAAAAAAAAAAAAAAAAAAAAAAAGCTAGCATTCATTGTCAGCAGTGACATAAATTTTCTCTTTAAAATATGCTTTTAAAGGATGCTAACTAGACTTCTATGGTGATCATTTCACAATATATACAAATATCAAATCATTATGTTGTACACCTGAAAGTAATATAATGTTATATGTCAATTATATCTCAATTTTATATATGTGTGTACTTTTAAGTAAATGAAAGTGAATTGATTAAAAATATATGTTAAGTAAATTATGGTTTAGGTGATAATGCAGACAAGGCAAAATTGTGGCGTGATTCAGGAGGGACTGAAGCTTAGGACATGCTAGTGCATTCTGACCTCTCTGATTTACGGATGAAGAAATGACTGCCAAGAACATGAGGTGCCTGTGGTTACAAAATTAGTGGCATAGCCGGGGGTGGAACTCATGAAAAGTGCTAGGCATATACATTTAACTTATTATTGTTGATTATTATTAATAATAGCAAACATTTATAGAATAGCTATTATATGCCAGACACGGTTTTAAGTGTTTTGCATATGTTGTGATACATTCCTCACAATAACCCTATGAAGTGTGTTATTACTAGTATCCCCATTTTACAGATAGGGAAGCTGAGACACAGAACCCAAAGCATAAATGTAGTAAGTAGTAGAACCAGGATTTGAACCCAGAGTCTGTCTTGTTAGTCATTACACTCTAGTCCCTCTCAAATAAGTCATATTTGAGATATTACTACAGACATTATTCACTACAGACATTAGCTACTTTAATTAACCCCAGGGTGGATCTTTTTATTCACTGGAGGAGCAGGACCTTTCCCCTGACCTACGCTTCCTGTGGGTGAGAGCTCTTGGCTGGGTGCCAGGGTGCTGGGTCCCAAGGCCGGCCCCGCTCTTGGTATCCTCACTGTACCCGTCCATCCTCTTTACCACCAGAAAGTATGGGGGGGGGGCTAGTCAGCTAAGCCCATTAAGACCCCACCCTGCCCCTTGGGCTGAGGTCACCTCCACATGGTCCACGTGTTTACAGATGTGGACACTTGCCAGAATCTCCATCCCTTCCCCACGATCGATCATGATGTGCTTTGTTTCCAGGTATTTACGAAAGCGATGATATCAGTGCCATCACGTCTGAGATGGAAAAGGCTCTCAACTACTCCCAAAAGGTATGCCTTAGGTGTGGGGCAAATGACTGTGCTGGCTTTTGTATTAGGGTCCTGGGGCTGGTACCACAAACTGGGTGACTTAAAACAACAGACATTTATTCCCTCACAGTCCCAGAGGCTAGAGTCTGAAATCAAGGTATCAAAAGGGCCATGTCCCCACCGAAGGCTCTGGGTAGAATCCCTCTTTACCTCTTCCTAGCTTCTGGTGATGGTTGCTGTTAAAGAAATGAAATTGCACTGGACGCTTGTTAAAAATGGCAAGGAAGACATTATTCAAGACGACTGCAATCGGGGAGAGAGATTGAACTCAACTCCGATTTTACAGCAAAGATAGCTGGGCATTTATAGCCAATGAGCAGAGTGAGAGGGTCAGTGGATGGAAAATTACTAAGATGAAGTTGACTAGATATCGAGGGTAGGGGGATTCTTGCTAAACGGGCTCAACAGGATTCTTTGCTAAAACCGGGTTCAGCAGGCCAAAGTCAAAGCCCAGTCAAGAAGAGGGCTCAGAGGAACATGACTAGAGTTTGGTCAAGGAGGGAGTCCTTGGCACCAGCAATCCTTGCCTTTCCTTGGCTTGTGGCAGCAGAACCCCAATCTCTGCTTCCATCTCTACATGGCTCTCCTCCCTCTGTGTGTGTGTCTGTGTCTCTTCTCCTCTTATAAGGACACCAATTGTATTGGATTAGGGGCCCACCCTCCCAGTACAACCTCATTAACTTACATCTTAATGACATCTACAAAGGCCCTGTTTCCAAGTAAGGTCACGTTTATGGGTACAAGGGAACTTCAACATGTCTTTTTGGGGGACACGACTCATCCCACATCAGCTTTCCACCTTTGTGCTGATCCACAGATACCAAAGGCTTCCATTGAAATGTGAGAGTTTCCTGTAAGTCACTGGTTTCAGGTCCGTGTGCTCTACATCTTGGCCTGTACATTCTTGAATACATCAGTCTCATTCCTAAACTCAAGTCCTTTGTACCTGCCACTTCCTTCACCAACTGTTCCCCTCCCAGGTCATCCATGGTTTGCTCCTTATGACTCAAATTTCACTAATATGTTACCTTCTCAGAGAGGGAGTTGAGCAGTTCAAGGTGAGATGAGAGCGGGACCAGTTCGCGTCGGGAACAATGAGAATGGAAATAAGGGAACAACTATGAGAATATGTCTTTAAGGAAGAATTGACCAAACTTGTGGCTGATTGAATGAATGGGGTGAGGAAGAAGAAGAAATCCCAGGATGACTCCCAGGTTCCTTGCTGAGGGACCTGGTAGACAGTGGTGCCATTGACCCAGAGAGAGAAAACAGGTGGGGATTCAGGGAGGGTGGGCCTAGAACAAAGGTGAGTTTGCGGGTCTTGTGAAATAACAAGTGGGGGCATCCTTCAGGCAGGTGGATAAAGATGAGGCCTGGATCTTCCCTGGTGGCGCCGTGGTTGAGAGTCCGCCTGCCGATGCAGGGGACGTGGGTTCGTGCCCCGGTCCGGGAGGATCCCACATGCCGCGGAGCAGCTGGGCCCGTGAGTCATGGCTGCTGAGCCTGCGCGTCCGGAGCCCGTGCTCCACAATGGGAGAGGCCACAGCAGTGAGAGGCCCACGTACCACAAAAAAAAAAAAAAAAAAAAAAAAAAAAAAATGAGGCCTGGACATAGAGGTATGGGGCAGTTCAAGCCATGGGGGTGGACAGAGAACACGTAGGTGGACGTGACTCACATTGCAAATATGACCATTGTCAGGACTGCCCGTCTCCCCAACTACATGGTGAGCTCTTGGGAAGGCAGGGCCATAGATTGGCAAACCTGCGGCTCCCCTAGACGTGCCTGAGCTGTCCTCCCAGAAAGGGCCCCTCTTTGGTGCTTGTATTAAACTGCTTTTCAGGTGCACATTAGTCCTGCTCCCTCCTCTGATAAACTCGTTCACAAGGTGTTAATGGGCACTAATGGTTTAATCCACCCTCCTTATGATGTTAGTTACATTTGAGTGGTGTCTTCTAGTGCCTTGATCGAGAGTAATTATTGAAGAATCTTTCAGGCAGTTGAGAAATATATAGGCAAAGGAACAAAGTATCACACCACTATTCTGCCAGCATCCAGGGTCGGCCCAGGGCACATGGTGAGCTGACCACCCCATGTGGCTGCTGGGTCCACATATGGAGAGAACACTGGCTTTGGAACAAGACCTGCCTGGGATTGAATGGAACATCCTCTACTTACTCATAGTATGGCCTTGGACAAGTCCTTTAAATTCATAAGCTTTGGTTTCCTCACCTGTAAAATGGGGATAAGATAGCACTTGCCCTGACAGTGTAGTTGCATGTCTTGTTGGCAAGGAGGTTTGAGACGCCCAGGCAGTAACTAGCCTGGTGCCCGATGCATCCCAGGCCCTCCATACATGGTACTTATTATTATTATTATTATTTGGCTGCGTTGGGTCTTCTTTGCTGTGAGTGGGCTTTCTCTAGTTGCAGCGAGTGGGGTTTACTCTTCGTTGCGGTGCGCGGGCTTCTCATTGCGGTGGCTTCCCTTGTTGCAGAGCACGGGCTCCGGGCACGCGGGTCTCAGCAGTTGTGGCCCGCGGGCTCGGCAGCTGTGGCGCACGAGCCCAGTTGCTCCGCGGCATGTGGGATCTTCCCAGACCAGGGCTCGAACCCGTGTCCCCTGCATTGGCAGGCAGACTCCCAACCACTGCACCACCAGGGAAGTCCCATGGTGCTTATTATTAATAGGCCTGATCCACAGTGCTCTTGGCCCCAGGCAGCACTCTAGGGACAGAAAGAGGAGTACAGGGGCCCCAGTGGCCCCAGCACCTCCTGCTGTGTGTGTGTGTGTGTGTGTGTGTGCGCGCGCGTGCGCGTGCACCAGTGCCCTGCATGGAGACACGCTGGCTCGGGTGCTGCTGACACTCCCAATCCCCCTGCAGTGTGCCTTACTCGTGTCATCTCTGAAGAACCAGTCTGGAAAAGAACAGGAAAGTGCAGCCCTCCTGAGAGAAAAGCCAAAGATGCTCAAGCTGAGAAGTCAGCCCGGGAAGTTCTGTCCCTCCAAGCCCACAGCACGCTCTGTGGCCAGAATGGTTTGACTCCCCTCCCTAATAACACACAGGGGATTTTGTTTCTGCCTTGTCTCCTGGTCTTTCCTAGATCTTGAAGTGGCCTGGGCCAGGCCCCCAGACCCCAGGGCCAGCAGAGCTGGGAGCAGGGTCCTTAGTTGTCAGTGTCCTGGCCTCCAGGGGGAGGGGACCCCCGGGGGCGCTGCTTCTCAGCTCTGGCCACCCCTCCACCCCACCTTTGACTCCACCTGGCTGTCCCAGCTTTGCAGTACCAAGGGCTCCATGGACTCGGCACCCTCTGTTACACGTGCTGGTTGTAAGGCAAGAGGGCTTGTCCGGGAGGGTCTCTCAGGGCAAAGGAATTCAGGGCCTGGGGCGTCTCATGGGTTCTTTCTGCTGCTGCTCGAGGCTTTCGGGGGCCTGATAGGAGCCTGAGGGGGGACCTGGGCCTGCCCAGGGCTGATTCCCGTTCACAGCCTGTCAAATCTGTCCCACATAAAATAGCCACCTCGGGGCTTCCCTGGTGGCGCAGTGGTTGAGAGTCTGCCTGCTGATGCAGGGGACATGGGTTCGTGCCCTGGTCCGGGAAGATCCCACATGCCGCAGAGCGGCTGGGCCCGTGAGCCATGGTCGCTGAGCCTGCGCGTCCAGAGCCTGTGCTCCACAACAGGAGAGGCCACAACAGTGAGAGGCACATGTACCGCAAAAAAAAAAAAAAAAAAAAAAAAAAAAAAAAAAAAAAGCCACCTCGGCAATCAGAAGGGGCCTCTAGAGGTGTGTCTGGGGGGAGACCCCAGACTCCACAGCACTTGCAAGCAGAAGGGCAGTGAGATCTGCGAGCGCTTCAGCATTTCACCAACTGACAGGCCCCTGTGAACACAGCACGTTTTCAGAGTGAAGAAATCCACCCAAACCGTGTGCAGCTGACTCCCTTCCCGGGGTCAGCACTTCCGAGTGGTTCTATCCCCACGGGCACTGCCCTCGTGCACAGAACTCCACCAGGTTTTGGGCACCGGCCCAGAGACATCACGCCTTCCCGTCTTCCCAGATTCTGAGGTGAAACCCCGCGGTCTCGGAGCCCGCCTTGGGCCTTCAGTGCTTCCCAAGCTGGCTTGGTTACGAGGGGGCTTGGGCTTCGCCAGGGCCTCTAGCAGGCCTCCTGAAATGCAGGTGTGGGAAGTTGGGTTGCTGGCGGGTGGCTCTCTGGGATGGCAGCTCTGGGCATTTTTCACAGCCACCACCCAGAGGTCTCCTCCGCTGGTCCAGGCCCTGGGTGACTTTGTTTAACCATCACCACATTCCGGTTATGCCCGGTAATGAAGGAACCCCTTCCCTAAAACCGAGGTGCCCAATAGGGCACAGAAGTTACCTGAGTGGTTGCTTGTCATGCTGGAGGCCCAGAAATCCCAGTCCAGTAGGAAGAGGGGCAGGTAACTGGTGAAGAAAGTTCAGGCAAACCCCCACAGTTGTCCTAGCAGGCCCTCTCTCATAACACACACACTCACGCTCTCACACACACCCGTGCTCACACATGTGCACACACTCTTCACACACATGCATGCACACTCTCACACACATGCACACTCTCACACTCCCATAACGCACACCCATGAGCGCACACATGCACACGCACACGTACACACAATGCACACACGCGTACACATGCACGCACACTCACACACGCATGCGCACTCGCACACTCACGCACTCGCACAGACACGCATACACACAACGCACGCACACACTTCCACACACGCACACACTCACATGCACGCTCTCGAACATACACACTCTCGAACATACACACGCAACGCACATACACTGTCTCACACACTCGCACACACATGCAAACACACTTAGTCGCGCACGCACGTGCGCGCGCGCGCACACACACACACACACACACACACACACACCCTTTTTCACCTCAAACCCCAGAGTCCTCTCTGAACGTGCAACAGGAGATGGGGCGAGCGTGTGAGAAGTCTATTTCCTGAGGCCTCTCCATGCAAAGTTCCTACTTAACAGATTGAGGCTGGGGTGCCTGGGGTACTGCCCCCCCCACAGAGAACAGACCTCTGATGGAAAAGACTGCTGTTTTCTAGAGCATTAAAGGTGACCCTGACAGAGAGAAGAGTCCCCCCTTGAAAGCTCTGCTATGGAGTCCACTCAGTGGCCAAGCGGGCGTCCCCCCAGGTAAGGCACGGCCATGGGGGTGGAGGGGTGGACAAGCACGGCTGAGGCATGGATTCGTGACGACAGTAACTCAAGGGATCAGCAATCGTGTGCCAGCCCTTCTGCTAATATTGTCCCATTTAAAGCTTGTAACAATCCGTCCTGAATGGCAGGGAATCTATTAGTTCCTCCATTTTACTGATGAAGCAATTCAGGCTCAGAGGGGCTAAGGAGAATGTCCAGTGTCAGCCGGTCATGACAGGGCACCAGTATTTTTATGAAAGTACTCAGCTCATGGCACCTAAGACCATGTGTCTTCTAATGTCAGACACATAGCAGAGCGGCTCAGAGCAGAGTTCTGGAGTCAGCAAGACCTGGATGGAATCTTTACTCTGCTTCTTACCGACTCTGAGTCCCACTTACCTCATCTGTGAACTGGGGTACTATGAGGATAAAACAAGACAGGCTACGGGAAGCACTTTGCACCAAGCCTGGTAAATATCAGCAGCTCTGGCTTTACTGATCCAGGGGAGGCCAGAGGACCCGGGTAGTCCCAAAGGACCTCAGATCCCCCTGGGAGCCCCATTTCAAGGGCAGAGCATAGCTGAAGTTGACTAGTCTCTAAGCCAAGCTGCACAGCTTCACCACAGAAACCCTCAGGGCTGCTCCAGCCGACAGGCCAAATGTCCTCTAGCTACAGCCCAGCCAGTGAAAAAAGGGACTGCAGATCGGAGGAGGAAGACCAAATCAAGGGACGCAGAGACCTCTCTCTCGCTGTTCTATACAGAGACAGGGAATAATGTGGGTAAGTCGGAGGCTGCACAGATTTCTGGACAGCCCCCTTTCCCCATGGGACCTGGAAGGTGATCAGGCCCCAAGGAAAGGAGAAATCTCCCGCAGTCCAGGGACGTGGGCAGCAGTGCACCCCAAGCAGGCCTATCCTCAAACCACTCACATCTCCCAGCCCAGGGAAATGAGCTTGCAAAGTCTTGACACAGGCAGGAGAATGGGAAGAATTGATGTCGGCATCTCCCCAGGTCCTTGGGCGCGGCGCTCCTGCTCCGTGCATGAGGGGCAGTGTCCTCAGACTGATGGGAAGGGAGTGGAGATGAGTCTCCCAGGCCAGCTGGATTGATTGCTGTGAAGTGGCACAGGTCCTGGTAGCAACTCATTGACATGTAGAGAAGGAAGATCCCAGCATGCTTCCCCAGATCAGCACAACAGCCTCCCTCCTACCTCTCAGCAAATTGCACCTAAGGGATGTTACAGCTGACTTGATTGATAGAGAAATTGACATGCAAAAGGGAGGCTAGCGTAAGAGAATTGCACAAAGTAACCCTGCTCTGTTTCTCCCAGGCTTCGTGTACAGGAAGTACCCTCAAGGAAGAGGCCTAAGAAGGACTAGCTCTTCTATTGAGTTGCCCAGAAAGGATACAGTCTGCTCCAGCCGAGAGGTATTATGCTGTCTGCACCAGCACATGCCCCCACGCGATAATTCCTTCCACCAACCATTATTTCTAAGAGGGTGGGTATATTTGGAATTGAGGCCAAACCTGCTTAGAGTGACTGTTTAAAGTGTCAGGATAAGGTTTCAGTAGAACTACGTGGGAACTGTTTAAAGTGTCAGGATAAGGATTCAGTAGAACTACGTGGGAACCTGGGTCTGCCACTTCCTAGCTAGGTGACCTTGGGCAAGTCACTCAGTCTCAAAGTCTTCCTTTATAAAATGAAAACAATTGTACCTAATAGGATTGCTGATTAATTGAAGTATGTTTTGTGTAAAGTACTTAGTGACGTCAGATCCTTTTGGGTGCAAGCAGCAGAAATCCCCCTTCTTGTACAGATCCAGAAGATAGAACCTCTTTTCTTCCCACAACCGGTCAATAAAAGTCTGAGCTTGGTTCTGACCCTGGATGCCATGCTCTGATTGCTTTAAACTGAGCCATTCTTGTATCTCTCATTGTGACAAGGAGCCTGAGACTATCCTCATTGGTTTAGAGTCTAAACCTTAGAGCAATCAGGGTTTCCACTCAAATTTCATGGGGGAGGGTTGAAATGGAAATTGGGGAGGCAACAGTATCCACCAGACGAGGGAGTAGTAAGTGCTCAATAAATTTTGTTCCCTGTTCCCCGTATTTCTTGTGCATCTCTCCCCAGCACAGGGGCAGGAATCTGAATGTGATGGAGGCCCATTGAGGACCTGGGGACCCCACATTGCAAATACAAGACAGATTTCAAACATGGGTCAATCATTCCATTAAGCCTGGATTACCCAAGATAATAGTTCTTTCCTTTATTTCAAAGTGGGTAGCAAATTATGGACTAAAAAAACTGAAGATGGAGATCTCCAGGTACCTCGGTCCCAAGTGCACTAATCAAAAGTCAACACAGACGTCGGCATCAGCCAGATACTGCAGTATCTTCCCCAGCATAGAGATCAATGTAAGTCAAGATTGGTGCTGGGTTTTTTTCCCCCCACCTCCTGGCTCTTCTCAGGCACAAATGGCTGAGTGTGTTGGGGAAAACTCCACATGAAGGTATGCGCCTGGCTTCAATTCCTATTTCTAAGAACCCCAACCCCCAAAGGGGGACTGCCCTCAAGGAATAGGAGATGCAGAATCCTGTTGGAAGAAAAGTCAGCCCCTCAGAGTACCTGAGACCATGCCCTAGGGTTAGAGGGGCTCATTGGAGTGAGAATTAGAAACAGTTGCTGAGAATGTAGGTCAGTGGCTGGAATACTCCCTAATGAGAACTCCGTACCCTGATACTGATGATGGTCCCCTCAGGATGACCGGGAACAGAAGTTATGACAGGAGGTGAGGGGGTTCTCTATTTTCTAGTTTTGAGGTCATTTTTTTTTTTTTTTTTTTTTTTTGGTACGTGGGCCTCTCTCTGTTGTGGCCTCTCCCGTTGCGGAGCACAGGGTCCGGACGCGCAGGCTCAGCGACCATGGCTCACGGGCCCAGCCGCTCCGCGGCACGTGGGATCTTCCTGGACCGGGGCACGAACCCGCGTCCCCTGCATCGGCAGGCGGGCTCCCAACCACTGCGCCACCAGGGAAGCCCCTGGGTCATTTTTTTTTTTTTTTTTGCTTTGACACTGGAAAATTAGTAGACAGGTAAATTTAGTAGACACAGGTAAATTTAGTAGAAAATGAAAATCTAATCGTGCTTTAAAAAAAGAGACCCCATTTTCTCTCCTTGTCCTTTGATATGACATTGTCAACTATCAAGCTAAAAATAGCCACCAACTTCAAAATTATCCACCAGAAAAATTTTATGGGAGTTTAATTATGCTGCCCCCCTCCTCCATCGGAGGTCATCTTTTAGTTTGAAATTTATCGACCTCCCATCCTACCATTAAGGGTTTTCTATTTAAAATTTAGAGATACTATGTTTTTTCTTATTACACTGACCACATCTGCCACAAAAATCATCATCCCAATTCTCACACACCTTCTGAGAACTATGCATTTGGTAGTTCGATAAAAGAAAAAAGCTTTTAAACAAAGAGACAAAAATGTATGCTTAACAATGTTTGAAAAATTGTGAACCACAGTAGACTGAACTATTTTAGGGGGTAATGGGGAGGTGAAGAAATAGCTGACGGGGTGCGGGGGGTGGAATTTTCCTTTGCTTGCCTTAATCCAGGGGATGGTGAGACACATTCAGTGTACCCCCAGGGAAATCGAAGCGTACGTCACACAGCTGGAGAAGGTGATGCAGTGCTATGTCCAAAGGCCGCAATGGCTGCTGTCTGGTAAGCCTGCCTGCTGTCCTGGAGGGCGGAGGGGCATAACGGGCACCAGGAGGGCAACCCAGGGACCCCAGGGTCAGTCCTTCCCAGGCTAGGCACTCACAGACTGTCACCCAGGGACACCATGACTTCTGGGTTCAGAGGTCAGGGAAGGTGCTGGATGACAGGGAGGTGGAACACAAGCCAGAGCACCAGGGAGAACCAGGCCTGTTCAGGCCGCTCTGCCAGGTCGTCTCCCACACCTCGCCTCCTGGGTGTGACTGAAGGGCTGCTGCCCCTCAGGAGCCTCGATTTAGTATTGATTGGGCCCCAATCAATACTAAATACTAAATACCAGTCCATGAAGGTAGAGGTGGGAGGGGCTCTGGACAGAGAAGATGCCCCTGTTCTTCTTTTTTTTTTTTGTGGTACGTGGGCCTCTCACCGCTGCGGTCTCTCCCGTTGCAGAGCACAGGCTCCGGACGCACAGGCCCAGCGGCCACGGCTCACGGGCCCAGCCGCTCCGCAGCATGTGGGATCCTCCCGGACTGGGGCACGAACCCGCGCCCCCAGCATTGGCAGGCGGACTCTCAACCACTGCGCCACCAGGGAAGCCCGCCCCTGTTCTTCTTTACAGAGAGCACCGAGGCCCCTCTGGGAGAGGCGAATGGCAGGGCTGGCTGAGGAGAGCCAGGCTCACATCCCAGAGGAGGCTGGGCTGGGGGTTAGGAGATGGTCTGAAGCATCAAGTCCAAAAGGCCGGGCAGACAGCTGGAACTGAACCGGAGGCTCAGTTCAGGCTTTGGAGCCTGGAGGGTTCCTGGGACGATAGAGGAAGGATCCCAGGGTGGGCCACTCAGGCGCCTGCACAAATTCATCAGGTCCAGTCCTCTGCAGTAGAACCTGGTATAAACAGTCCTTGGGCTGACTGCTGCTTTCCAAAGCCTCTGGAGCGGGCGGCAAGCTCGGGTGCAGCTGTCAGGCCAGAGGCTGAGGTGGGGCGACGAGGTCGTGTGCGTTCCCCATTCCCAACGCACACTTCCCGCCGGAGAGAGTGTGAAGTGCAGCCGCTCCTGGTGTAGTACGAGTCGCGCCCCCACCTCACGTACAGCTACCCATCCAACACCATCTAACGCCTCCAAACGTACCCAGGGGATGCTGCCCTGAGCCACTCATTCATTATTCAACGAATAAGTGTTGTTCTCCTGCTCCGTGCTGGGGAGGTGGTAGGGGAAACACTCCACAGGTTCCCTGAGCTCATGGAACATATGGTCTGGGGGAGACAGTTGTTACCCAAAGAGCAATGGTGACAAGTGTAAGGAGGAGACAGGCATGGTGCAGTGAGAGAGGGGCAGGGGGCCTGCACAGAGAGATCACAGAGGGCTTCCCTGAGGAGGTGACATTTGAGCTGAGATCTGAAGAATGAATAGACGTCACCTGAGGAAAGAGAGGGAAGACTCTCAGGGCATGACTGAGGTGCTAAGCGGGGGAGGAGGCTGAGTACAAAGACTGAAGGAAGCAGGGTGGCTGAGATTAAAGGGTGCCACCATTCCAGGGAGATGAGGCCATGGCCCAGACTTTATCCTAAGAGCAATGGGAAGCCACTAAAAGGTTTTAAATAAGGGGAAAGTGATGAAGTTAGCATCGGCAACAATCCCTCTGGTTGCTGCGTGGAGTATAAATTGCTGAGGGGACGGAGTGAGATCAGGCGAACCTAGTAGGAATCCAGGGGAAAGATTAGGATAGCTGGGGAGGGTAGTGATGACGGAGACGGACGAAGAAAGCAGAGTTAGGGAGGCAATAACGGCGGGGCTCGGTGGCTTACAGGGTGTTTCCGCTGTCTGGTTCCCAAGATGGATCAGCTGGCCTTCTGTGGTGGGAGGCCCCTCGACCAGCTGGCTGGCTGTCCCCGCGGAACATCCCACACACTTCAGGATGGCTCCCCTCATGTCCTCATGTTGCCATGAGCATTGCCAGAGAACAGCCCAGATGAGTCCTGGAAGATTCCTGGGCAGTGTGTCCAGCCAGCACAGGCCACCTTTTCCTGGAGACCAGTGGACCCTTTTTGCAGCAGTTTTCCATTTTTTCTACTCCTGCCTCCAATGAGGTCTGAGGTGTGATTCGGGAATGCTGGACATGCCATCTTCTGCTCCTTGGCTTCCCCCGTGTTACCTCCATTTAGCCTTGAGGCACCAGAAGGGCTGGGGTTAGCGCTTGCCTTAAAGTGTGGATCAGAGGACCTGGATGTGAATCTCGGCTTCGCTGCCAGGCTGTGTGACCCTGGGCAAGTCACTGGCCCTCTCTGTTTCCCCTTGGGATAAATCCCAAATTCTTTAACAACCTCTCCAGCTTCCTCTCTGTCCCTCAAGCATGACATGCTCCTCTCTCCCACTCAGAGCTTTTCACAGTCTGTTCTCTCCACACACACCCCCTCTCATCCTTCAGCCATAGCTTGTCTGCTCCCCACCCTACATCCATCAAACTCAGATTCTCCCAAGTATGTACTCCTTAACTTTTTGTCATAACCCTCAGCAGAGTGGTAGCTGTTGGTATAACATCCGTCTTCCTTGCCTGACTGGCAGCTCTGTGAGGGCAGGGACACTCTCTCATCTCCACTGCACTTTGCTCAGTGCCAGGCACACGGTGCATGCTCACTTGATTTCTGTCAACCAATCTACAGACTGCACGCTCTGTAACATCATTTCCAGCCCCAAACAATACTGTGACACCGCTTAACCCAATCACTTAACTTTAGGGGTGAGGAAACTCAAGCCCAGGGAAGTTATAATCACTTGGGCAAGTCATCCCAGGCAAAGCCACAGCTGAAACCTTGACCTCCCAAAGCCCAGTCCACACACCGGCTCTGCCCTTGGACAATGACCCCTCTAGCAACACCACAGAGGCCGTCTCCCAGTGGGTTCACATCTGATCCATGATCGCTCAGGCAATGGGTGTGGCAAGACCTTGGATTTGATAGCTGCCGTGAGAAAAACCACCCTCACTCCTCCCCTGCCTCTGCCTGCACCCGCCTCGGAGCAGGGAGCCGCCGACTCTTTGGTGCCATTTTGGAGAGCAAAGTGTGCGTCCTGCTGGACACATCGGGATCCATGGGCCCCTCCCTGCAGCAGGTGAAGACAGAGCTCACTCTGCTGATCTGGGAACAGCTGTGGAAGCACTGTGACAGGTGAGAGGCAGGGGTGCTGGTGCGCGGGGGTCAGGAGATCCAAGGGATACTTCCTGAGGCTCCCCTGGCCAAGGTCACTCCCTCCTCAACACGTAGAGAGCACTTTCCTCGTGCCAAGCGCTTTACATGCGTGATGTCATTCAGTCTGTACAACGATCCGGTGATTATCCCCATTCTTCAGCAAAGGAAACAAGGGCTTAGAGAGGTTAAATCATTTGCCCAAGATTGCATAACCAGTAAGAGGCTGAAGTGGGATTTAAATCTATTTCTGTCTGCATCCAGAATCTTCACTGTGTATGTTCTCATTCGCAGGTGGTCCACAGGGGGCCCAGGGCTTGCTGTAGGGCCTTCAGGGATAGGTGTGAGTCCTCACGGAGGTTACTTCCCCTGAGGTCAATATAGACTGGTGCGTTCTAACCAATCTCTTTCACCTCCTCTCCGGCCCCCACCTCTTCTCTGCTCTCCACAGTTTTAACCTGCTCAGCTTTGCAGAGGGCCTATAGCCGTGGCAGGACACTCTGGTGGGGACCACAGATGCAGCCTGTCACGAGGCTATACAGTGGGTGACCAACCTGCGTGCTCAGGGGAGCACCTCAGTCTTGCAAGCATTGCTGGCGAGTTCCACCACCAAGCCCGACCCAGTGGCAAAGCAGAAATACCATCACCCCTATCCTGACATTGCGCCATGCTTTGCAGTTTACAAAGAGCACTTTAGAATTTACTGTCAAATCATTTCATCTTCCCAGCAACCCAGTGAGGATGAGATTCTCGCTGTTCTCGCTTTATAGCTGAAGACACAGAGGCCCAGAGAGGTTAAGTGACTTGCTTGGGGTTAACCAGCTAGGAAGTGGGCCGAGCTCTTTCTCCTAAACTTCAGCAGCTTCCTGGTCTGTCATAGGCTGAAAGAGGAGGCTCTCAGTCTTAATGACAAGTTGGTGAGATCCAACCAGACTTGGGGACAGCAGGCCAGTGGTTTCTGAGTCCTGGTTGGCCCCTCTTCTGAGCCAGACAACCGACATGCTCTTTCAGAAAGCTTTCAGTTTTCCTGATGTGGAAGGACTGTGCCTCCTGACAGACGGGAAGCCAGATACAAGCTGCAGCCTTATCCTCAGTGAAGTCCAAAGACTCAAGGAGAAGAGAGACGTGAAAGTGCACACCGTTTCCCTGAACTGCTCAGAAAGGTGGGCGGTGAGGAGTTGTATCCCTTCCCCACGGCCGCGTGTCTGAGGGGCAAGGCTGATCCTTGCCTAATCCAGGGACTCACATTAGACGCTGAGCTCTCCTGGGCCCAAGTCCTGTGTGTGAGCAGTTAGGAGGCCCTGGGCGGGCATTGCACCGGAGAGAGCCCTCTGTGCCCCTGCCCACCCGTCAGCATCCTGACTTTCTCCAGCGTGGAAATGGACTTGCACCGATTCCCACAGTCACACGCTGTGTTCTCCCATTTCGTCTTCCTTAGGGGCACATTTGTGAATATTTAGGGGGAAAAAGTTTAAAGTAACTGTGGTTATTTTTATAGAAGAACGTATGTTAGACAGGAGAGATTCAGCTCCTTCAGAACATTCATATTTAATCTCTGTCTAAACTGTGAGCTCCGTAAAGGTTTACACGGTGTCCCTGCCAGGCCAGACACATAGTGGGCGCTGGATAGATGTCCAGTTAAGGAATGGGGCCCCGTGCTTTGAGGGTGACCCTCATACGGTGAATCCACTTCACACAGCAGTAGCCCCTGCCACCCAAATACCAGCTGGGAGAGTGGGCTTGGTGATGCTGACACAGTCTCAGTGGCACAGAGACTTGGACCTCAAGGTCCAAGACCCCTTACCCCACTCATGTGACTTCCCCAGGGGCTGGGGGCTCACAGAGACCTCGGTGGGCCTGGCCCCAGCCCTCGGTTCCTCCCCGCAGGACGGTGGTTAACTTCTTGAGAGATCTGGCCTCTCTTACTGGGGGTTGCTCTCACTGCCCTGTCGGTGAGGACTCGCTCTTCAAAATGCAGGGCCTGCTGACCAGGGGCTTCACCGACCAAAGGGTAGGTTGTGGAGCTACTGGGTGAGTTCTGTTGAAACAGCTCAATAACATGTCAACAGGCGTGGCTTTTTCCTCCTGATTGATAAGATTGCTGCTTCTCTTGTAAAACAAAGTATTGACTAAAAAAGGTTGTGTTTCCCTGCTGCTCTCCTTTTAGGCTGCCTCCCCTCGAGGCTGGGAAAGAAGCAGGGTTAGGGGCATTATTTAATAGTAGAACAGTTCACATTCACTGAGCACTTCCTACATGCTACAGGTTTGTTGCATTATGTAAATTACCTCTTTTAAGCCTTCCAGCCATTGTTATACCCATTTAACAGATGAATGAACAGGCTCAGCCAAGTTTAGGAATACACCTAAAGTCAGAGTAAATGGTAGAGCCAGAGCCCAGACACCCATGCTCCTAAATTCTGTGCTTTAATTCCTGCATATTTCTGTCTTCCCACCTTAAATTCATTGAAGCCCAGATATTCAAACGATCTGTTTAAAAATAAATACAGTAAAGTCATAGGTTTTATAATGCATGCAGGATAAGATCTTACAATCTGATAGAAAAATTATATACATATTCGTACCTTCTAGTAATATGCTGCTGTGAATTACAACATCTCCAGGCCAACAAATCATCCAGTAAGACAAACAACCAGAATTCCAGAATTTTTTTTTTTGGTGGGGGGGAATTAAAGTTTACAGAACATTGCATAATGTTTGAAGTCAATGCTTTGCATGATTTCTTTGAGTAACTGTTTTAGGGGCAAATATTACAAATAATACAGAGATTAGAATAAGTAAAAGTAATGAATATTCACCCATATCCTTATTACACAGGAAAACAAATGACGATATTGGGAAGGTTCTCTGTTTCATACCTTATCAAATCAGATTCTTTGAATAGTTTCTGGGTGCAGAGTGGGAGCTTTGCCACTACTGCTCCCAGAGAGAAGAAACAGTTTCATCTCTTTCTTAGCTTCTCTTGCTAATTGTGAGAATTTGTACTTTTAAGGCTAGGCTCTAGAATTTCATTAGTTGACATAAGAAAAAGGCATGTCTGTGGAGCTGTTTTACTAGAAGAAATAGAGAAGGGGCTGGATAGGTTTTACTGATTAACAGTGAGATAAGGTGTATATACTTCTTCTGTTCTACTGGGCAGAGATGTGCTGACTTCAGTGAAGTCCAGAGACCCTCTTAGTTTCCACCATCCCCTCCCTATAGTGACTCTTAGACATCTAACTGCAAAGTGTCCTCTTTGCAGAATGACTGCCTTGACAGGTGGTGAGCTCCCTGTCCCTGGAAACATGCGAGCTGAGGCCCACAAGATTTCCTGCACTGGGAGGAAGGCTGCTTGGAGTTCACTCTAAAACTTTTCTCCAGAGATTTTGGATTTTCAGGTTCCACCCAGTCATTTAACGGATCTAACTTCATACTCATTTCCCCTTTTCAAGGACCCCATGCTGCCACTATTTGAAGGAGATGATTTAAGGAGATTGGCCCAGGAGATCACCAAAGCCAGAAGCTTCCTCTGGCAGGCCCAGTCCTTCAGGAATGCCCTTCAAGCAGCCCCTCCCACCTGCCTCGTGGCTCCAGCCCACCCAGACCCTGGGCCTCCATCAGGTCAGTGCCCATTCGGTCATGACACCCTTGCTCCAAGAGCCCCTGCCCTGCTTCTCCCTGCCAGGCCCAGAAATTTGGGCATCGAGGGTCCATCTTTCTTCATCTCCTGTTCACTAGGTCCCAACTCCAGAAGAAAAACAACACAGAACCGAAGGTCGCTCCGTTTTAGAAAAGTGTTCCCAGGTAAGGGGAGGGGATGAACTCGTCAACGTTTGAGTGTTCGTCAAGGGCCAGGCAGCAGGCTCCATTCTGTGGACAGCAGTGGCTATGGGGGGGTGGGATCAGAAACAATGAGTCCTCTAAATAGAAAGGCAATCCTACAAGGACCCACTCAGCGAATGTTGGCCCAGAGGGAAAGGGGCCCTAGAAAGCTGTAACCCACAGACCAGCGTGATTCCAGGCACCAGGACTCCCTGGAAGCTGAGAGAGGAAAGCCCTCTATCCCTGGGTCCACCCTAATGTTCCCACCTTGTCCCCAACACACTTCAGTCACCAGACTGTCACTTGCTGGAAGTCCTGCACTGAGCCCCCTGCTTGGAATATCCTTCTGCCGCCCTGTGCCTGGTGACTCCTTCTCGTCCATGCAGGCACAGTGCAAGTGGCATCAACTCCACTGTGCAGATGCCCCTGGGACCCATCAAGAGCTGGGAGATTCCAGTCTTCCCCCCATAGCATCCTGACCACACATCCCTCTTTATAGAGGTGACACTTAACTATACTTAGCACTCCACGTTATGCTCCCTTGCTCCCTTGTCTCTTCTCCTTGACCGTGAGCTCCCTCAGGATGAGGCTGGTGTCCTAACCATCTCTGGGTCCCAAGAATCTGCCACGTGGCAGACCCATAGTAAACAGTGAGCATGAAGCTTAGTTGTGAGAGCCCAGCTCTGGAGACCAGGCAGATGCGATTGTTTCTGCCCCAGTCCTCTTGCTCTGTGCTTCCCCACCAACCTGATCCACGGGTGCGATGCAGACTCACCGTCAGCCCATCTTGGAGGAAGAAGAAACAAGTGAGTCTCACCGCCACCCACCGCCCCTGCTCATCTGAACTGAACTGAAGTCTGCTCTGGAGCCCAGTCCAGAGTGAATGCTCAGCTCAAGCCTGTGAAAATCGGGCTGGACCTGCTGGACCAGCCCCACTGTGTACCTATGCAATGACTGTGTCATGTGTTTTGTCAGCTGGGGTCATTTCTAAGACAGGGAAAATTGCTTTTATTTAATTAATAGGATCATAGTTACTTTTAAATGGATGTGATCATTGGTGTGTGTGTGTGTGTGTGTCTCTCTGTGTAAATTTTTGGTGTGATAAAACTTCATTAAAAGACTCGTATCTAGATATATGAAGAACTCTGAATCTATAAGAAAATGATAAACATCCTATTTTTTTTTAATGGACAAAAGGCTCAGACAGGTATAAATGAGCAAGAGGTATATGAAAATAGGTGCTCAACAGCCTTACCCATCAGTGAAATGCTAATTAAAACTACAGTGAGGGGTTTCCCTGGTGGCACAGTGCTTGAGAGTCCGCCTGCCGATGCAGGGGATGCGGGTTCGTGCCCCGATCCGGGAAGATCCCACGTGCCGCGGAGCGGCTGGGCCCGTGAGCCATGGCCGCTGAGCCTGCGCGTCCGGAGCCTGTGCTCCGCAACGGGAGAGGCCACAACAGCGAGAGGCCCGCGTACCGCAAAAAAACCAAACCAAACCAAACCAAACCAAAACAAAAAAGCAAACCTACAGTGAGAACCACTACACACCCACCAGAGTGGCTAAAAGTAAAGGCTGCCAATATGAAGATAGGTACCCTCACGCGTTGCTGGAGTGCAGGGTGGCGCGGCGTAACTTGGTGCAACCACGCTGGAAAACTGTCTGGCAATTTTCACCAAAGTAGAACGTGTGCCTTCTCTCTGCCAGCAATTCCACTCCAAGAGAAATGAGTGCCCACGTTCGACAAAAGACATACACAAGAATGTTTACAGCAACTTTATTCGTAAGGGTCAGAAAATGGAAACTACTTAAATGCCCATCAATGGTAGAAGGGACAGATAAATTGTGACACATCTGTGCAGTGGAGTACTACACATCAATTTAAAAGAATGAGCTACAGCTATATTCAACAAGCTGCATCAATTTTATGAGCAATATTGGGCAGAAGAAACCAGACACACAAGAGTACATACAGTATAATTCCATTTATATGAAGTTCAAGAATAGGCAAAACTACTGTTTGGTGACAGAAGTCAGAATAGTGATTACCTTGTGTGTTGGGGCCACAAGGGGGCTATACCTTGATCTGGCGGTGGTTACATTGATATATACATAAGTAAAAATTCATCAGATTGTTTAAAAACACAGTTTACTGAGACTTGACAAGCCATGGCTTTGGCCAGGCTCTGTACTGGCCCAGGGAGACAGCAGTGATCACAGCCCCTTCCACAGTGGGTCTCAGTCTGGTCACTGTCTTGGACAGCTGCCCTCTGCATCATCTCTATCCACGCCTGTGGTCGCTATAGTATGTCACTCAGGCCGTCATAACAAAGTACCACAGACTGAGTGGCCGTAATAACACAAGTGTATTGTCTCCGGCTCTGGAGGCTGGAAGTCCGAGATCAAGGTACAGACAGGCCCATGCTCCCTCTGAAGGCACCGGGAAAGGTCTGTTCCAGGCATCTCTCCTGGCTTCTATCAGTTCCTTGCTTCTGGCAGCATAACTCCAATCTTCCCGTGATGCTCTCCTTGTGCACATGTCTGTGTCCAAATTTCCCCTTTTTATAAGGATGCCAGTCATACTGGATCAGGGCCCTACTCTAGTATGACCTTATCTTTAATTACATCTGCAACGACTCTATTCCCAGCTAAGGTCGCATGCTGAGGCACTGGGGCTTAGGACTTCAACATATGAACTTGAGGGGGGCACAGTTCAGCTATAACACTTGTATTGTAAATTATGCTTCTCCTCATGAGATGACACCAGCCAGATGACACTTGGGCCTGTGGAACAAGCGTTCTCCAGCCCTGCTGGTGGGAGAGGAAGAGGCTGGTCTTTGTGAATGGAAGGACAGACCAGAGACATGGTTTGCAAAGTAGCGAATCACAGGTGCTGGGTTTGAATCCCAACCTCCTCTCATATAATGATGATAACAGCTACCATTGGTTGAGCACCAACTGGGCAGGCACAATACTCAGCATTCTGCATATGGTACCTTGTGAGCCACAAGGCTTGCAACATCACAACTGTAAAGTACATGCTAGTTCCTGTTAGTGGATGAGGAAACCGAGCCTTGTAGCTACCCAAACACACAACAAGAAAGTAGCAGGGCCAAGACTTAAACCCAGGGCTGACCCCATGGCCTTTTCCCACTACACTCTGAGCCCCTTTTTATCCCTTTGAACCTGCTTCACTGTCTCTAAAATTGGGCTAAAACAGAGTTGTGAGGATTAAGCAAGATACCTTACCACCTGGCACATCGCATGTGCTGGCTGAGTTTTTTCTCTTCCCCACACCCACCTATGTCCACAGAGGAGGTTCATTTAGGTGAAGCCTTTCCAGTAGCCCTCTTCAAACCGAAGTAACCAGCCTTTGGTGCTCTGCAGCTGTGCCCACTGTTGGGCACATGCCTGCCCTCTGCCACTGGCACTTACAAATGAATTTTCCAGGGATGGTGCGATCCATCTGGGTCCCCAGTGCAAGGGAAAGGACAGCACTGAAGAATCACCTATTAAATGTGGAATGATGGCATTGGAGAATGGCTAACCCAGAGGTGGGTGGAAGGATGTAAGAAAGGAAGGGTAGATAGATGGGTGGAAGGCAGGAAAGAAAGATCGAAATGAACTGGATGGATGGAAGCCTTGATGGATAGATAGGTGGAAAGACAGAATAACGGGTGAATAGATGAATGGACGAATGGACAAAAAAATAGTTTAAAATTGGTGGAAGGATGGATGAATAGACAAAGAGATGGATGGAAGAATAGGCGGGATAATGAATAGATGAGAGAGAGGAAGGAGGGAGGGCAGGAGGAAAGAAGGCAAGAGGCAGGCTGAACAGACGGGACCACGTGGGAGAGGACATGGATGGGTAGGTGGGTGGAGAAAGAAACACCGTTTCTTGGGGTTCCAGGCCGTCTATGCGAGCAGGACCCGGACCAGCACGCAGGACCTTCGCGCCTTTTCCCCACTAGCATCGTGGCCCATTTCACCCATCGACCGGCCTCAGTTTCCCCTCTGGGAGAGCGTGCGTGTCCCCGCCTTACAGACGACGGTTGCGGCGGAGGGCGTAGTGGGTGCAGCCGGGACGCAGGAAACCGGCGCGGGGCGGGCTCGGGGCGGTCCCAGGAGCCCAGGCCGGCCCCGCCCCGAGGAGGGGGCAGCCCCGTAGCGCCGGGCTCTGCGCGGAGACTGACTGACGCGGGGTTGCAGCCGGGATCACGCAGCGCCGCGGGAGCCGGGCCGGGTGAGCGCAGCCAGGGCGTGAGGCTGGGGACGCGGGGGGGTGGGGGGGGGGGGTGGGCGCACGCGGCAGCAGGGCGGACCCGCCCCCGAGCTGCCAGGCGGCCGCTCTCCGCTTGGGGGTCCGCTCCTGCCGCCCCATCGAGGCGGGCGCCCGCGCGCCCGGGGTGGGGGGTGGTCCCTGACCATCTTCCACCGATTCCTTTCACCCAACCCCGCTTTGGGTCCCCAGCGACCTGGGTCCAGAGCCAGCCATTCACTGAGACTCCATCAGAGTTCGCAAATGTTCTCCGAGCCTCAGTTTCCCTCCCCGGATGATGGGAACAGTAGCCCCCGCTGCACAGGACCGCCAGGAGGATTAAATGGGGCAGTGCCTTGGGGGTCAGCCGGGTGCTTGGCCCTAGGCTCCCTCATGCAGAACAGACCTGAGTGGTTTCATTCACTCAGCGGCTGTTTACTGACGGCCTGCTTTGTGCCAGGCAGAGGACTGGGTGCCATGCACCCTATAGTGACCCAAACCTTCTTGGAGTGTGCATGCCAGTGGTCTGTGAGGACTCTGCCATCTGTGGCAGTTATGGGGGTTCATTTGACAGACGTGGATACTGAGGTGCAGTGAGGTTATAAGGACCTTGTCCAAGGGCACACCCAGCAAATGGGACCTGAGGCAGGGTCCCAGCCTTTGTTTCTGGAAGCAGCCCCATAGGATAGAAAGACAGTTCTGATGCCACAAACGCTTCCCCAGGACAGAGTCCCCTGGGCCTGGGTAGAGGAGGGCGCCACTCTGTGGTTGTATACCCCCTCCCAGTGGAGGAATTAGACCCATCCCCTGTGACGACTGACATCTGGGGTGTCTCCCCTCCCTGTTACACCCATGAGTGTCAGTGCTTGTATGGGGCATGACTATATCCCTCACTCAGACTTCGGGGAGCAGGGCAGTGACAGAGGAGACTAGAAGATGCTGTACAGCTGTCCCCGTCCCTGCCCCGTGACCACCACCACCAACACCTGTGGGGCTCATCACTCAGTCATTCGGTCACCCAGTGGCGCCTGTTCTTTTTTTTACAGCCACCGTGTGCCACACGGGGCAGAGTTCACCTCTCTCTGTATCCACGGGGCCTGGCGCACAGCAGGCTGACAGTACACGGTTGCTGCTGTTATTAATGATGATAATGGTGATCCGGCCTCCGGGCCAGCCTGATCCTCAGGTGGAGCAGGAGGTGGGGGGCTGGGGGTGAGACGATGGTAACCGTGACTGACAGCCTGGCTCGCTTTAAGTCTAGAGTGAGGAGGACGAGATCCGCAGTGCTGGCCCCCCGAGACCCACAGACCTGATCCTGAAGCCCACAGGGGGCTTGGTAGGCCTTGTGGTGCCAGCCGTCTGCACTGCTGGGGGACCTGGGAGAACCAGAGGCAGCGGTTGCCAGGGCAGAGGTGGTGGAGCACTTGTGCAAGTTTCCAAGGCCCTTTGGATCCCATGGGGATTCCTCCCTTCTCTCCTTCTCCAGGAGGCCCTCCCCATTTCCCCATCAGAAAGCAGTCACCCCCGAGTCAGGTGGGGTTCCCCTTGGCACGAGTTGATCTGTCTCCCTCTGTACTACATGGGAACCGCGATTTTAAGGAACTGGTAGAGAAGTCAGGAATTCTTGCTGTCAATCTCAGCCGTGCGGTGTGACTTTGGGCCTCGGTCTCCTGAGCTGTGAAACCCAAGGCCTGGCTGCTTTGTCTCTGACTCTCTTTGAGGAAGGCAGCAGCCACCTTGGAAATTCTCAAGATTCTGAAAGGGACAGGTCTGGGAACTCAGAGAGTCTCTAATTACTACCAGGAGGTCTCCTAAGCCCCCAGGGGTCTGATAATCCTCATGAGTTGAGACAACTCTAGAACATACGTTCTTTTGTTTTTTCCTACAGGTGGACAGATCCCAGGTCCACATGGCTCAGTAGAAGATGAAGCCCAACCCGGCAGGCTCCTCCCCAGAGGCCTGCAAAGCTGCGGGGCAGGGCGAGCAGAGCTGCCCTGTCTGCCAGGCCTGGGGTGGGGTCTCAAGCCTGGGGTCTGAGTCAGGGCCTGGGCCGGGGCCTGGTGCTGTGTCCAGACCTGGGCCAGGGTCTGGTGTGGTTCTAGAACCTGGACCAGGGCCTGCTGCTGTGTCCAGACCTGGGCCGGGGCCTGGTGCTGTGTCAGGACCTGGACCTGGGCCTGGTACTGTTCCAGCGCCTGGGTCGAGTCCTGGTACTGTTCTGGGGCCTGGGTTGGGGCCTGGTACTGTTCCGGGGCCTGGGCTGGGGCCTGGTGTGGTTCTAGAACCTGGATCAAGGCCTGGTGCTGCTTCAGGAGCGGGGCCAGGGACTGGAGCAGTGTCAGGGCCTGGGAAGGAGCCTAGTGCTGTTCTGGGACCCAGACAAGGGTCTGGCGCAGTGTTGGGGCCTGGACCAGGGCCTGGGGCTTCTTCAGGAGCTGGGCCAGGGACTGGAGCAGCAGTGTCAGAGCCTGGGAAGGAGCCTAGTGCTGTTCTGGGACCCAGACAAGGGTCTGGTGCAGTGTTGGGGCCTGGACCAGGGCCTGGGGCTTCTTCAGGAGCTGGGCCAGGGACTGGAGCAGTGTCAGAGCCTGGGAAGGAGCCTAGTGCTGTTCTGGGGCCCAGACAAGGGTCTGGCGCAGTGTTGGGGCCTGGACCAGGGCCTGGGGCTTCTTCAGGAGCTGGGCCAGGGACTGGAGCAGTGTCAGAGCCTGGGAAGGAGCCTAGTGCTGTTCTGGGGCCCAGACAAGGGTCTGGCGCAGTGTTGGGGCCTGGACCAGGGCCTGGGGCTTCTTCAGGAGCTGGGCCAGGGACTGGAGCAGTGACAGAGCCTGGGAAGGAGCCTAGTGCTGTTCTGGGACCCAGACAAGGGTCTGGCGCAGTGTTGGGGCCTGGACCAGGGCCTGGGGCTTCTTCAGGAGCTGGGCCAGGGACTGGAGCAGCAGTGTCAGAGCCTGGGAAGGAGCCTAGTGCTGTTCTGGGGCCCAGACAAGGGTCTGGCGCAGTGTTGGGGCCTGGACCAGGGCCTAGTGCTGCTTCAGCACCTGGACCAGCTCTGGGGCCTGGGCCAGGAGCTGGGTCAGTACCTGGTTCAGGAGCTGCACCTTTATCTGGGTCAGGGGTAGGGCCTGGGCCCAGACGGGAATCAGGGGCTGGGCAGAAACCCAGTGAGCCAGTGACAGCCCCAGTGCCAGTACTGCAGCAGAAGACTCAGGCCACACCTGTGCAGACCTCTAAGCAGAAGGTTCTGGTGACTGGAGGAGGAGGCTACCTGGGCTTTACCCTGGGTTCCAGCCTGGCCAAGAGCGGCACTTCTGTCATCCTGCTCGACCTCCGCAGACCCCAGTGGGTGCTGTGCCCGGGAACCGAGTTCATCCAGGTGCAGTGATGGCGGGGGCAGGCTGGTGGTGGAGGTCAGGGGATGGGGTCTGATGTGTAACCAGTGCCTGGCGTTGAGAGCACAGGCTTCGGAGTCAGACTGTTTAAGCTCCAACTCCAGCTCCCAGCTGGGCAGCCTTGGCCACAGGGTCTCGCACCTCTGAGCCTCACGTCTTCATCCACAGAAAGGGGACACTAACAATATCTGCTTCGCAAGGGTCTCGTGGGGAGTTGAGAAGACAGTGCATGTAAAACACTGAGCACAGCCTCTGTGACTTAGCTCCATAAATGGATCATCTAGTAAATCCTGCCCCAAAGCCTGTCTGGGCCCTGCAGGTGCTGTGGGCCTGGGTGGGGTGAGGGGCCCGGCCCCGGGACCTGGCACAGCTGTTACCTCTGATTGTCTTGGACCCAGACCTCCTACCTCCGTGTATTCCTTCTCTGTTTCAGGCTGATGTCCGCGATGCAGAAGCCCTGCACCGCGCCTTCGAAGGGGTGGACTGTGTCTTCCACATGGCCTCCTGCGGAATGTCCGGTGCCGAGCAGGTGAGTGTCTCACATGCAAGGCTTGGGTCCTGGCTCTGCCTGCCCGCTTCATGCCTGGCATTCATCGTGCTCTTCACCTACTCCAGGGAGGATTTGGGCTACACCCATGGGACCAAATGCCAGTTCTGCCATTTTCTGCCTGTGTGGCTAGGAAAGTTAACCTCTCTGAGCCTCTGTTTCCTCACCTGTAGAGTGAGGACACTACTAGTACTTATGTCACGACCTCCCCAGAGAGCAGTATAAGAGTATCTACCAAAGCATGCAATACCCTTTGACTCAGAAACTACACTGAGTTATGTATTTGTAGCATTGTTTTTAATAACAAAACAGGAAATAACTGAAATGCCCATCCGTTGGAGATTATTTAAATAAATTGTGATATAGCTAAACGATGAAATTCTAGGCAGCCATTCAAAAGAATGAGATAACTCGATAGGTACTGATAACAGAACAATTTCCAAGGTACGAAAACAGTGTTTGACACTGATTTTTGTTTTAAAAAAAGCTATATACTCACACATTGTGTGTGCGCTGATATTAATGTGTCGATTATCTCTAGAAACACAGAGACTGGTAACAGTCTGGGGAGGGAAAAGGGAGACTTGGAATCAGGAGTGGGAGGGAAATTTCCTCTTCATTGCATTCTTGTTTTTCTGTTTGAGTTATTTTTAACCTTGTGATTGTATTACCTATTGAAAACAACCACAACAAGAATAAATATAGTTTGAAAATCAATAGGGAACCCACCTCCCATGTGGTTGTAGGGATTCAATGAGATGTAAAGGCCTCGCCCCATCCCTGGCGCACAAGCAGCTCTCCCTGTAGCCCAGTTGTTTTTATTTTTCAAAGCCTAGCCCTCTCACTTGGGTAGGGACAGTATTACTTGTCCGTCTTACGGATAAGGAAGCTGAGACTTCTAGAGCCAGGAAACAATCCAACACATCTGAGGCTCTTTTCTGTGTCAAGCCCTGTACCCTGTCCTCTCATGGGGCTTTTTAAATCCTGCTGACCACCCAAGGGGGTCTTTCCTCACTTCATAGATGAAGGAGCTGATGGCCAGAGGAGGGGTAGAACCTCCCCTGTGGTCCAGGCATATGGTGGCAGGAAGGGGCACTAGAGCCCAGGGGCCCTGCCCTGCCCATGGGCCCCTCGGGATCCCTGCCTCTGAGCTGCAGCCCCCCGCCCTGCTACCCAAGCCCAGCCTCACGGCCTCAGCTACAAGGCATGAGACAGCACCCCGACTCTCCCACCTCCGTCTTGTCTTTTAGCTGCAAAAAGAGCAGATTGAGTCTATAAATGTTGGAGGCACCAAACTAGTGATTGATGGTAGGCGCTCAGAGCAGAGTGTGACCTGCTGTGTGTTTGTTCTTCTCTCCCCACCCCTGCACAGGCCCGGCTCTGGGGGGACAGGGCAGGGGGACAAAGGTGGGAGCCTCCCCCCGACCCCCACCCTCCCCAGTAGAGGGCCTGTGGGCAGCACATTCTTTCTGTTCTGCAGGCCTGCCCAGGCCCCGGCATGGGCTCAGCGTGGCCTCAGTGTGTCTGGGGACACGGGGAGTGGAGTTTGCACAGAGGGGTTAGGGGTTGGGAGCAAGAAAAGTTGCTGAAGCACCAAATTAGAAAACTCACATCTGGGCTCTCTGGGCATGTCCTGCCTTGTCCTGCATCCCGTTTTTCTCTCTGATTCTAGAGTGTGTTTTCCCTATGTCCCCACTGAGTGAGACTTTCTTCTGACCTGTCCCTGGCAAGGTAGCTAAGGGGCCGCAGCCACACTGAGAAGGAAGAATGAGCCAGCCCGGCCCCCAAGGGCCCAGGGAGCGGGGACTTGACCCCTCCCCAAGTTAAGGGAAGGAGGCTCTTCCGCCCCGAGCCAGGATGTGTGCAGGAGGCTGGGTGGAGGATTCACCACAGAGGTCCCCATGGGTTCCTCCTCAGCCAGCTCCCTGCTCACATCAGCTGTGTGTGTGTGTGTGTGTGTGTGTTGCCGTGTGACCTGTCGCTGTAGTTTGTGTCCACCGGCGGGTTCCAAGGCTTGTCTACACCAGCACCGTCAATGTCGCATTCGGCGGGAAGCCCATAGAACAGGGCGATGAGGACTCTGTGCCATATTTCCCACTGGAGAAGGTACCTGGCTTCCAGGAGAGGTGGGCGGGGCCAATGGACTTGGAACCCACAGTCCAAAGGGTAGGGATGGGCGGAGCCAGCATCAATTTCACAACTCAGGGTGAGACCCAGGAAGAAAGGGTCCCCGAAACGGCGTGGCACAAAAGCCTTCTCCTGTTTTGGCTGGTCGTGCCAGTAGGAGCTTTGAAATCACATAGACCTGGCCTTGAACCAGCAAAGCCACTTTCTACTGTGGAACCCTGAGCAAACCACTTCACTTGGAGGCTCTCCTTCTTCATCTGGGTGTGATAGCACCACCCTATGGGGGCGTGGAGACCCGGAAATGAGTTGATGTATGTGAAAATGCCCCGTGAGCACTAAAGGACTCCATGTGAACAATCCATCAACTCACGCCCAGCGTTCACATCCCAGAGCAGGCATTGTGGTTTGCGGGAGCCTCCCTGAATCAGCGAGCCCCTGGTCATTTTTACTGCTCTGAACTCTCTCCTCTGTTCCTGTGGCTCCCACCCAGAGGGAGAGGAGGGGGAGTGGGGCTCAGGGCCTGGCCATTTCCCAGTGGGGGGGTCCCAGAAGTGAACCCCCATGTGGTCTGAAGCAGAGGTACAGCCCTGGGGCCGGGAGGGCTGGGTGGGCCGGGCGGGTGTGGCCAGCAGTGTCTCTGACCCCCGTTCGGTGGCTCTGTGCTCCCTGTCCTCTGATAGCACATGGACCACTACTCCCGAACTAAAGCCATTGCCGACCAGTTGATCCTCATGGCCAACGGGACGCCTCTCCCAGGTGAGTACTGGGGGGCCCTGCTCACAGCCAACGTGCAAACCCACTGCTCCCTCCCTGGAGCACATGTGCGATTCTAGCTTTTAGCTGGTATGTTCCCCGCTTCCTTCCGAAGAACACTTCCCCAGGGCCTTGGACATTCATCATCCAACAAATTCTGAGCACCCAGGGATACAGCCTGGAAAACGTCAGGCCCAATCTCTGCCCTCACATTGCTCATGGCCTGGTGGGGAGACACTTGAGCTAGTCCATGTCTAGCTCTCTTTTCTGCCACATAGGAGGGGATCCAGTTTTGGGGACCCTCTTTATAAAAGTACAAACTTATGAATATGCATGAAGTATAGCGCTTTGGAAGGGCTGTGCAAGTGAGGGGCCCTTCAGTAACTGCCAGAAAACTTGGCCTTGGCTGCCTTACTGGATTGCCTCTTTTTACTGTATTGTGATAGAGAAACAATAGTAGATTAAGGACAGGTGGCAGCATGGCACAGTGGCTAAGCACCCACGTACTGGCATCAGACTGAACTGAGTTCAAATCCAAGCTCCACCGCCTCTCAGCTATGTGATCTTGGGCAATGCACTTACCCTCTCCCAGCCTCAGATTCCTCACCTATGAAAAAATGGATAGTGGAATTTACCTCAAAGAGCTTGAGTGAGAATAAAATAATGATGGGCACTGTTAAAAAAAAAAAAAAACCAACATGGACATTTTGTGTTTATTGAGTGCTTACTACATGCCAAGCCCTATTTTCCATGCTGATTTTACCTGCAAAAGTCTCAATAACTCTTCATAGCATCCATATGAGGTAAGAACCTTAGCTACCCCTTGCTTTCCAAACTCAGGAGTCAAATATCAATAGATTCAGAAAGATTCCTGCTATCTAAATTATCATTATTTGCTTTCTGAAATTCAGAAACTAAAAAGAAACAGAAAACCTGGTTTCCCTCATTGTCTAAACTCAGGAGCCAAGTGGATTCGGAGAGCGAATGTTGTTTGAAATTATAATCCCCAATTTTACAGGAGAGAAAACTGAGGCTAAGAGGTTAACTGACTTAGCTCAAGGTCACATAGCTCTTAGGTGGCAGAGGTGGGATTTGAAAACCCCCTCTCCCCCTAGGGGAGTCTAAAACCAGAGCCTGGGGCTTAACCATTGTGATCCACTGTAGCTATGGCTGAGTAAGTCTCTGAGCATGAACTCTTTTCCCTAAAAGCCTCCCCACCTCACCCTCTTACCCTGGGCCTGTCAAGCCTCAACCCCTTATCCCAGTGGGAACATCCATCTGTGTTTCCCAGGAGTTTGACCCTCTGCAGTTGAATTCTCTTCTCTACCAGGGCCTCCCCTGGCTGTACCAGCAGCCTACAAGCCAGACACCTAATCCTCTGGCTGAGAATTATTTATACAAGCATCCCCAGCTTTCCATGGTCAGGAGAGTCATGGATACCCTGGGCGCAGTCCCTCTGTGACGTGGCACCCAGTGCCCCGCTGGCCAGTGTCAGCTGTAGCCCAACCAACCTCCCCCCCACCATGCCCAGGTGACCCAGAGTTTAAAATTAGCTGCAGGCTGTTTACAGAAAAGCTCACCTGATACCTGCCTTGCAGGAGTCCAGCCACGATCGCCCTGGGTGATTTCCAGTCCCTACTACCCAAGCTGGTCCCTGAGACTCTGCCTCTAACCTGGCATGGGGCGCGCTGGTCCCTGTAGCAGAGTCCTGAGGCGCGCAGACCCCAGCTCCATGCGAATGCGTTGTGTCCTCCTGTCTCTGGGTGTATTAGTGTCCTGGGGCCACTGGCACAAATTGCCACAAACCTGGTGGCTTAAAACAGCAGAAATTTCTTCTCTCGCAGTTCCCACAGTTCACAGTCAGATGTCTGAAATCAAAGTGTCATTGGGGCTGCGTTCCCTCCAAAAGTGCGAGGGGAGAATCTTTCCTTGACTCTTCCGGCTTCTGGTGGCGCCAGAAGCTTGGGGTCCTTCTTTGGTGTGTGGCTGCGTCGCTCCAGTCTCCTCCTCTGCCTTCACATGGCCTCTTCTCTTCTCCATCTGCCTCTTCTCTGTGAGTTTCTTATAAGGATACCTGACACTGGATTTGGAGCTCGCCCAGATAATCCAGGATCATCTCATTTTTAGGTCCTTAATTACATCCTCAAAGACCCCTTTTCCAGATAAAGTAGCATCCACAGGTTCCAGGACACCGACATATCTTTTGGGGGGCCACTGTTCAACCCAATACACTGGGCCTCATTGTAAAGTGAGGGTTTTGGAGGGGGAGCAGTCAGGGTGTTTGGCTATGACCCGGAGACACTGACCCTGGCTAATTTATGGAGAAAATGGAATTTATACTGGGATAGCTTCTGGAAAATATATTCCAGAAAAATGACCACCAGGGCTTAGAAAGGACAGGGTCAGGGCAGTTCCAGGGACCTGGGAGACAGGAGCTGGTGATCAGTCTCTCAGTGTGAACCCACTCCTATGATTTTTCGATCCCGTGTCAGTGTTGCACAGAGTCACATTCCTGGGTGAGAACATGGCATTGGCCCAGCCTGGGTCCCGTGGCTGCCATCTCAGGGAAGAGAGGTGCATCTAGACTGACAGTCCCTGCTAGACCTGGTGCAAAGGGGAAGGGGCCACCCAAGGAAGGTGGGCTTCCGGTCCCAGAGGATGGCATACACTAGGCTCCCCAAACTGGAGGCACAGCCACTTGGGAAACCTGAGCCTTGGAGGAGTGGAACATCTTCCAGGAGGCTCCATCTCAGTTAAGGAGTTGGGGTTGGGGATCAAATAATTTACAAATAGTAATTTTTAAAAATTTTAATCTTAAACACAGATGAATTATGAGAATAAATTGAAAAATCTGTAGGTTTTCTTAAGACTTAAAAGGATTATGTTTGGAGCAGCCCTTCAGGCTGTACCCCCAGACTTCCCCTGGGGAGACATGCTCCCACTCCCACCAGTGGGGGCCCCTCAGCAGAGAATTTGGGAAGCCCTGGACCAGGCTTTGTCTTGGTCTGGGGACTCTGCTGGCACAGAGCAGTGAGAGTTAGGGAAACAGGCCCCCAGCTCTCATGCTGATGGCTCTAGTCTTTTCATTTCTCCATTGGTTGTCTGGAAAGTATAACTGCTACCACCAGTTACAAAGCACCCATTTTCCAGGTGAGGAGACCCAGGTGAGAGAGCTGAGGGCCTATTTGTTAGTACTGTGTCACCAGAGGTATTAGTGGAAAGTGCCTGGACTTTGGTCCCCATCTCAGCTCCACGAGGCTGAGCTCTGTGCCCTTAGGCAAATCACATCCCTTCTCTGAGCCTTGGTTCTTTTATCCATAAAACAGGAATAATAACAGCTCCCACCTCATAGGGTTGCTTTGAGGGAAAAAATTCCAGGCTTACCAGAGCACCAGGCACATAGTAGGACCTCTCTGAGAGCCATCATGATCCTTATCTAACTGATGACCAGAAAAAGGAAAGAACTATAGCTGTTGGCATGAGGACGTGTGGGTCTGTGCGCATCTGTACAATGGACACAGTAGGACTCTGGGAGTCCAAGGAGATCATGTCTGTCAAGTGCTGGTTAGACTCTCACGGGCCATGCAGATACCTGCATCTAGGTCTTGCCTCTGTTACTGGCCTGAGAGCACTGTGAGGGCAGGTACCATTTCTTGGTCATCCTTGGATTCTTCACAGCATCCATCCCAGGGCCCAGTGCTGAGGGGGGTGGAGGTGGGGGATGGTTCTGAACAGTGTTTGTTGAATGACTGACTGATCGACTGAGAGAATAATTAATTGAATGAGGAAACCCCAAGGCCCTGCCTTCCCCACTAACCTTTCCGGGTAAGAACCAGGAGATGCGGACAGCCTTTCTGTCCCTTTCCCTGCTCATCCGCCCCTCCCCAGGTCCCTGACTACCCTCCCCTGTGTTGTAGGAGGAGGCGCTCTGCGGACATGTGTGCTCCGGCCCCCAGGGATCTACGGCCCCGAAGAGCAGAGGCACCTGCCCCGCGTGGCGGTATGTTGTCCCAGCCCCAGGTCGGAGGCACAGGAGGAGCCTGGCTGATATGTGTGTGAATGGGGACCCACGGTCACCGTGTCAGTCTTAGGGCAGTGTCCCGAGCGGGGGACCCTCAGTTCTGGGAGAAGTCCTGCCCCCATTAGGCCCACCAGGAACAGAGCTCTCAGGGTGTATCAGCCAGGCCTGGGTACCGGTAGAGGAGACATGGAGCTATGACCCCAAAGAAGCAGAGGAAACTGTTGCCCTGCTCAGACGTGAGCTCCCTGAGGGCCAGATGGCTCATCTCATGCTGCCAGTACCAGGCTTTTCACGCAGAAAACCTGTCTTCAGAGAAGGCAGGTTGCCAGGGATATAGCTACAAGGGGCTCTAGATCCTGTCCTCAAATTTCTCACAGCCTAGTCAGGGAGACAGACTCCATAGTCACAGATTCAGGGTGGTAAGGGCTGTGTAGAGGTGAGAGGGAGACGATGGGAGCACAGCAGAGAGGGCCTGGCAGGGGAGGTCCAGGAGGGCTTCCTGGAGGAAGTGATGGCTGTGCTGTTTGGATACAGAAGGAGATAACCAAGGAAATGGGTTGGTAGAGAGAAAGTGGTCCAAAGAGAGGAAACAGCTTGGGCACAAAGCTGGAAATGAAAAACTGTTCCAGGTTTGGGGACAGGTCAGTGAACAAAACAGATGATTCCCGCCCCTGTGGGGTTTATATTCTTACAGGAGGAGAGAGAGAGAATAAACATGATATAATACAAGGAATGTTTGAAGGTGCCAGGGACTATGGAGAAAGAGGAAAAGTGGAGTGGGGTTGGGGGAAGCTGTGGGTGCCAGCAGTCGGGGAGCCTCTTCAAGCAGGGATATTGAGCAACTTGAGGAGGTGACCAGGTGCATCACACAGCTATCTGGAGAAAGAGCCTTCCAGACAGAGGGAACTGCTAGTCCAAAGCCCTGAGGTGGGGACCTGCTGGCACGTTCCAGGCCGAGTAGCTCGTGCAGACTGAGCAAGAGGGTCTGTGGGAGACATGTCAGAGAGTGGCTGGGGCCACAGCGAAAGGGCCTCCTCTGCCACCTGACCTGGTGGGATGGGTGCCCGGAAGTTTCTGAGCAGAAGAGACACGATCTGACTTAGGATTCAAAAGGATCCCGCAGGGCTTCCCTGGTGGCGAGTGGTTGAGGGTCCGCCTGCCAATTCAGGGGACGCGGGTTCGTGCCCCGGTCCAGGAAGATCCCACATGCCGCGGAGCGGCTGGGCCCGTGAGCCATGGCCGCTGAGCCTGCGCATCCGGAGCCTGTGCTCCGCAATGGGAGGGGCCACAGCAGTGAGAGGCCCGCGTACCACACACACACAAGGACGACTGGGCAGGAACAAACAGGCTGCTCAGGGCCAACAGTCCGACGTTAAAGCATAACAGGGGGCTTCCCTGGTGGCGCAGTGGTTGAGAGTCCGCCTGCTGATGCAGGGGACACGGGTTCGTGCCCCAGTCCGGGAAGATCCCACATGCCGCGGAGTGGCTGGGCCCGTGAGCCATGGCCGCTGAGCCTGCGCGTCCGGAGCCTGTGCTCCGCAATGGGAGGGGCCACAGCAGTGAGAGGCCCGTGTACCAAAAAAAAAAAAAAAAACGGATCCTCCAGCTGCACAGAGAACAAGCGACAGCGGCTGGGGGTGGAAGCAGGGGACCAGTTAGGAGGCTGTTTCAGTGTCCAGGTGAGAGATGAGGGCGGAAGTCAGTCCTGTGAGGAGTGGCCGAATTCTGGACAGATTGTAATGGCAGAGACGACTGGGTTTGCAGACAGTTGGGTGTGGAGAGGGAGGGAGGGAGGGGACAGCCAAAGCTGGCTGCAGGCCTTAGGCCTGAGCCCTGGGTGCTGTGGGCTGAGGGTTGGGGGGCGGCCAAATGGGGATCAGGCACTTACAGGACAGGATAAGTCTGCCTTGTCTATCGGGCAGCCAAGTGGAGACTTCTGGAAGACGTGTGGGGCTGGGACAGAGGAGTCTGGCCTGGGAGCCTTCTGCATGTAGATGGAATTTAAAGCCACTCCAGGCTCGGTCTGTGTTTCTCACCCTCTCCCCCCCACCACCAGAGCCACATCAAGAAGAGACTGTTCATGTTCCGATTTGGGGACCGCAGGACGAGGATGAACTGGGTTCACGTGTGCAATCTGGTGCAGGCACACGTGCTAGCAGCCGAGGCCCTCACCGCCGCCAAGGGCTACGTGGCCGTGAGTCTCCTGCAGTGCTCCCCCGACCTTACTCCTCGGGCTGCAGGCGGGTCCCCCATCCCTCGGGGATTCCTGGCTCACACACGACATAGCTCCCCGATTCAAGCTGCCCGATGGGGTGGGCGGAGAGTGGCCTTTTAGAGCATCATTAGCTCCTTGAAATGACCCTGCGAGGTAGGTGTTGTTGAGCCTGGAATTACAGTCACCGAATGCTAAGCGTTTTCACCTGCACCTTTACCTTGGGCTGTTGCCCAAGGGGGAGATGCCATTATTATGCTCCCATTTCTCAGATGAAGAAACTGAGGTACAGAGAGGTTAAGTGACTCCACTGAGGTCATACAGCTAGTCAGTTGGCAGCCCCGGAACTCAAAGGGACTTGTTCAGGTCCGTCTCCAGGGCTGCTCAGGAGAAGTGGGGAGTTGGGGCAGCTGCTGGGAGCCATCGGAGAGGGTGGGGTCAGGCAGCAGGTATGTGCCTGACCGTCCCCCTCCCCGCGTGTTCCCCTCAGAGTGGGCAGGCGTACTACATCAATGACGGGGAAAGCGTCAACCTCTTCGAGTGGATGGCCCCACTGGTAGGTGCCCGGACACCGCCCCCATCCCAAGTGCGAATTCAGGGATCCCCATGTCTTCTTTCCCTGTCACCTTTTCCAAAAAAGTAGGAGGATTTCACATTAAAGACCAGCTCTGGCAACAGTGTCCACTGGGCAACACTGGAACTGGCTGGAGCTGGGTGGTGGCTGCCCCTTTGGGGGGCTGTGAGCTCCCCCAGTTTGCCATAGTCCCTCCCAGCCCACTTCCTGATTTATGTCGATGTCCTGCCCTGTGGGAATTTGCTTGTGGCCCCCGTACTATGGGTGAGGCCCTGAAAGAGGTAAGTAGAAGGTAGGCAAAGCACAAAGGGAGGTGTTGGCCCTCGGGCCCCTATGCTGCAGCCCCTCTGAGAGTCCTGGCCTCCTCTCCCAGCAGCCTACAGACTCCTGGAAGGGGTAGAGCAGAAACCCCGCGCTGGAGGATACATCCTGGAGGCATTCAGGCCCTTTGCATGTCAACTTTTAACAGCTTTATTGAGATATAATTTATAGACCATACAGTTCACCTATTGAAAGCATACAAGTCGATGGTTTTTCGTATGAGTTGTGCGACCATCAGCAAAACACATTTTAGAACATTTCGTCACCTTCCCAGAGAAGAACCTCCCCCATACCTTTTAGCGGTCACTTCTATTTACCTCTCACCCCACCCCACCCCTAGCCATAGACAACCACTAAGCTACTTCCTGCTTCTGTAGATTTGCCTGTTCTGGACATTTCCTATGAATGGAATGTGGGCTTTGTGTTAAGTGTCTTTCATTTAGCATGTTTTCAAGGTCCATCCATGTTGTGGATGTGTCATATAAGTACTTCATTCTTTTTTATTGCCCAAAAGATATTTCATTCAATCGCTGT
Organism: Kogia breviceps; assembly: GCF_026419965.1. Classification (NCBI taxonomy): domain Eukaryota; kingdom Metazoa; phylum Chordata; class Mammalia; order Artiodactyla; family Physeteridae; genus Kogia; species Kogia breviceps. The sequence goes on from NC_081323.1 coordinate 69,581,261, forward strand.
GCCACATTTTGTTAACCCATTCATCAATTGATAGAAATTTGGGTTTTCCATTTTGGGGCTGTTATCAGTAATGCTGTATGAACATTAGTTGTGTGGACATATTTTCTCATTTCTGTTGGGTATATACCTAGGAGTGGAATTGCTGGATCATACAGTAACTCTATGTTTACCCTTTTGAGGTACTGCCAGACTGTTTTCCAAAATGGCTGCACTATTTTACATTCCCACCAGCAGTGTAAGAGGGTTCCAGTTTCTTCACATCCTGTCAACACTTGTTATTATCTGTCTTTTTGACCTGGAGAGTTTTCATACAAGACCTCAGTTCATCCTATGCCAGCCCACCTCTTCATGCTTCTCCCACCACCCTCCACATGTATGCTTTTTTTAAAAAAATTTAATACCAGCCCTCCAAGGATCTGTTCTCACCTCAAGCCATGTTTCCTTGCAGTTTGAGAAGCTGGGGTACAGCAAGCCCTGGATCCAGGTTCCTACTTCCTGGGTTTACCTGTCAGGTGAGGAAAGGAGTGTGTATGTGAAAACCCTCTATGTGCCAGATGTACATGCATTACCTCATTTTAAACCCAGAGCCAGGACCTGGCTGAGGCGAGTGGGGCACTGAGAGCACAAAATTTAAGGAAACCCTTACTCTCGGGAGTCAAATGCTCCAAGCCCCATCTGCACTTGCCCAGCCCTGAGAGCAAGTGCCTCCTTAAATTTTGCACTCGAGGCACCTCACTCCCCTCACCCTAGTCCTGGCCCGGTTTAACCCTATCCTACTTGCAAGGTGGGTGTGGTTAGGCCCATTGTAAAGATGAGGCAACTGAGGCTCTGAGAGGTTAGCAACCTGCCCATGGTGCCCCAGTGGGAAAGTGGGAGAGGCAGAATTCACACTGGGCTCGGCTGACCCCGAAGCCCACGCCCAGTCCTGCCGCCTGTGCTGGAATGCGCTATGCCAGGTGGAGGAGGGGGAGCCCTGGGGCTGCCCCATCCCCCAAGGTCGCCCTGGAGTTAAGGCTGCTTTTAGACATGTGAGGGTTCTGTTTGACCCTAGATTCTCCTCCTCACCCTGAAGGTCAGTCTCTGCTCTCACGCCCCACCTTCCCTATGCTGGCCTCCTTCCAGCTGGAATGAGCACAGGCTTCAGGCTTGGAGTGATCAGCCCGAGGGGGGCAGGTGGCCCTCAAGTCGCTGTGTTCCTGGAAAACCTCAGCTGGATCTCTTGCACTTTAAATGCATTGGGGGACTTCCCTGGTGGTCCGGTGGTTAACACTCTGCATTTCCAATGCAGAGGATGTGGGATCGATCCCTGGTTTGGGAACTAAGATCCCACGTGCTGCACAGAGCAGCCAAAAAAAAAAAAAAAAAACGGCATTGGGCTGCCTGCCATTTAAAGCAGGGGTTTGCACATTTTTGTCCCCCAGGGAGCTCACACAGGATGACTTCCCCTGCACAGCATCACCACCAAGATTGACACTCCTTGACCCCCAGCTGAGAAAAGTTCAACCGCAGGTTCTGGCAGTTTTGGAGGACTGTCTATAAATTCCCAGTGAGCTGACTGCAAACTCAGTGCTTCTTAACTTTGGCTGCATAGTAGAATCACCTGGGAGCTTTTAAAATGTAGGAATGCCTCAGCCACACCCCCAGACCAATGACCTCAGCATCCGCAGGAAGCAAGGGGGTGGGGGAAGACGGAACTTTTTAAAAAGTGGTCCCAAGTGCAGCCCAGGTTGAGTTGAACCACCGTTCCAACTTCTTTCTCCCTGACTCAAGAGAGCATATTGGGATAGAAGTGAGTGAGAGAGACATGATTGCAGAGATCACTTTGAATCTGCTCAGATTTATTTTAAAATGTCAGTCTTAATATTAATAACAACTTAACTTGTGACATATTTCACAGCCAAACAAGGCACCCCAGGGTGAGCGGAGAACTGATGATTTAAAGGAATCCAAGGACAGGAAAAGTTGGCTAAGTGAAGATTCCCCCGAGCAAAGCAAATAATGCCCCCAGCTGACTTGTCCCTGAGAACCTCCCTGCAGTTTGCCTCGAGCAGGCCGCCTGATCACTGGTCCCTCTCTCCCCACACAGCCACGGTGATGGAGTATTTGCACCTGGCCCTGAAGCCCATCTGCAGCCTCCCGCCAGTGCTCACCCGGAGTGAGGTAAGTGGGCTGCTGTGAGGGGAGCCCCTGTGCCCTGGTGCCCCTCACTTGCCTTCCTGCCCCTTCTCCACTGCCACAAACCCTCACCTTTTGACACTGTAGTAACCAGATGCTCGTCTGAGGTCTCAGAACCTCCCATGTGGGCTCAAATCTAGGGCCAGCTCCTGTATAACATTCCGACCTCTGAGCTTTTGCTGAGGCTGTGCTCTCTTGGTCTGAAGGGCAACAGCTCCAAGCCCATCCTTTATCACTGTCATTTCATTCATAAGCAGTTTGTCTTCCCAGCCAGACTGGAGGCTCCCAAAGGCAGGTTCCATGAAATTCACTTTTTGGAATATCACTACTCCCAATAACCATCAATACACACACACACACGCACAGACACACACACGCACAGACACACACACACACAGCCTGTTGATTCAAGGCTCACAGTTGCTACTCACTGAATAATAAGTATATATTAAGGTACCTACTGTGTTAAGAACACTGTTCTCAAATGATGATGCAGTTTTCTATTTGTATATACAGTTTAAAAGAGAGGGTGTTTTAATGCAGGTTGTAAACAGTAAAGCAACAAGTGGTGTTTGGTATTATTTGCAAATTTCTTCTAGTCCACTCTCTCATTTGATTGTCCCTGATGCTTTGTTAAGTTAGGAGGGGCAAAAAGATTATGATCTCATTTAATGGTGAGAAACTGAGCACTAGAGAAATAAGTGCTTTGTCCAAGCTCCCACCATTCTGGAATTGGCTTCACATTCCAAGCTCAGTGCTCTCCACCTCAGAGAATCGAGAATGGGCCACAGAAAGCAGTTCCCTATGGTCTCTCTTTTGAACCGTCTGGACTAGCAGAGGAAAGAATAATGAAAATAGGGACCATCTATAGAGTGTGAAATGCCAGGCACTGTGTTTATATCATTTAATCTTCACAACTACTATACACTGTGGATTCTGTTATTATCACCTCCATGTACAGAGAAGGAAATGAAACACCTAGCGGAGGGAGGGGGAGGGGGTGAAACAACCTGCTCATGACCATTCCCTTATGTAGCAGCATCGAGATTTGAACCCAGAGGAGACCTAAATGATTTCAAGCTTAACCACTAGCTTGTGAAATGTCAGGAATCGTAGTCACATAAAATAGCTGCCAAAGTGCTGCTGAGTTGTGGTCCGGTAGGGAGCTGGCTCCCCTCTCTCTCCACTCACAGGTGAGTGGAGAGAGAGGGGAGCCAGGTACCAATCCTGGATTCCTTGTTCAACTCGGGGGCAAAGGATCCCTAGTTAGCTGGGAAGTTTCTGGGCACTGTAGCTCGGGCGCCCTCTTCTGGTCAGTCTATGACACACCAACTAGCCCTCTAGTTTGACTTCATAGCCTTTTTTCATTCATTTGACATTTATTGAGCGCCTAATGTATGCCAGGCACTGTGCTGAGGAGTGGAGGCAAGACAGTCCTTGCTTTCTATTTGCACATACAGTTTAAAAGAGAGGATGTTTTAATGCAGATTGTAAACAGTAAAGCAACAAGTGGTGTTTGGTGTTATTTGCAAAATCCTTCCAGTCCACTCTCTCATTTGATTGTCCCTGATGCTTTGCTAAGTTAGGAAGGGCAAAAAGATTATGACCTCATTTAATGGTGAGCTCACAGTCCAAAGGGGAAGACAGCCCAGCAAGGGCTATACTGGGGGAAATAATGAGGAACTTCAGAGTACACAGAAGGGGCACCTAAGCCAATTCTGAGGAAGTTAGGGAGGCTTCCCAAAGGAGGTGACATCTAAGCCTGAGATCTGAGAACGCTGTGTCCCAGGACCCTGCCTATCTAGTTCACAGCTGTACCCGCCAAAGCCCTCAACTTACTAGCTGAGGCAAAAAAGGACAAGAACTGGCCTCTCTCCCTCTCTCCTCACACAAGCATCCAAGACCAGGGGCTTGACCCCAGGGGCTGTTTCAGGGCCACGGCAGAATCAAGCAGCTAGTGGACTCCTTCCCAGTGTCCAGCTGAGGAACAAAGGGCGAAGAAATGAGTCAGGTGGGAGGGTTTCTTCTCAATCCTAGCATAGCAGGGAAGGGCATGGGCTAGAGTTTGGCTCCTCTGTGTGACCCTGGTCAAGTCACTTAACCTCTCTGATCTTCAATTTTCAAAAGAGGAGATGGTGGTATTACCACTTCAGAAGATTAAATGAGATATGGCCTAGAAAGAATTTAGCCCATGACAGGCACAGAGTGCTTATTCAGTAATTGTTTTTATCAGCACTACCTTTGAAGCCTGTGGGACGCAGGCCATTTGGCATCAGGAAACGCAGCTTCAAACCCTGGAGAGAGTAATCATTTATGCATACTTGAATTCCTCTCTTAGGGAAGCTCAGTTAATCAGCCAGGGCGTGAAGTTTGTACCCTGGAGCCTGCCTGCCCAGACTCCATCTGGGGCTGTGGGCTGAAAAGTCAAGGATGTTTCCTGGAGACAGTTTTCCGGATAGCTGCATTCAGGCCACAGGCAGAATGTATCAAGGGCCTCCTGAGCCCCGGCATCGTGCTAGGGCCGGGGAAGGGGAGTGAAGAGGTGGGGCCTTTACTTTTGGGGGACTGAGGAGTTCAGTAGGGTGGGGAGATGCAGAAAATGTATCCTGGAGGCGGCCCCCTCGAGGTAAATGGAGGTGGAAGAGAGACAGGAAGTCCTCCCTGATGAGGGAGTCGCAGACGCAAGATCCAGCATAGAGGTCCTTTTAAATCCCTGTGCGACGGAAGGGAAATCCCTACCCTCTCTTATCCGAGTGAAACATGGTAGAGGTTGCTCCCCACGCCCACTAGTTCCGTCCCTCGGCTGCCCCGCCTCTCCCCGCAGGTGCGCAGCGTGGCCGTGACGCACACCTTCCAGATCGCTAAGGCCCGCGCTCAGCTTGGCTACGTGCCCGACAAGTTCAGCTTCGCGGACGCCGTGGAGCGATACGTGCAGTCGACGGGCACGGGAACCCGCGGCTCCACAGCGCGGACGCTCCTGCGGCTGCTGCTCGGGCTGCTGCTGCTCCTTGGCCTGCTCGTGCTGGCCCTGCACTTCCTAGGCCCGCGGCCGTTCGTCGTCTGACCATCGTCGCCGGCCTGTCCCTGCCCCTGCTTCGCCGTCAGGACTTGGACCAGACCCTGCTCCGCCCTCCGGACTTGGGCGCTCCCTTGAGTCCCGGGCTTGTCCCTGCCCCACCCTCTGGGCTTGGATCTGCCCAGCAGGTCTTCCGCTTGGATATTCCGGCGTTCTAACCCCGCCCCTGTCCCGCCCTCTGGGTTTTGACGTGCCCCTGCCCCGCCTCTTGAGCCCTGGCCACGCCCCTTCCCCTCCCTCCGGCCTTGGTCTGTCTCTGACTTGGCCGGGATGCCTACGAGAAGGTCCTATCTTCACAGCCTGCTCCGCCTTCCAGGCCTTCTCCCCGCCCCTGCCCAGGCCTGGCCCGCCCTCGCGTTCTCCTCTGCTCTGGTGCGCGTCGTTTCTGGCTCTAGCCGAACGCCTGAGCCCTCGCCTTGGTTTCTCCTTTGGTAACTAGACTTGCTCATCTCTCTTGGTCGGTCCCTCTCTTCTGTTTGTGAGTCAGCCTCAGCCCCATCCCCTCCCGTCTGGCTCCACTCCTAGGGGCCTAGCCGCAGCCGCTCGTGCAGGCTGGGCTGACGTTTGCAAGTTTTCGCTGGCTGCTGCTACCTCTCTAGGGACACGGACCCTCCTCGCTGCCCGAGCTTCTCTGTGCTTGTCTTGAGATCGTCTCGGGATCTTGGATTAGACCCCTTCTAGGAGCACTGAGTTTGATCAGCTGCTACGCGTATGTTTTGGGTTCGCTCACTAATGCAGGTCTGCCTGTGTGTTGATAGCCAGGGTTGGAAGGACACCTGAGACCCAGGCTTCTGTCCAGCCCAACTTGGCCTTTTTGGGTTTCCGGTGCATGAGTCTGGGGATGACCCAGTAAGCACAGACTTCAATACCAGAAGGGACATCAAAAAAGGAAAAAAAAAAATTTTTTTTAGGGTGGTCAAACTTCCAGTTAGTTACAAAGTAAATAAATTATGGCGGTGAAATGTACAGCCTGGTAACTATAGCTAATAATACAGTGTTGTATAAATGAAAGTTGCTGAGAGTAGATCTTAAGTTTTCATCACAAGAAAAATAATTGGAACTCTGTGTGGTGATGGAATTTAACTAAACATTGTGATCATTTCACAATATATACATATGGCAAATAATTATGTTGTACAGCTGAAACTAATGTAATGTTACATGTCAATTAAATCTAAAAAAAAAAACCCTTTAAAAAATTGGATCTCTCTAAAAAGTACCAATATAGTATAATGGGAATTATTAGAAATTAGTTGGTCATATTTTTTGTTTTACTATTGCTTCAATTTGTTAATGAGGGAGCCAGTAGTGATCACCATAATCTATAATGTTTAAACCACAAAATTTCTTAATCCAGCGCTGCTCTCCACAGAAACAGCGCCTCCCTATCATCTTGGTATCAATTGTGAATACCCAAATATTAGTGTGTAAATATGTCTGTGTATATATCATAATATGCACACGTGGAATTGGCTGATAAAACTATGGATCCTAGCAGAGAAGAAAACCATCACAAGCCTAAAGAAATCTGTGACGGGGAGGAGCAAAGTGTTAGTTAGGGCCAACATGGCCATCGCCCGGTGTGGGCATCAGCAGTATGTCCTCTGCTGAACAATTAAGAAAGTTTGTGAAGCAGTTCAAAAATGTGTGCTCCTGTTTGCTATGTTGAATTTGCATGTGTGTATATAATTTTTAAAAGCTCAATAATAATCCTTTATGCTTTGTTTATGCTTTATCCTTTATGTTTAATGCTTGACAATTTGAAAGAGCTTTCACCTGTATGCTCTTACTTAATTCTCAGGCCCACCCTTACATAGGGCTTATTATTCTTATTTTATAAATAAGGAAACTGGGGTTGCCTAACTTCAGAGAGTAGAGGAGGGTGGGGGGTCACTTCTCTACAGGTGGGGTAATTTGGAGGACCTGCCCATGACACATGGTTATTTCTGCTTTTCTGCACCTTAACCACGTCAGGGCTTGGGTTGAGCTCTGGGGTCTTTCTCAGTCTCAGATCCACAAACCTCAGGCCATTTGGGGCTTGCTTTCTTCTCAGTAACATGCTTGCATGTAAACTCACCTTCTCCTCTGACTTCCTCTACCAATCCTGAGAAATCTGTCCTTAGGGCAGGGAAAACAGGTTTTCACTGTTCACATAATCTTCTAGATCTTTTGTCTACTGCCGAACCTCAGCTTGTGAAACCCAAAAGCAAAACCAATTTCTTTGTTTTCTGGATTTCTCTAAATCATCTCTTCCCCTGAAAGTAGACTTCTAAACCCTGGGCATGGGGACAGCATGGGTCACTATGCCAGAAAGCTTCCTTCCTCTCAAGTGTCTTTACCCAGTGGGAAAGGAGGTGGCATTTCCACCCAACAGAGGAACCAAGTGCCCATGAGGGTTTTAGAGGCTGCCCAGATAACCCACCCTCCGTGAGGTTCTTTTTTTTTTTTTCCTGTATACCTTCTCATAGATATTTTATTTTAAATTTTTATTGGAAATAGTTGATTTACAGTGTTGTGTTAGTTTCAGGTGTACAGCAAAGTGAATCAGTTATACATATACATATATCCATGCGTTTTTAGATTCTTTTCGTATATAGGTCATTACAGAGTATTGAGTAGTTGCCTGTGCTATACACAGGTCCTTATTAGTTATCTATTTTATATATAATAGTGTGTATATGTCAACCCCAATCTCCCAATTTATCCCCACCCTTTCCCTCCTGGTAACCATAAGTTTGTTTTCTACATCCGTGACTCTATTTCTGTTTTGTAAATAAGTTCATGTGTACATTTTTTAGATTCCACATATTAGTGATAGCATATGATATTTGTCTTTGTCTGACTTACATCACTCAGTATGACAATCTCTAGGTCTATCCATGTTGCTGCAAATGGCATTATTTCATTCTTTTTTATGACTGAGTAATATTCCATTGCATATATGTACCATATCTTCTTTATCCATTCCTCTGTCTGTGGACATTTAGGTTGCTTCCATATCCTGGCTATTGTAAATTGTGCTGCAATGAACATTGGGGTGCATGTATCTTTTCAAATTATGGTTTTCTCTGGATGTTTGCCCAGGAGTGAGATTGCTGGATCATATGGTAGTTCTATTTTTAGTTTTTTAAGGAACCTCCATACTGTTCTCCATAGTGGTTGTACCAATTTACATTCCCACCAACAGTGCAGGAGGGTTCCCTTTTCTCCACACCCTCTCCAGCATTCATTGTTTGTCGATTTTTTGATGATGGCCATTCTGGCTGGTGTGAGGTGATAGCTCATTGTAGTTGTGATTTGCATTTCTCTGATAATTAATGATGTTAAGCAACTTTTCATGTGCTTTTTGGCCATCTGTATGTCTTCTTTGGAGAAACGTCTATGTAGATCTTCTGCCCATTTTTTGACTGGGCTGTTTGTTTTTTTGATATTGAGCTCTGTGAGCTGTTTTTATATTTTGGAGATTAATCCCTTGTCAGTTGTTTTGTTTGCAACTATTTTCTCCCATTCTGTAGGTTATCTTTTCGTCTTGTTTATGGTTTCCTTTGCTGTGCAAGATCTTTTTAAGTTTAATTAGTTCCCATTTGTTTATTTTTATTTTTATTTTCATTAGGAGGTGGATTAAAAAAGATCTTGCTGCAATTTATGTCAGAGAGTGTTCTGCCTATGTTTTCCTCTAAGGGCTTTATAGTATGCGGCCTTACAAATATATTAGGTCTTTAATCCGTTTTGAGTTTATTTTTGTGTGTAGTGTTAGGGAGTGTTCTAACTTTGAGACAGCAAGTAGGAAGAGGTCCTAGCTTTCTTGGAGACACTAAGCAGAAGCATTATAAACGCAGAAAACAGAGTCATTACTGTGGGCAGCTCAAGGTGAAACAGCCAATAAGAATGGACCAGTAAGGCGAATTCATAAACTTTCCATTATGGGTGATGAAGCTATTCCCCTTTGTAGACCCAGTGCCAGGCGTCTAAAACATCATCCTGTCTCTCTCATCTTAAAAATATTTCTCTTGACTCCCCATTCCCCCTCCCGCTACTGCTACCATCACTCATCCAATTTCGTGATGAGATGTCCACACTTATGTTTCCATTTCTTCTCTTCAACTCACACCAAAATGGCTTTAAGGTCATCAATGACCTTGTCCATAAATCATAAAACCAAAGAGTATTTTTCAGTCTTTTTTTTGCCAAGTCTCTTCAACATAGTTGGCTACTCCCTCCTTGCCATAATCTTCTTAACAACACACCTGTCTTCCATTTGTGTCTCTGACCAGTCCTTCTTTTTTTTTTTTTTTTTTTGCGGCACGCGGGCCTCTCACTGTTGTGGCCTCTCCCGTTGCGGAGCACAGGCTCCGGATGTGCAGGCTCAGCGGCCATAGCTCACGGGTCCAGCCGCTCCACGGCATGTGGGATCTTCCTGGACCGGGGCACGAACCCTTATCCCCTGCATCCGCAGGCGGACTCTCAACCACTGCGCCACCAGGGAAGCCCTGACCAGTCCTTCTTTATCTCCTTCACTGGCTTCTTTTCCATTGCATTCCCTTTTGGATGATGGTCCTCAGGACTCCATATTGGCCCCTCTACTTCCTCTGCATGCTCTTCCTGGGCAAGTTCATCCATTCCCATGACCTCAGTCTCCAATGCCTCCCAAATCTGTATCAATTGCTCAGAGTGTTCTCTTGGCATCCAGACTTCTATGTCCAATCTACTCAACCCCATGTCCTAAATCTCAAACTCAATGTGGATCAAAGTGAAATCATCTTTTCCACAAACGTCCTCTTCATCCTGTGTTCCCTCCTAGGGAGACAAGAGGCACTGTCAGCCATCCAGTGGCTCAAGCCCCAAACCTGGTCATCACTTTCGATGTGTTCTTCTTTTTCATGTCTTCGTCATTGAGTTCTGTGAGATCCACCTCCAAAATGTCTCCCTGTCCAACACACTGTCACAACCATGGTACAAGCCACTCTCCTTTCTCCTAGACAACTACAGTAGGCTTTGAATGGAACCTCCTATTCCTACTGCCAAAGGGAACATCCAAAATTGAAACATGCCACCCTCCGGCTTAAAACCTTTCAATGGTTTCCCATGCCCTCACGGCCAAGTTCAAAGCCTCAGCTTGGCATTCATGGCCTTCCTTGCCTAACACTTCAGTCTCATCTCTAGCCATTTGTCCAGCTGCTTTCTGTCCAGCTGCCCTGAATTACCTTGCCAGCATCTCAGACTCACCAGGCTCTCCTTTGCCTCTAGGATATTCCACATGCTGTTCCCTCTTCCTGGAACTCCCACCTTCACTAGCTAGTATCTCAATTTCAAGTCCAAGCTAAATGTCACTTGTTCCATTGTCCCTGGGTCAGCTTCCGCATTCTTCATGACACTCCTCACAGGTATAATTAAAGAAATTACAGTGGCTGTGAACTCTATGAGGGCCAAGACCTGTCTGCTGTTTTGCTCGGTAGCCTCAGGTTGATCTTGATTTCTGGCACATAGTAGGCCCTTCATAAATGGTTGTTGAATAAGTAAATAAACAAGCACGGAAAACCAAGCAGGAAGTGGATCAATGAAGCTGGGACCTCAAGGCTGATACACCTGGGTGGGGGGCAGGGCTCCTGATACCCCAGACCCTCCATAAAGGCACCTGACACAGTTTCTACCAACAGTGATTTATGGAGTCAGCCTGAGCTCTTTGCTGACATAGAGTGGGCCAGAAAGGGACCCTTCCTAACTGACGTCTTGATTAAAATCACCTCCACCTAATCTTTGTCCTTGGGAGGTAAAGGGGCCCACTCCCGGTGGCCTCAGGCCTTGAAGCATTAAATTAAAGGTGCAGGCAGACTGTTGAGAGCTTTTCAAGGTATCTCAGGATGCTTTCCCATGGAAATAGGGAGACGTTTTTGTTTCCGTTTTTTAACGTAGCGGTATTGGTGGGTTTGTGTACTAGGCTAGGGAGTGAGGTGGCTTGTCCTGCAGTTTCCTTCTTTTCCCCTCCCTTCCCCCATTCCATTAAAAAAAAAAAAAGGCTGAACTGGAAGAAATAACTTTTACACGTTTAAATTCCTGTATAAGGAGAAAGTGAATGAAATGAAGGATCCCTCTGAGGATTTTCTACTGTGGGGAAAAAAAGCGTCAGAGGGCAGAAAAAGTGAAGAGAAATTGAGAGAGGATATATAAGTTGAAGGATGGAAAAGTAAGACCCCTTGAGGTGTGGCAGCGGTGGGATTCGAACCCACGCCATCGAAATGACTGGAGCCTAAATCCAGCGCCTTAGACCACTCGGCCACGCTACCGCCCGCTTTCAATTTCTTCCATTCATACTATATTAGTCTAGTGACGCGGCTCTTCACGTTCTCTAAGCCCCACCCTCATCGGTTTACGCATGCCCGGTATTAGCCTGACGCTTACCGCGCCAGTTACAGCATATTAACCCCTGGCTTCCTCCTGGGCTTTGAAGTCAAAGTGCTCTTATAATCGGCAGTAATAAGTTCAGTTGGGACGCAGCATTAAAAAGGAAAACAAAGTTCCCAATTGTTAATATTAATATTCAATCGTCATGTATGTTTGCATTTGATTTTCCACGAGCGTGGCATACTGCCTACGGCCACGCGGGGGCAGTGTCGCGCTGCCGCTTGCTCCTGGCTGGGCTGCGGGTCCCGCCGGGAACCCGGGTTTGCGCGGAACCGGCCGAGTCGCCATCCTGTTTGGACTCTGTAGCCCTACTTCAGGGAACCTCTGCAGTCTCGGGTGGCCCCATGGCCGGCCCCTGCCACCGCGATGTAAAAATCATGGGTCCAGGGAGGAAAATCATTGAACATTTTTACAGATCCTTGCCTTGTGTAGGCTCCCTCAATCATCACTCTTACCTACTTTTTACAGAGGGGGAAACAGGCTCAGATTGTCAGAGTAACTTGTGTTAGCTACCCGCAGGCAGAGCCAGCATTCCCTAGCCTCCCAAAACCCAGTGTTCGTCTATGTAGACTATTTCAGTGTGTTTTAAAATGCAGTAGCCTTTTCTGCCTTTGCTGCCTCCATGGCCCCCGTGAAAAAGTTTGTGGCGAAGGGGAGCAAAATAAAAGCAGGTCCCGAAGTTTACCCTTGACTGTACCCACCCTATAGAAGATGGAATCATAGATGCTGCCAATTTTGAGCAGTTTCTTCAGGAGAGAATCAAAGTGAATGGAAAAGCTGGGAATCTTGGTGGAGGGGTTGTAACAACCGAAAGAAGCAAAAGCAAGATTACTGTAACCTCTGAGGTGCCTTTTTCCAAAAGGTATTCCAAATACCTCACCAAAAAATATTTGAAGAATAATCTGCGTGATTGGTTACGCATAGTTGCTAACAGCAAAGAGAGTTTCGAATTGCGTTACTTCCAGATTAATCAAGATGAAGAAGAGGAGGAAGATGATTAAAACTCAATTATCTGGAATATTTTGTTGAGTTCTTGAATGAAACTTGGGAACCAAAATGGTGGTTTTCCTTGTAAAAAGTAAAATAAAATAAAATAAAATAAAATAAGGGCTTCCCTGGTGGCGCAGTGGTTGAGTCCGCCTGCCGATGCAGGGGACGCGGGTTCGGGCCCCGGTCCGAGAAGATCCCACATGCCGCGGAGCGGCTGAGCCCGTGAGCCATGGCCGCTGAAACTGCGCGTCCGGAGCCTGTGCTCCGCAACGGGAGAGGCCACAACAGTGAGAGGCACGTGTACCGCAAAAAAAATAAATAAATAAAAATAAAAACAAAATGCAGTAAATTCAGAGCAAATACATATCAATAAATACATAACAAACTTCCATTTTCTGCCACCAGAATTAATTATATTCAGCTCTTCTGAAAGATCACCCCCTGTGGCCACAAGAAGGAAGCGGAGATCTCTTTGAGTCATTCCCCCACAAATGACTCGAAGCATTCTCCAGTAGTTGCACCATTTGCTAACAGCAACTGTAACAGAGAAGAACAAACCTGCTCCATAGTGAATCTATTCCTTTAGCTCTAACCTTTGTGCTCTGTAGCCTGTTCTTGGTCATGCTGGCTCTGCACCTTTTGTGAAAGATTGTTGCCTGTAGTCTGAAACACACAGGATACTCCCTTCTCAAGGCTCTGACCCTTAAACTTAACACTTTTCCATTCGTATAGAGAGGAAAAGTTGCAGAACAGAAAAGAACATTTGTCTTGTTGGAGGTTTACAGGAACGTCATGACCTGACCTACCTGGACAGCTGCCAGAACAAAGGATTCCAGCACCAAGAAGTTTACAACAACTAACCACACCCCCTCCCCTTTTAATATAAAAGCCTGAGTTCTAACATGGGGAAGATGCTTCTTTGGGACACCAGTCCACCACCTTCTCAGTCTGCTGGCTTTCCAAATAAAGTTGCTATTCCTTGCCCCAATACCTCATCTCTCAATTTATTGGCCTGTCATGTGACCAGAAGTATGAGCTTGGACTCTGTAATGTGACCCTTCCCCTCCCAACTCTCTCTGTCTCTAATAATTTAATTCAAGTAAACGTTTATCCAATACCTACTAGGCCAGATCGGGCAAAACTCAGGTCTTTCAGGAGAAGCAGAGCTGCTCAGAACTTGCATGACAGAGGTGCTTCACCAGAACAAAAATCCAGTGGAAGCAAGGCCATGAGCTCATCTGCTCCAGCGAGCAGGCCTGTCTCCCTGCAGACTTCCGCAGTAGTCCTGACTCGGCTTTCCTTGTGATTTATGCCTTAAGGTCGAGGCTGGGAGGGCAGTTCCTATGCAAAACCTAGGCCCAGGCAGGCAAGGGTGGGGAGGCTACAGAAACCAGGGCAACTGGGCTCTGTTTAGTTTTTGTTCCTTTCTTTTTTTTTTTTAAGTAACAGTTAAAAATAACTTTTGCTAAAATAATAAATACATGTTCCTTGTTGAAACTCCAAGCTAAGAAAGAAAAGCACAAATAAGAGAATAAAATCACCTTTAATTTCTCCACCCAGTTAAGCTCTGTCAACACTTTGGTAAAGGAAGGTGCTTTTTTGTCTTTTTAGATTTGAAATATAATGTAATGCATGCTTATTGTAAATTGTTTTTTCAAATGTCAAATCTTCTGTATAAAGTTAAAGGGAAGTTCTCTTCCTCACCACCTTCGTCCTTCACAGCTGAATCCCACAACTCATTATAATGATAACAGTTTAGCTGTATCCTTCCAGATCTTTCCCTATGCAGACGTAGGGGCAACTAGAGGCCCACACATACCCAACCCTAATCCTGGGGTTTGCCTTGTGCAAGAGAAAGGAAGAAAGATACTATCCAAAAGACAGAAGAGTGGTCATTTCATTGCTTCTGTGAGTCCTTCTGTAGCTACAGGTGGGTCATTGAATGGCCCTGTGATGGCTTTGTGCCCAGTAGGCCCTGGACCTCCTGAACCAAGGAGCCAAGGAGGACTTTCAAGGACATTTTTTTAAACATCTTTATTGCAGTATAATTGCTTTACAATGGTGTGTTAGTTTCTGCTCTATAACAAAATGAATCAGCTATACATATACACGCATTCCCATACAAGGACTTTTTTTAAAGCTTCTGCTTAAAAACATCCCACTGTGGTTCCCAGGGATCGAGGGGGATGCAGGGGATGAATAGCTGAAACACAGGATTTTTAGGATAGTGGGACAGCTGTGTATGTTACTGTAACTGTTGATGCATGTTATTATAAGTTAGACCAAACCCACAGAATGTACACCACCAAGAGTGAACTTTAATATAAACTGTGGACTCTAGGTGATTATGATGTGTCAGTGTAGGTTTGTTAATTGCAACAGATGCACTGCTCTGGTGGGAGATGTTGATCATGGGGGAGGCTATTCTTGTGTGGAGGCAGGAAGGATATGGGAAACCTCCAAACCTTCCACTCAACTCTGCTGTGAACCTAAAACTGCCTTAAACTCCCTCGGACACGGCCTCCTGTGGACAGGGAATCCGAGCAGCTAGAGCTTGAGAAGCATTTCATTCCCATGGCATAGATGTCTAGAGCAGTTCTCCAACCCTCCCTGAGCCCATGGAAGGATTACACCCATCCCTTGAAGCTGGGAGCAGCCACATACCTAGATTGGGCTAGAGCACCATTCCTGGTGACCTCTCTTCTGCTGCCACACCCTGAAGCACTGTGAGGATACCAGAAGCCCTTTTCTGAGGGTAACAGCTTTATCGTGATTTAATTCACATACCATACAAGACACCCCTTTAAAGTGTATAGTTCATTGTTTTTTAGTATCTTCACAGAATTGTGCAGCCCTCCGCACAATCAATTTTAGAATATCTTCATCCTCCCCAAAAGGAATACCGTACCTTTAGTAGTCACTCTTCATTCCTCCCAG
Organism: Kogia breviceps; assembly: GCF_026419965.1. NCBI lineage: Eukaryota > Metazoa > Chordata > Mammalia > Artiodactyla > Physeteridae > Kogia > Kogia breviceps. The sequence continues at coordinate 69,596,841 of NC_081323.1, forward strand.
ACTCCCTTCCTAGCTGTGGGCCACCACTAATCTACTTTCTGTCTCTAAGGATTTCCCTATTCTGGACATTTCATATAATTGAAATCATATAATCTGTTGCCTTTTGTGTCTGGCTCCTTTCACTTAGCATACTGTTTTTAAGGTTTATCCATGTTTTAGCATTTATCAGTACTTCATTCCTTTTTATTGCTGAGTAATATTCCATTGTATGGGTATAATACACTTTAATTATCCATTTATCAGTGGATGGATATTTGGTTTTTTTTCACCTTTTGCCCATTATGAATAATGCTGCTATGAATATTTGTGCATATGTTTTTGTGCAGACATGTTTTCATTTCTACCTAGGAGTGGGATTGCTAGGTTGTATGGTAACCCCATGTTTAATTTTTTGAGCAACCACCAAACTGTTTTCCATTTTCCATTCCTGCTTGCAGTGTATGAGTGTTCCAATTTCTCCACACCCTTGCCAATACTTGTTATTATCTGACTTTTGATCACAGCTATCCTAGTGGATGTAGTTTTGATTTGCATTTTTCTAATGACTAATAATGTTGAGTATCTTTTCATGTGCTTATTGGCCATTTATATATCTTCTTTGGAGAACTGTCTGTTCAAATCTTTAGCCCATTTTGAAATTGAGTTATCTTTTTATTATTTGAGTTCTAAGAGCTCTCTATATTTTGTAAATATTATAATGGAAAAGAAGGTGAGAAAATATATATATATCTTTGCTGCACACCTGAAACTAACACAACTGTTACAGAAAGTGCACACAAAGTGATTCAGATATACATATATGTATATATTATTTTTCTGATTCTTTTCCATTATAGGTTATTACAAGATGCTGAATATAGTTCTGTGTGCTATACAGTAGGTCCTTGTTGTTTATTTATTTTATATATAGTAGTGTGTATCTTTTAATCCCAAATTCCTAATTTTTCCCTTCCCCCCCTTTCCCCTTTGGTAACCTTAAGTTTGTTTTCTATGTCTGTGAGAATATTTGTTTTGGAAATAAGTTCATTTCTATCATTTTTTTTTACATTCCACATATAAGTGATATCATATGATGTTTGTCTTTCTCTGTCTGACTTACTTCACTTAGTATTATAATCTCTAGGTCCATCCATATTGCTGCAAATGATGTTATTTCATTATTTTTTATGGCTGAGTAATATTCCATTATACACACACATACACACACATATATGTATATATGTATACTACATCTTCTTTATCCATTCATCTGCTGATAGACATTTAGGTTGCTTCCAAGAGATTCTCTTTATAAATGGTTTCTATAAAAGACCCAGATTAGTATCTCATTGGCTTGGCTTGAGTTACATACTCATCCCAGAACCAATGAATGGGGCAAAAGGGATGGAATATGCTGATTGGCCAGGTCTAATCATATGTCCAATCTTAGAGCAGGAGAGTGTGGAGGGCAGTTTTCATGAACTGAGAATAGGGTGGACTGGTTCCTTGAAGACAAATCAAGATGCTCATGCACAGAAGAGATTAAAGAGGAAAAGAGAAGCTAAATAACTTGCGCAGGGTCACAGAGCTATACGTAGAACAGTCTTTTTTCTTTTTTTGTCTGGTTTTGGGCTTGGACAGACTAGATCAGACTCTTTGTCCTTGCCCAACTTTCCCACGGTCAAAATTTCAGGTGCAATTTTGTTTTTTGCCAAAAGCCAGAGGAGTTTTCTCAAGGTGACTAAAGGAGCCAATACTTCAAACCAAACTGATTGTATCTTCTAGATCTTGTATTGATATTTTCTGAAACTTGTAGTACAGAGGCCAAAAAGTTAAAACACTCAATGATGGGGTTCAGGACCATTTCTTTTTTTTTCATTCCCCTCACCACCTTATGAGATGCTGCCTGAATGTCACCCACTCCCCAAACCTCATAAACTTGAACCTTCTCCCTGCAGGGGCCATTGCAGCTGGTAAGCTGAAGGACTTCACTCTCCCAACGGGATCTGAATTTTTAGGGGCCACAAAAACTGAAGAGGCAAGGCTTACAGACAGGACATTAAAGGGGTCAGTATATACCTAGACCTGGGTCAAATTCTGCAACTTACTATGTAAACTTGGGAGAGTCACTTAACCAGCCTCCTTTCTGTGTATGAAGTGAGGACAGTAAGAGGGTTGTAATGAGAATTAAAAGAGATAATGTCTGTAAAGCAGTTACCACAGTACCTGACACAAAATAAATGCCCTGTAAATATCAGCTTTTACCAAAACCCCAAAAAGGCTCATCAAAGAAGGCATTACAAATGACAGGTGGCCGTTGACCACAGAAACATGTTTACAACCTAGTGTTGAGTAGAAAGGAGAAATAGATGAGTCCACTCTTGTTAGGAAAAATGTATATATTCCCATATGCATACCCTGATGACCGTGTCTGTCTCTGGCCTGCCCGCACACACCTGTTTCTCTGTGTTTGCCTGGGACTCACCTGGACACTCAGCCCTCCCTCCAGTTCCATGGGAGAACTTGGTCACATACACCATTCCAGTCCAAGGTGGCTTTGACTAAGAACTCTTTGGGGCAGAGGTAAGTGATTAGGTCACAAACTCCACCACGAACTATTTAAACAGCCCCAGCTAGACATCGCCCCACTGGAAGCGGCGCCTTCCTCATCCTTCCCACAGCCCCTGGCAGCCCCTGCCTGGCTCCTCCACTCCTCTCACCTGCGGGGGTCCTTCAAATTCCTCTCCCCTTTTTTACTACAGAATAACTCAGCAGACCCCAAACCAGCAGGAGTTCTGTAATATAGATAGATGCCCTTTGCCAAGAGGAAGGAGCCACCTTGTAAATCTGGGCAAGTGTATCTCTATAAGCCTCAGTTTTATGATCTGTGAAGTAGAGCTACTAGCGTTGGTGTGAAGATGGAATGAGATAAATCGCTTGATAAATATTACTGTTATTACTTATATCTTTTATTTTTATTTTTTTTTGGCCACACCGCACTGACTGCCAGGTAAGTCCCTTACTTTTATTTCTAAAATAAGAGTTGTGAAATTTCTAAATTTTCACTAGAAAAAATATCTGGAAGAATATAATTTGAACATGTTCACAGTAGTTATCATTAGTTTTATTTCCTTTTCTTCTTTATACCTTCCATATTTAGTCATTCATTTTACAGGTATTTATTAAAGCACTTACTATGTGCCAGGCTGTGCACTGAGTTAGGAATACAGCAACGTATTACACAAATAATTACACAAATAATTGCCACAGTCATAAGTGCCTGTTTTCACAAAGCAGAAATCAGAAAAAAAATCAATTTCTGATAAAAATATTGCAAGGTTATGCATAGAGACGTACAATGAGATCCGATCACTACTGATTTTGGAAAGGACTCTAATACAGGAACTAGGCGGGCATCGGATGGAGAATGGGAAGGTGCGGTGCGCGAGGGAGGGGTTAGCTGCCCCCTCTCAAATTACCCGCTGGGAGGGCGCCCCCTTCGCTGGTAGGTGCCAGGCCGGCCCCATGCGTTAGATCCGGACGCTGTGTATTCAGCGGGCTGGGGAGTCGCAGACGCAGGGCCGGGAGATCCACGCGGCGGCCGCAAGAGCGGTGATGGTCATTACCGACGGCCACGTGAGCGCCGCGCCGAGCGTAAGCTCGCCCGCCCTCCCGCCCGCGGCCCCGCCCCTGCCCGCAGTCTCCTGCCCCAACCACAGCCCCAGCTCGGCGAGTGTCCGGATCCGCCGCCCGAACGCCGCGCGCTGCAGCTGCCCCAGCCCAGCCGACGGTCGCCGGCGCCCTTGACCTTGGAACGCGCCCCCAGCGCCCCGGGATCGTTCCAGCGGCTCCGCGCTCCCCTCGCGCCCCGGGATCGTTCCGGCGGCCGCCGCTGCCTCCCCGGAGCGCCAGCCCGCGCGCCCCGCTCGCCGCTCCCCGGCACTCTCGGGGGGCCCGCCCGCCCTGCACCCTGGAGCACCGGGCCTCGAGCCTCTGCCAGCTCCTCTGGATCCTCGCGGCCGTGGGCAGCGGCTGCCGTGCCTCTCCGCCTGAGACAGGTAGGTGGGGCGGCGGTTGGCCTGGGGGCCGGGATTCAGCGCTGCAAGCCTGTGCTCCCCGGTGCAGCCGGCGCCCGGAGCGCGGAGGGTCTGGGGCTTAAAAGTGGGGCCCCAGGCGGAAGGAGAGCGTGGGGGTTAAGCTCCTCGGGTTTCAGTGTTTGCTTCTGTAAAATGGGGGAGTCGTGCCGATTATCGGCAGTGTCTGTTGGTAAAATACTTGGCACGTGACGGTCGGGGAGAGGCAGCTTGGGGGCCTCCGCCCGCGGCGCCTGGAGGCCTGCAGAGGGTGGGGGCAGCGCTGCCTTTCTTCCCCTGCAGGGCCCGCATCCCCCACCCCAGCCCCTGAACGAGAGGCCCAAGTTCCGGGAACCTTGAGGACCGTGTAGACGCGCCCTTGCTGCATTGTTGACTGCAGGAGTTCGAGTGTTGGCAGGCTCCGTGGACCTGTGCGCCAAGGGGCCGGGCGTTAACATGCGTGTGGCGGGGCGGGGGCCTCCCGGGTGAGTCCCGGCCTAGATTCAGCGCACCCGCCTGGGGGATTGCGGGAAACCGGCCCAGCTGCACCCTGCGTGAGACAGATGGGCTGCTGGCAGGGGGGCGCTGCTCCGTCTGCCTTGTGGGGACGCTCTATGGGAGCCTGACTTCTGGGTCCTCGGCCCTGGAAGCTGCCTGCCTTGGGGCCGCTCAGCCAGGAAATTGTCTACCCCTCTGATTTTACAGAGGAGGAGACAGATCCAGAGTGGTCTAATGGCAGATACTAATAAGCAAGATGGACTAAGTTTGGGAATACAGAGCAAGCAGGTGGGAGCTGATAATGCCCACTCGGGGTGGGGGGGTGGGGAGGGAGGGTTATTGGAGAAGGCTTCCTGGAGGAGGTGATGGAAAGGATGCCAGCGGTAGGAGGTAGGGTTTAGGAGATAGAGTTTGGCAGGCGTCATCCTTCTCTGTGGCCTCCACAGCACCTTACAGTCATTGTTTGGTCCATGCGTTTATTCAGCAAATACAATAAAGCTGCTTGATGATGGGAAATTAGATGTAACATGTTTGAGATTGCCATTCTCCCTCCTCTCCTGTTCTTCTTAAAGAGGGGGTGTCGGCTGGGATCCCAAGTTCTTATCTTTTGCAGGGGGCGGGGAAGCAGGAAGTAAGGGCCTGACCATCCCTTGAAATGGTTTCGGTTTCCATATGATCACTTGTGTATATTCTGTGATTTGTGGTGGGGTTTTTTTTTGTGTGTGTGTGTGCTTTTGGTGACAGACAGTACTTTTTGGCTGACTACTAAGGATATATCACTGATATGATTTTAAAACATTTTTAATGAATTATGTGGCAGAGATGGCTATTGGTCACCCATGTCCTCTTCTTCTTGGGGTATCACCTGGATATATTTCCTGGGCTCCCTTACAGTTTGGTGGGCCACATGACTGAGTTTTGGCTGATGGAATGTGAGCATAAATAGTGTGTGCCCCCCTCAAGCTTGGACCCTAAAAACCCCCCCACTTTCCTCATTTACCAGCAGAGTTGAGAGGACTCTGAGGGCCTGGAGAAGGGCAGAGCCACAAGCTGGAAGGAGCCTGGGACTCTGAATGACTGTGGAGCAGAGCCTCTCCTTTCCCCCTCTCTGGTGGTCTGTGGCTGTCCACTGAAGAGTATGGGGCTCCGGGAAGCTCTTTGGAAGGTCTTTGGGTATGAGAGAGGCTTGCTGGCTGTGGCCTTCCCCTCAGGGTGAGTGATCTAACTGGGCTGTTCCACAGGGGAAGGGTATCTTTAGGCCTTTTTTTCTCACACTGGTCAGATTCCCCAAAGAAGTCTTGTCCAGTCTTTGGCAGGATTGGCATCCAGTTGCCAGGACACTGAGAGCAGTGTGGAAGAAAGCTGAGGGTCACCAGCAGAAAGTTGGATTTGTTCAAGCTCATTCTCTAGGATTTACTCTTTCTGGTCCTGTTCCTAAAGCTAATACAGGAAAAGTTGATGATTGGGACTGCATTCAAAGTAATAGTGGCTGGCTGGACTGATTAAAAAATAAACATTTTTGTGTTGGGGAGATCATTGCTGACCGAGAAGCTGCAGACTTAACCCCCGTGAACTGAGAATGTTCTAGAAGAAAGTGGTTATAGTGACCACCACAGGATAAAAGTAGCTTGGATTAAACTCTTGCAGGCAAGGCTGATGGGCACAAGAAGAAGGCTTCAAACGAAGGAAGGAGTGAGTCACTAACAGGCTGATGATGAAGTAGAAGACGACATTCTCTAGGTCCCCAAAGTCCCAGGGCTGTGGAACACCCAGAGAAGCATTTCAGAGGGCTGGAAAGTCAGAGGGTGGCCATTGTTCCGTTCTCCAGCTGTGATGCTTTCTAGACCTGGCAAGGACCCCACAGGGAGTGGCTGAAGGGCAAGAGGTTCAGCTGCAGAACATTATCTCCACCAGTGGTTCTTGAACTTTAGTGAACATTGGTACCACCTGGAGGGCTTGTGTAACCATGGCTTGCTGGGCCCACCCCCAGAGTTTTCTTTAGCAGGACTGGAGTGGGGCCCCAGAATTTGCACATGTGACAAGTTTTCAGGTGAGGCTGCTCCTGCCGCCAGTGGTCCCAGGATCACACTTTAAAAGTGGTTTAGCAAGTGATGGCTGAGTGAAGCCCTGGATAGACCTGCACTGGCTTCAGACCCACCTCCCCCACCTTCTAGCCATGTGATTTGGGGCAAGTCACTTAACTTCTCTGTTCCTCAGTTTCCTCATCTGCAGGATGGAGCCAATGGTATGTACCTCCTGGGGTTCAGGGGAGGCTTCCTGCAGGAGGTGACATCTATCTAACCTGAGACCTGAGGGATGAGCAGAGTTGGCCAGGGGACAGGTAGCAGGAGAGCAGGCTAGAGCATGTGCCAAGCAGATGGCACAGTGTGGGCGAGCCAAGGGAGGGGGCAATGCTTGTCCTCCAAGGAGCTGAGAGGAGTGATGGAGCAAGAGCTTTATAAGTGGTGCTGAACTGCTATGAATCTGTTCTGGGCTACACGTCTCAGGGTGGCATTGCAGTGGAGGGGAGGCTGACCAGGTCATGGAAAATGGGCCTTGGGGATGGGAGGGCCTGAAAGCATTGCAGGTTACTTCTGTCCATATCCCATTGGCTCAAATGTAGTCGCATGGCCCCACCTAGATGCAAAAGGATTTGGGCAGGGGAGAACAAATCCGTAGTGGACAGCTGGCTTCTGTGCCACAGACCAGTTCTCTCACCTCTTCTTCGCCTTACTCTGCCCCACTTTGGTGGATGAGTGAATTTTATAGATGAGGAAGCTGAGGTTCAGAGATGTTAGGTAATTTGCCCAACGTCACTCAGCTAGTGGCAGAGCTGGAACTTGAACACAGATCTGTTCATCCCAAAAGACTTGTTGGGCCCGTTCCCGGTCTTGACTGCTTCTTGAGGGCCTCCCCACGACCCAGGCTTTCCCACTCGGGATCTCAGCTGCGTCTCTGGGCTGAATAACCCCCAGATGCCTTGTAATTCTAACCCGATAGCCCCTCCATTCCTCCAGGCCTACAATACTCATTATACCCGCAGAAATTGCCCACTTTTGTTCAGTTACTCTCCCCATTCATGCAGCCTGCATTACAGGGAACCTAGTGTGTGCCAGGCATTGTGCTGTGGGCTGGTAGCTAGAAGGACTAAGACACGGCCCCTTTTGTTCCAGACACTCACGTGGTCTGGCCACGGAGAGGCTGTGTAGACACAGAGTTGCCCTGAGAAGTGAGACACACTGTCTCTCTGATCTGACCCACCCGGAGGACAGAGTATTCTGGGAACATGAGAAGGGTGCAAACGATTGATTAAAAATTAAAATTCAAGCCCTCTTGTGCATTTTGTTAATTGAAGCTGTCATCATATTATTGTGCTTTGTATTCTAAAATGTATTTTTCTGATTTTTAAAACAGTAAAGCAGCCTTTGCACCTTAACAGTTTTATATGAATGAAGGACAGTGAATTGCAACGATGAGCTTTAGCGGAGTGAATGTTGACTTGTCTCTCTGGGTCCAGGTGCAGGTTGCTGTTCTCATCAGTGAGAAAGCTAATTTCTCTGTCTCTGGTATGCGTGGAGATGTGTTTTTAAAGAGGAGATGAGGGAGGGTGGATTGGGGGAAGTCTCCTTGGAATCCACCAGAGTCATTCTAGAGCAGGGTTTCTCAGCCTCAGCACTATTGACAGTTTGGCCGGACAGTTCTTTGTTGTGGGGTGCTGTGCTGTGCATTGTCAGATGTTTGGCAGCATCTCTGGCCTCTACCCACTAGATGCCGGTTGCACTTCCAGAGATGTGACAACGAAAGGTGTCTCCAGACATTGCCAAGTGTCCCCTGAGGGGGCAAAATTACCCCACTGTTCTAGACTCTATTTGTTTCCTACTGCCACTGTAATAAATTACCACAGACTTAGTGGCTTAAAACAACACAAATTTCTTTTCTTATGGTTCTGGAGATGAGAAGTTCAAAAGCCAAGGTGGCAGCAGGGCCATGTTCTTTCTGAAGGCTGTAGGGAAAATCTGTTGCCGTGCTTTTCCAGTTTCTGTAGGCCACCTGCATTCCTAGACGTGTGGCCCCTTCCTCCGTCTTCAAGGCCAGCTGCATAGCATCTTCAGAATTTCTCTACGACCCCTGCTTCCCTTGTCACATCTCTTCCTCTGGCTCTGACCCTCCTGCCTCCTTTTTATAAGGACTCACTGGATAATCCAGGATACTGTCCCACTTCAAGATCCTTAATCACACCTGCAAAGTCGCTTTTGCCACATAAGGGAACATGTTCACAGGCTTTGGGAATTACGATGTGGGCATCTATGTAGGGGCATTATTCTGCCCACGACGTAGACTGTTGGGTCTCTGGGTATGATGGAAATGCTTATGGAGGGCCTGGGAGGAGGGAAGTGACTTAGGAATTGGGGAGTGGGGTATGGTCAGAGCATAATAGCAGCTGGTGCTTTTGAGGACAATTCCGTCAGGCACCATGGGCCTGATCTCACTAACAACTCCTGGGGTTATAGCTGTACCCCGTTTTATAGACAGGAAACCACCCAGAGAAGGCTTTCCAGAGGCGGTAAAAATTTGAGCTGGATTTTGAAGGGAACAGAGGGGTTTGGCAGCAGGTGGGAGAGGCATTCCAGAAAGAATGTCCTTAGGGTGCAGGGGCAGGGAAGTGAGAACTTGGTCGTGGGTGGGGACATCTGTAAATCGGTCCTTTTTCTCTGACATGAACTGTATTATTTCTTGAAATAGTTTTAATAAATGTTTATTCATGAGCACCCACCATATCCTGGGGGTATATATGTTAACAAGTCACTGACGTGAACTGTTAGCTGGAGGCTTGACTTAGTAACTCCTGCTGTCGCACTTTGTTACCCTCCCCACCGGCAGGCCTGGAAAGGTATTTGATTAGCACTTTATGAGCCCTGCTCAGGGCCGGGCACAGTGCAGGTAAAGACTCAAGGAAGTCCCAGCCTGCCACACGGAGTCTGTTGTTTCAGGCTCCTAGTTGGGGAGCCAGGATTCAAACTGGGCCCTGTGACCGCAGAACACCGTATCTCGGGCCCTACACTGAGCTTTGGTTTTTGTTTCTTTTATTTTCACCACCTTTTTTTTTAAATTGATGTATAGCTGATTTACAATATTATAGTAGGTTCAGGTGTACAGCATAGTGATTCAGTGTTTTTACCGATTATGCTCTATTAAAAGTTATTACAAGATAATGGCGGTAAATCCCTGTTCTATAAATATATCCTTGTTGCTTATTTATTTTATACATAGTAGCTCATATATCTGAACTTGCCCCTCCCTTTATCCCTGTCCCCACTACTTTGGTTTCTGTATCTATGAGTCCCAGGCATGTTTGGATCCAGAATCTCAAATGATGTCATCACTGTTCATTTTTCTCTTCATCTCTTGTTCTTCTCTTCACCAAAAGTCAGCTTTGTTCTCTGGTGGCCTCAGCCCCTGTCTCAGATTAACATCCTGCAGGAAAGGACTGACCTTCTCTTCCAGTTGCTCAAGCTAAAGCCCCAGGCTTCCCTGAGATTAGGCCATAGTGGCTTGACTTGAGTCACATGCCCATCTCTGAGCCAATCACTATGGCCAGGTACCCAGTGCTGTGTTTGGTTTAGTGGGGTCATGTGACACACCCCATTACCTGGGGGTGGATCCCCAACCCCATGACTGGAGAGTGGGGGAGAAGCAGATCCCCAAACAGAAACAGGTGCGTGATACGAGGTGGTCCATAAGTCACCCGGCCCATTTTGGTTGCAGTTGAGGACCATTGAGGTCTGCCGTGCTGGCTATATACTAGTGTGTGTACTGGTGGCTCAGCACAGCTGTGTTGGCTCTGGGGTGCTGGCTCCCAGGAGTGGTGGGTGGGAGATTCCAGATCATTTCTACATCAGGAAGGCAGCTCCTGGGGGTGAGGGGAGCCCCAAGGAGGGCCGGTGGTCACTGTGGCTTGGCCCACAGGTCTTGACCTAGGCACTGCAATCATCATTTCCTGCCCCAGTGGCTGCCAGAGAAGCCCTTTACAGCAAGACGCAGTGAGAGCAGTGGTTCAGTGGCCAAAGCCGAAGATAGCCTGTCCCCTAAGGACCCCTGAAGAAGCTTGGCTTGGCTGCTAACCAGGTGTCCAGCTCTTGGCCGGGACCCAGGATTCAGCCCCCTTTATTGATGGTACTAAAAATGATGATGATAATTATAGTATTAGTGCTTGTTCTGTGCTAGCACTGTCAAGTTAGTGGGGTGGGTACAACTCTGCATCCCAGGTTATAATGAGGAACCCGAGGCCAAGAGGTAAAGTCACATACCTAGTAAGTGGCAGAGTTGGGGCTTTAACTTGGGTCCCACTCAGAACTCTGCTCAGCTGCCTGTCCATAGAAATATTTTCCCAGGATGTGTCAGGGACTGGGAGGGGAAGATGTGGATGCCTGAGTGAGGGCAGAGGAAAGCTTCTAGAGAATCCTGATGTCTTGGGAACTGGGGTTCTGCTCCTGGTCTCAGTCTCTCTGCTCACAGAGAGGCCCTTTGTGGGCTGAGCAAAGCCCAGGTTAGATGGAGATTCCTAAGAGGCTGGTGTTGGAATAGGCATCATGGGGCTGAGTTATGGGCCAGTGAGGGCTCCTTGCCTGTCTAGGGGAATCCATCATCCTCCAGGTGTCCAGTCTTTATGGGCAGATGTAGAAGCAGCTACCAAGTTAGGACTCTGGATTGAGACCACAGTTTTCCCAGGTTGACGTGCCCAGGATCAACTTGTCATAAGAGATATGATGTGACTTTTTATGACATGGGAGAGAAGGGTCACTGGACCAGATAGAATTAGCAAGTAGTAGGAAAAAAAAACAAAATTATAGTCGATTATGTAAGTTTAGATAGCAGACTCTGAAGACTGTGAGTCCAGGATAATTATGGTGCCCCATGATATAAGATTATGCTGCCCCAGGCTCTCTTTGTTTCATGGCTCTTCCATCCTTGGCACATGGCTTCCTTCTCATGAATAAGTTTACCTGCTTGAGCTCCAGCCATCACACCTGCATTCCAGCCAGCAGGAAGGAGAGAGAGCAGAAGGGTACACTCCCTCTTTTTAAAAACCATTCCCTAGATAAACAACAAGGTCCTACTGTAGAGCACAGGGAACTATATTCAATATCCTGTGATAAGCCATAATGGAAAAGAATATGAAAAAGAATGTATGTATATGTATAACTGAATCACTTTGCTGTAGAGCAGAAATTAACACAACATTGTAAATCAACTACACTTGAATAAAATAAATTAATAAAAAAAAAAAAAAAAAACCCTTCCTGGGCTTCCCTGGTGGCGCAGTGGTTGAGAATCTGCCTGCCGATGCAGGGGACACGGGTTTGTGCCCCGGTCCGGGAAGATCCCACATGCTGCAGAGCGGCTGAGCCCGTGAGCCATGGCCGCTGAGCCTGTGCGTCCGGAAGAGAGGCCACAAGAGTGAGAGGCCCGCGTACTGCAAGCAAAAAAAAAAAAAAAAAAAAACCTTCCTAAAGTTGCATACAACCCTTCTGCTCTTATCTCCTTGGCCAGAACTTGCTCACATGGTCACGCCTAATTGCAAAGTAATCTGGGAAATGTAGACCTTATTATGAGTGGCTGCATGCTTAGCTAAAAAGCAGTGCTTCTGTTATTAATAAGGAGAGAATAGCTGTCGGGGGACAGTTAGCAGGCGTTGCCACAGCTGCCTTTTAAAAGCAAATGTATAACAACTGAAAAGCCATGAAACAGATCCCCCTCACTCAGTTCTGGAATACGAATCAAGTGCCTGCCGAGTACAAGGCACTGTGCCAACTAGGGTCACAGCTGCTTGTCTGCAGCTCATTTTGTTTCCCAGGGCCGAGGAAAATGTCAGGTCTGTGGTGGGACGTGGCCAAGGGCTGGGGTTCTGGTCCTAATTCCCCTGTGAACTCCTGTGGAGCCTCAGGCCACTTTCCTGCTCAGCTCCCCTCACAAATGGGGAGGTTGGCGAGATGAACTAATTTAGTCAAGGTCACTAGTGCACAGCTAGGATTTGCACCCTTTGGCAGCCTGGCTCCTGAGCCCGGGCTCTTAACTGCTGGGCAACACTTCCTGGAGGTCCGTAGCTGAGGCTGTGGCTCCAGCACCTCCCCTGGCACCAGTGCAGCCCCAGAGGCCAGTAACCTGGCTGGGCTGCTGGCAGCCCCAGGCAACCTTGTCGCTTGGTCAGCAGAGACTCTGGCCAAGGGTTGACCAGGGCAGAGTATGCATTGGGGCTGGGAGCAGGCGAGGGTGGGGAGAAGTGGGCACAGGGCCCGGGGGCGATTTTGGTAACAAGCAGGATCAGGTGGCTTTGGCATCGGATCCAGGCGGTGACTGTCTTGCCCAGAGTGTCAGAAGCAAACTCAGCGGTTGACACCCAGAGCAGCAATTTTCAAACTGAGTTGAGTAGTCAGTGTGTGTGGTGCATTAAAGATAAAGAGTAAAAAAGAAAGAAAAACAAGTAGAATCGAAAATAGCAGAGGGCATTGTACAAAGTAAGGCTAAGTACAGTTTGCTGAAATTTTAACTTACATTTTGTGGGTGGGTACTGGGTTAGGATATAAATATATTTCTTGCTCTGATGACTGTCGAGAAAGTGCTGAAGCCTCAGGTCTAGCAAACTGCCTCCCGATGGAAACAGCTGTTAAGAATCATTGGAATTAGTGATTTTAAAAATATTTATTTATTTATTTATTTTTGCGGTACGCCTGCCTCTCACTGCTGTGGCCCCTCCCGTTGCGGAGCACAGGCTCCGGACGCGCAGGCTCAGCGGCCATGGCTCACGGGCCCAACCGCTCCGCGGCACGTGGGATCCTCCCGGACCGGGGCACGAACCCGCGTCCCCTACAATGGCAGGCGGACTCTCAACCACTGAACCACCAGGGAAGCCCTAAAAATTTTTTAAGTTTTTTCACTTTTTAATTTTTTTATATTGAAAGCAACCAGCTTTGTAAAAACGTAAAACAGCATAGAAGTATACAGAATGTTAAAAACTTCCCTCCACCCACCAGCTCCCTGTCCCACTGCGCATGCCAGTGCTCGTAGCGCTCTTGCGGGCCCTTCAGGGATGTAGCTTTTCTTTTAGCATACATAGGATCACCATAATGTAACGGCTCTTGTGCAACTTGCTTTTTAAATGTAACGGTTTTTCTTGTCTTTTCTTTTTTTTATTATTATTTTTAATCTTTAAAAAAAACATTTATTTATTTTATTTTTGACTGCGTTGGGTCTCTGTTGCTGCACACGGGCTTTCTCTAGTTGCAGCGAGCCGGGGCTACTCTTCATTGTGGTGCACGATCTTCTCATTGTGGTGGCTTCTCTTGTTGCGGAGCATGGGCTCTAGGTGTGCGGGCTTCAGTAGTTGTGGCAGGTGGGCTCAGTAGTTGTGGCTTGCAGGCTCTAGAGCACAGGCTCGGTAGTTGTGGCACGTGGGCTTAGTTGCTCCGCTACAGGTGGGATCTTCCCAGACCAGTGATCGAACCCGTGTCCTTTGCATTGTCAGGTGGATTCTTAACCACTGTGCCACCAAGGAAGTCCCATGTCTTTTCTTTTTTCAAACATTAGATTATTGAAGTATATTCACAAATCTACCAATCCACTTATTTAAAGTGGATTTAATATAGTCAGTGGTTTTTTAATGTACAGACAGTCATGCAACCAACACAATCGGTTTTAGAACATTTTCATCCATTCAGAAGAAACCCTTTAGTGATCGTTCCCCATTTCGCCCCAACCCTCCCCTCCCCCATCCCTAGGCAACCACTCACGTACTTTCTTATAGATTTGCCTTCTCTGGACTTTTCATATAAATGGAATCGTTCAATATATGGTCTTTTTTGAACTGTCTTCTTTCACTTAGCATCAGTACTTCATTCCTTTTTGTGGCTGAAGAGCATTCCGTTGTATATATAGACCACATTTTGCTTATCCGTTCATCAGTTAATGGATGTTTGGATTGTTTCCCCTTTTGGCTATTGCGTGTAATACTACTGTGAACCATATGTCACAAGTTTTTGTTGTGGACATGTTTGGGTATATACCTAAGAGTATAGTTGCTGGATCATATAGTAATTCTGTGTTTAACTTTTTGAGAAACTGCCAGGCTGTTTTCCAAAGTGACTGCACCATTTTACATTTCCATTAATAGTGTACGAGGGTTTCCAATTTCTCCCCATCCTCACCAACGCTTGTCATATTCCACTTTTAAAATTCTATCTATCCTAGTGGGTGTGGCTTTGATTTGTATTTCCCTAACGGCTAATGTTGTTGAGTATCTTTTCATGTGTTTACTGGCCACTTGTATCTTCTTCAGAGAAATGTCTGTTCAAATCCTTTGTCTTTTTTTTGGCTGTGCTGTGTGGCATGTGGGGTGTTAGATCCCTGACCAGGGATCAAACCCGTGCCCCTGCAGTGGAAGCCTGGAGTCTTAACCACTGGACTGCCAGAGAAGTCCCCCTTTGCCCATTTTTTATTGGGGTTATTTGTCTTTATTGTTAAGTAGTATGAGTCCTTTACATAGTCCCTTATCAGACATGATTTGCAAACATTTTCTCCCGTTCTGTGAGCTGTCTCTCCACTCTCATGGTGGTGTCCTTTGAAGCACAAAAGATTTTGATTTTTATGATGTCCAGTGTATCTGTTCTTTTGTTGCTTGTGTTTTTGGTGTCCTATCTAAGGCTTTGCCTAATTCAGTGTCACAAAGATTTTCTCTTTTATTTTCTTCTGAGAGTGTTAGAGTTTTACTCTTATATTTAAACCTTTGATCCATTTTGAGTTAATTTTTTTGGCCACACTGCGCAGCTTGGGGGTCTTAGTTCCCCAACCAGGGATCAGACCCGTGACCCCTGCGGTGGAAGCGCGGATTCTTAACCACCAGACCTCCAGGGAAGTCCCCATTTTGAGTTAATCTTTGTATATAATGTAGGAAGGTGTTCAACATCATCCTTTTGCATGTGTATATCCACTTGTCCTGGCACCATTTATGGAAAAGAGTATTCTTTCCGCATTGAATTGTCTTGGTACCCCTTTCAGAAGTCAGTTGGCTGTAAATGTGAGGGTTCATTTTTGGACTCTCAGTTCTGTGTCTATCCTCATGCCACTATCAACTATCTTAATTACTTTAGCTTTGTAGTAACTTTTGAATTCAGGAAGTGTGATTCTTGTAACTTTTACAAGATTCTTTCGGCTATTCTGGGTCCCTTGAATTTCCATGTGACCTCTAGGACCAGTGTGTTAATTTATTCAGTGAAGCCACTGAGATTCTGAGAGTGATTGGGTTGAATTTGTAGATCAGTTTTGGGAGTATTGCCACCTTAGCTATGTGAAATTTTCTGATCTGTGAACACGGGATATCTTTACACTTATTTCGGTCTTCTTTCATTTCTTCTGACATGTTTTGTTTCTCACTGTACAAGTCAAGCACTTCTTTTGTTAGCCAAGATGTTTTATTTATTTATTTTTGGCTGCATGATTTGTGGGATCTTAGTTCTCCGATCAGGGATTGAACCCGTGTCCCCTGCCATGGAAGCGTGGAGTCCTCACCACTGGACCTCCATGGGATTCCCTAGCCAAGTTTTTTATTCTTTTTGGTGCTATTATAGATAAAATTATTTTCTTAATTTCATTTTTGGATTTTTTCATTGCTAGTATATGGAAATACTATTGATTTTTGTATCTTACAATGTTGCTGCACTCTTTCTTGACTATCTTTGCATGTCTTTGTGTATCCAGAGCTTCCTTGTTCTTTGTAACAGTCACACAGTATTTCATGGTGTAGAAAAACTGTAGTTTATGTAACAGGCCTCCATTGATGGTCACTGTGGGCTCTTCCCTCTTTTTACTGTTACTGATTGTGCTACAGAGAACGCTCTTCAGGTCACTCATCCATTCCGGGGACGTGTGTTGAGTGCCCGCTCTGGGCCAGGCACTCTTAAGGCAACAGGGCTACAGATGATAAAGAAGTTAAATGAGATGATTTTGGCTTGGGAAAATCTCTTTGAAGAAAATAGAAAACAGGGTGATGTGCTAGGGAGTGACTGGATGTGTGTTTGACAGGGGTTCTTTGAATTGAATCAGAGAAGATTTCTCTGGAGAGGTGACTTTTGAGCTGGGATCCAAATGATGAGAAAGACCCACTGCTGGGAGATAGGGAAGGTTGTTCCAGGCACAGGAACACAACAAGTACAAAGACCCCGAGGTGGAAAATGGGCCCCCAGTGTTCACGGGACACAAAGAAAGCCCATGGGCCTGGAGAGCTGCCAAGGCTGGAGGAGAGGTGGACAGGGGCCAGACTAACACAGGCCTGGTAGCCTTAAAAGGCGTTTGGATTTTGTTAAGAATGTGAAGAGAAGCTGCTGGAGGGTGTCAAGCAGAGAAATGATTTGATCTAATTTATGTCCTAAAAAGATCAGCCTTGTGGCTTAAGAAGCATTTATTTTCTGTTTCAAGCGCTGAGTTCTTCAAAGTGGAATTACCCGGTGGAGGGGTTTGTACATTCAAAATGTTCCTAGACGCTGCCTGCCAGCGTCTCCCCTAAAGGTAGCAGTAGTTTTCACTCTGAGGGTGCCCGCTCCTTCTGTGCCAGGGGCATTCGGGGTGAGGTGCCCTGCAAGCTCTCAGCCCCTGGACCCCAGCCCCCATTCTCTTGTTTCCTTGCAGGACCCTCACTGCTGCATTTGCCCAGTAACTCTGGCTGTGCCGCCCAGCCCTTGGGTAAGACGGGCGTCCCGGGAACATGGCAGAGGAAGACCTCATCTTCCGCCTGGAAGGCGTGGATGGCGGCCAGGCCTCCCGGGCTGGTGATTCAGATGCAGACAGCAATGGTGAGGAGGATTACTTCATCTGCCCCATCACTGATGACCCGGGGGCACGCCAGAATGTTGATTCCAAGGTTAATAACTACGACGGCAACCTAGCCAAAAGCGAGCACTACGGCTCCAGTGGGTCCCCGGCCATCTCCTTCCATTTCAAGGTGAGTGGGTCCCTCCCTCCCCTCCCCCGCCCCCGCCCCCACCCCCACCCCGACCAGCTCACCTGCTCACCTGCCGTAGGGATGGGAGGTTGGGGTCGCTGGTTGAGGTTGTTTCCAAACTCTCGCCAGTGTGTAAATTCTGGATCTGAGGCTATGCCTGTTAAGCTGGGAAGATTTGGTTGTTTTAGTATAAGTTTCATTCCTTTAGAGCAGTGTGTTACAAATAGCTGCTCTGGACCCACTAGTGGGTTGTGGAAACCTTGGCCAATTTTTTAAGACCCAGAACAGAACAGAATAGACTAGAAAATATCGGAGAGGGAGGAGGGAGGGGGAAAAAATATCAGAGAGCACTGACAGTTGTAAAGATATTTTAGGGACACTTACACACACGTTTACACACTCACACGTGGTGACCAAACTGGTTGTTGATGACCAGGTTCTCCGACATAGCGGTTGTGAAATATTTTTATTTCATCCCTGCATTTGTGGGTATGAGGGTCTGGAGAAAGGATGTAAAATGTCTTCCATGTTGGTTGTGGTCAAAAGAGCCACTGCTTAGAGTTGGGCATCCTTCTTCTGGATTGAGGAAGAGGGGACTTATTTTGTTAGGAATTTGTGCATACCATGGCAAAGCTGGTATAGAGAAGAGGGAGAAAGGCGAACGTTATTGAACTTCTGTATAATAACTGGTGGTGAAAAAACATTTTTAATGCAGTACTGTTATCCTTATTTAATTTAACCCTCACCAACAGTAAGTATCAGTTTGTACTGTGACAAAAATGCCTGTTACCACTTTGGGATTTGAAATTGAAGTCATTCTTCTCTAATTGCAGAATTAATCTGTTTTTAGAAAATTAATAATTCTAGTTCTCAGACAGTTGTGTATTTTCCCTTTCAAGTCAAGAGTTCTAGCTTAGCTCTCTCCGTCAGGCAGCTCCAAAAATAGGCCTGTGGGTCCCCTCTGAGGTTTGGGGGGCCCCTGAAGGGTCAGGTTGCGGCTTGCCCTGCTTTACTGTCCTAAGATGGCTTCTGAAACACACACGCTGCCCCGCAGAGGGCAGCGTGGGAAGACGGGAGCAGCCCGGCGCTGAGTCAGGAAGGCTCGCGGAAACAAGGATCCCTGCAGCCTCGTGAACCACGTGTGAGGGGATCCAGGTGCCAGAGGGGGCTGGAGGGGTCAGAGCTTGTGAAACACAAACCAACTCATGCTAGATCAAGTGAAAAAAAAAAAAAAAAGGAAATTTATTCTAGCAGTCAAGAAGTGTTTCTTGAGACCCAGGGGCAGAAACAACGTCTGGCCTCTCAGGGGACAGATCCAGGAAGCTGGAAGGCGACAGGACTGTCTCTCTCTTTCTCATTCCTCAACTCTCTTTGCCGATTCTTTATTCTTCTCTACACCTCAGTCTACACGGTGGGAAAATGGATCCCCCCAGCCCCAGGGTCCCCTCATTACAGACGGAGCCACATGCAAAGACAGATCTGACCTTCTTCCATCCCAGCTGTAAGAGGAGAAAATCTAATCTGCTTGGCCCAGCCCGAGTCAGGCATCCTCTGTCTCTGGTCCAGTCACCTCTGGCCAGGGCACGGCATGGTGGGGCGCCGGGGATCACAGAACAGGGGCTGCTTCCAGAGAAGGAGGATCCTGGAGGCCTCCTAGTGGGGCAGACCCCTCAGAAGGGCTCCACCCACAGCTGCCTGTTCAGAGGAGCCATGAGCCTGGTTTGGCCTTTTGGCAAACATTGAGTGGGTCCAGGAGCTGGAGGGTCTCAGACAGGGAGGGATGGACACAGCCTCTGACCACAAAACTCAGTATGGTAAATCCTTTAAAGGAAACACAGATGGAGTGATCCAGCAAAGGGAAGTTTGTCTATAGGTCTGGCTTAGGACGTGAGCTTCATGAGGGCAGGACTCTGTGGCCTGCTCATCATTCATCCCCAGTGCCGTGCACACAGTAGGTGCTTTATTTGGAATCAGTGAGGAGAGGAATGAATGCTGAGCTCACTTCACTGGATGCTATCTTGCTAAAGGACAGATAGGGACAGATAGTCGGTATTTACATAAAACAGAAACCACTGGACCATTTGACAGTAGTTATTGAAATAAAAAATACTTACACCTCAGAGTTATAATTAACATAGACTACTACATTAGTTTCAGGTGGGGACAATTTATTATTTGGTGGGACTGTCCCTTATATTGTAGGACATTCAGCATGTCTGACCTCTGCTCATTAAATGCCATATTCTCCCCTATTCATTATGAAAACCCAAAATGTTCCCCACCGTATATTTGCAAAGCTCGCATGAGGAGGTACTGCCCTCAGTTGAGAACAAGTAACAAAATATTTGTACAAGTGTTCAGATTTACATATTCAAAGATGTGCTTTACAGTATTGTTTGTAATAAAGAAAAAATCGAAACAGCTCAGAAGTTCCATTGAGAGGGGCCTGTTTAATTATAGACCATGGTCCTAACAGAATGCTGTATTTACATTAAAACAAAAATGTTTCTATGTGAATTGACTTCAAACCAGTGCCAAGATATACACAAGATATATTTTTTGTGGGGAGAAAACAAAATCCATGAAAAGCTCTTGGGATAGTGCTGGTCCATAATAAGGACAAACGAAAATTAGCTATTTTTATTTTTATGTGCTGTGAAGTAAAAAAGCAAGTTGAAATATCCCACCTGTATCAAAAAACATAGATATACATATATTAGTATTTGCATAGCAAAAAACTCATATAATGTTATAAAACAATTTTAAAATTACTAACAAGAAAAAGAAGGAATTTGCATCCAACAGTTAATGGTGATTGTGGGGGAGAGGGTAGCAGTTAAGGGGGACTTTGATTATCTACTTGGTATATATTTTTAAACATTGGAATTTTTAAAACTACACATATGTATTACTTCTGTGTGCAAAAGGATGTTTTTAGAAGAAGAAAAATAAAGCAGCACAGCCAGGTAACCGCCCCTCCCCTAAACAAACATCAGTAATTGTCTGTCCTTGGGCTTGCCTGGTGGCGCAGTGGTTGGGAATCCACCTGTCAATGCAGGGGACACGGGTTCGAGCCTTGGTCCGGGAGGATCCCACATGCTGCAGAGCAGCTGAGCCCGTGCGTCACAACTACTGAGCCTGTGCTCTAGAGCCCACGAGCCACAACTACTGAAGCCCACACGCCTAGAGCCAGTGCTCTGTAACAAGAGAAGGTGCCGCAATGAGAAGCCCGCACACTGCAATGAAGACCCAATGCAGCCAAAAATAAACAAATAAATAGATAAATTTATAAAATAATTGGCTGTCTTTAAAACTCATCGACTCTGCAAGAGAAAGTTCAAAATCCTCACTGACGATGGTAGCTCATGGTCCGCAGGGGCCCCGCACCTCTCCCCGCTCCTGCAGCAGGCTTCTCTTTTCACATCTCTTCCTGAAACCTCTTTCAGTTGGGTCTGTTAAAGTGATTGTTCAGGGCTTCCCTGGTGGCGCAGTGGTTGAGAGTTCGCCTGCCGATGCAGGGGACACGGGTTCGTGCCCCAGTCCGGGAAGATCCCACATGCCGTGGAGCAGCTGGGCCCGTGAGCCATGGCCGCGGAGCCTGTGTGTCCGGAGCCTGTGCTCCTCAACGGGAAAGGCCACAACAGTGAGAGGCCCGTGTAACGCAAAAAAAAAAAAAAAAAAAAAAAAGATGAGATGTAGCTCTTGGCTGCCCACTGTCCTAGGTGATCGAAGGGAGGCTCTATGGGGTTCTTGTTGCCAGTGGTGACTTCAGAGGGAGATGGCAGCTCAGTTTTCCAGACCTCACTCTCCCTGGCACTCAACACACTGAATGTGTTTTTTCATTTACTTTCTACATGGCAACTGAGTTGTTTAACCAAAATGGCTACCTGGGATTCCTCCAAGGTGGCGCCGCCCCGGCAGGTACCAGGCGTGTATTGTGAACTGTTGAGTTTGTCACTGTCAAGTCCAGGGCGTTTTGCCTGAGTTCCCAGGGGGATGGCGGCAGAATCGTTCAGGGGGCCACCCCCGGGGTAGAACATCAGGCAGCCAACCAGAGGATGTTTATACAGTTTATCATAACGTGGGAAACTGCTTCTGCTCTGGAGTTAATTTTTTTTTTTTTTTTTTTTTTTTTTTGCGGTACGCGGGCCTCTCACTGTTGTGGCCTCTCCCGTTGCAGAGCACAGGCTCTGGACGCGCAGGCTCAGTGGCCATGGCTCACGGGCCCAGCCGCTCCGCGGCATGTGGGATCTTCCCGGACCGGGGCACGAACCCGTGTCCCCTGCATCGGCAGGCGGACTCTCAACCACTGCGCCACCAGGGAAGCCCTAGATCACCTGTTTTTTAAATGAATTAAGTTGTATTCCATCACAAGATGTACATGGGTTTATCTCGCCAGTCCCCCTCTTTTTTTAAAAAAAAAACTTATTTAGCTGCATTGAGTCTTAGTTGCAGCACCTGTGATCTTTGTTGCAGCATGTGGGATCTAGTTCCCTGACCAGGGATCGAACCTGGGCCGCCTGCATTGGGAGCGTGGAGTCTTAACCACTGGACCACCAGGGAAATCCCTAGCTAGTTCCCCCTCTTGAGGGACACTTGGGTTGTTTCCTTTTTTCCTGTTACAAATAGTGCTGTAATCTATACACATATCTAAACAAACTTTAAAATACATGTATTTTGTAATATGTAAATAATATACCTACACGGTAGACAGAATTCAACCTGTACAAATGGTAAACAGGGAAAAGTAATCCTCCCACCTCAGATCCCTGTTTCCCTGGGGGATGTCCTTCCAGAAATGTTCCTTGTGAGTATAAGCATATGTACGTATGTGACTCTCTTCCTTTTCTTTTTCGCAGAAATGTTAGCTTACCACAAACCTGTTTTGCACTCCTGTGCTGTCTTTCCATATTGGCACATATGACCTGACATCAGCTAGAACTTATATAACTGGCACTGTGGATCAGGCACGCCTGCTCTACATGTTTTACTCATATCAACTCATTGAATCTGCAGGATTTTACTCATATCAACTCATTGAATCTGCACAGCAGTCCTGTGAGGATTGGCGTTTTGACAGATAGTAAAACTGAGGCTCTGAGATCTTAATTGCTTGATGCTTCGTGAGTGCAGTATGTTGTCTTGCTTGCTTTGTTTTTCTAATGGCCAAATATCATGGCATTATCTGGAAGCACTGTAATATATTTAGCCACTCCCTCAAGGGTGGGTGTGAAGGTCGCTTCCAGTCTTTTCGCTACCACAAACTGCTTCCGTAAGCATCTCTTATGTGTGTCTCTTACATCTGCGTGTGTCCTGGTGCCCACTCGGGGGTGCGCCTGCCTGGTAAATCCCCAGAGGTGGAATGGCTGGAGCAAAATGTTTGTGGGTTTAAAACTTGGCTGAGCATTGCCCATTGCCCTTCAAAGAGGTTGCACTGGCATAGGTGCTCCCATGATGCATGGGCACGCCTGCTTCCCACGCCCTTCTTGGTAGACTTTGGTGATTAAACTGATACTTTCAACCCGCCCAGGGTGGCTCTAACAGCTTGGTCAAAGTACAGCAATCACCCCAGAATGAAGTGGACGAGTGTCTGATGACTCACTGGGAAAAGAGGCATCCCTGCCCACCCGAGCCCGGGGAGACCCCAGCCTGGCAGCTTTGGGCTTCTGCCACTGCCCACTGACCACAGGAAACTCTGTGCATACACGGAGGTGGTGACCATTTTGGTACTTTGCCCAGTGCTCTGGGAATGCAGAATGGGAAAGAGAAGCTTAGGTGTCCTGGGTCCAAAAAGCTTTGGACCTCCAGCAAAATAAGGGCCTGCCGGGCAGATGAAGGAAAAAGATGTTGCTTCTGGCATTGGGCAGGAAGCCATCAGTGACCTGGTGTCTGGAAAACAGGAGGAGGCTGAAGAGAGTCAAGCCTGGCTGGAGGGACTCATTTTTATGAAGCACGTGGTCCTTTGTGGAATATGCTGGATATTCATTAACAGGGGTCCCCCTTCTTTCATTTTATTTTGTAAATTTTTAGCAGCTTTATTGAAATATAATTTACATACCATACAGTTTAGCCATTTAAAATGTACAATTCAGTAGCTTTTAGTGTATTCATAAAATTATGCATCCACATCACCACAACCAGTTTTAGCTCATTTTCATTACCCTAAAAGAAGCCCCATACCTCTTGGCCATCACCCCCCAGTATCCCCATTCCACCCAGACCCTAGTACCCGCTAACATTATTTTCAGTCGCTATGGATTTGCCTCCTCCAGACAGTTCACGTAAATAGAATTATACAATATGTGGCCTTTTGTGTCTGGCTTCTTTCACTTAGCATAGTGTTTTCAAGGCACATCCATGTTGAAGTGTGTGTCAGTACTTTATTCCTTTTTATTGATGATGGATATGCCAATTTTGTTTATCCATCAGTTGATGCACATTTGGGTTGTTTCTCCCTTTTGGCTGTTTTGAATAGTGCTACACAAGTCTTTGTGTGACCATGTTTTCCTTTCTCTTAGGTAGGTACTTGGGAGTGGAATTGCTGGGTCATATGGTAACTCTGTGTTTGGTCCACATTCTTGAGTCCTGGGTCTTCTTCCATTTCATGGTTGCTGTAGGTCTGAAGGCAAATCACCCTCTCACTCTCTGAGCCTTGAGTACCTCGTCAGTGGACTGAGAACTATCCTACCTGCTTGTCCGTCCTTGGCAAGGTTACCATGAGGTGCCGGCCGGGATGCTGTCTGAGGAAAGACTTCCAGGAGACAGGGCGCTTTGCCATCCTAGGGAATGTTATTGCTTTGCTGTTCCCATCCTTCTCTTCCTGTCCTCTCTAGCCAGGACTCTGAATCCCACTGGTCAGGGAAGATGACCTGCAGCTACTGTTTTCAACAGAGAGAGATTTCTTGAGGATTTTTAACTTCGTTTCCTTTATAATTATTTGTTTTATTGCTTACAGAAGTAATGTATGCTCCTTGCAGAAGACAACTTTGAAAGTGCAGATAGAATTGCTGTTAAGGTCTTAGTGTGTATTTCCTTATAAATACAGACACGACTAAATTAACAGGGACTTTTCCTTACAATAACAGGATTTTGCTATATAGGCTCTCTAATAACCAGTTTTTCCTCAGCAATCAAGAAAGGGTGCATATCTTTCCACATCAGTAAATGTGGATCTAGTCCATCATTTTTTTAGTGGCCCCATGGCAGCCCATTGTATAGATATGCCACAGTTTCTTTAAGTATTTCCTTTTGTGGGATCCTTAGGAAGTTTCCAGGTTTTTGCTATTATATTCAGTGCTGGGTTCTATGGAAATTGCACGAAACCCCTAAATGCGTGTGGCCCCGAGTGGGGCAGCCACACAGTGATGTGACCTCTTTCCATCCCAGAGCATGACTGTGCGTCTCCACTTCTTCCCACTTCTTTTACTTGTCCTTGGCTGTGGTTTAAGCCCTTTACTGTCGGTTAGGAGGGGTTAGTAGGGCTGACTTAAGGCTATAGTTCTTAAAATCTACAGAAGTGATGATGGGGAAAGCATATTTTATAACATCTGCTTACTGAATGTAACAGTTGATGTTTCAAGAAGGAAGCTTCGGGCTTCCCTGGTGGCGCAGTGGTTAAGTATCCGCCTGCCAATGCAGGGGACATGGGTTCGAGCCCTAGCCCGAGAAGATCCCACGTGCCGCGGAGCAACTAAGCCCGTGCGCCGCAACTACTGAGCCTGCGTGCCACAACTACTGAAGCCTGCGCACCTAGAACCCATGCTCCGCAATGAGAGAAGCTACTGCAATGAGAAGCCTGCGCACCGCAACGAAGAGTAGGGCCTGCTCGCCGCAACCAGAGAA
Source organism: Kogia breviceps (assembly GCF_026419965.1). NCBI lineage: Eukaryota > Metazoa > Chordata > Mammalia > Artiodactyla > Physeteridae > Kogia > Kogia breviceps. The sequence goes on from NC_081323.1 coordinate 69,622,224, forward strand.
AGCCTGCACGCAGCAACAAAGACCCAACGCAGCCAAAAATAAAAATAAATAAAATAAATTAATTTTTTTTTAAAAAAGGAAGCTTCAAGGAGCTACTGGATGCTTCTTCATGTAAGATCTTGAGGCTTGGATTGCTGTGATAGTAGTAATAAGAATAGTGATATAAAAACGGCAGCAGTAGCTGATAACATCATATGTGCCAAAGACATTGCAAACATGTTAGCCACACATCTGGTCTCACTCCTGGCATATTTCAGGAAATTTACTATTATTATTAATTATTTAGTTAGTTTTATTTTATACTCTCAGGCTCTGAGGAACCAAAGCCATTCTGTTCTCTTCCCAGGATTATGTTTTCCTCTTTGTGAAACCCCCTGTTTTATGTAAGAATAATTAGTCCACTCACCTGAGTTTTAGGCTCTTTGAAACTAGAGAATGTTAGAGCTGTCCGGGCCTTAAGGTCATCTAACCCAGTGATCTTTGTTTAATAGTGTTAACTTACACATGCAATGCCTGAAGGCATTCTCATAGTAAAAAAATGAAAACAATGTAGATGAAGCTGAAGTCACCTTGATCAGCCTCTTATCTCCTTCTATTCGCAGAGATAACCATTGTGTCAGTTTCGAATAATCACTTTTCAGACCTTTTAAATTTATGTTTATCTTTAATTTTTATTGAAGTATAGCTGATTTACAACATTATATTAGTTTCAGGTGTAGAACATAGTGATTCAGTAATTTTATAGATTCTACTGCATTAAAATCATTATAGGGGCTTCTCTGGTGGAGCAGTGGTTAGGAATCCGCCTGCAATGCAGAGGACACAGGTTAAAGCCCTGGTCTGGGAAGATCCCACATGCCGCGGAGCGACTAAGCCCAGGCGCCACAACTATTGAGTCTGTGCTCTAGAGCCCGCGAGCCACAACTACTGCGCCTAACGCCCGTGCTCTGCAACAGGAGAAGCCACCGCAATGAGAAGCCCGCGCACCGCAACGAAGACTAGCCCCCGCTCGCTGCAACTAGAGAAAGCCCGCGCACAGCAATGAAGACCCAACGCAGCCAAAAATAAATAAATAAATTTATTTTAAAAATAAAGTCATGATAAATATTGGCTATATTCCCTGTGCTGTAAAATTTTCAGATCTTTTAAGATGCATTTATATATAAATGTACATTTATGCATATACCTACAGACACACATATCCTTAGAAATCCATGGTATTTTTTTCATATATATATTTATTGAAGTAGAGTTGATTTACAATGCTGTGCCAATGTCTGCTGTACAGGAAAGTGACTCAGTTACACACATATAGACATTCTTTTTATATTCTTTTCCATTATGGTTTATCCCAGGAAATTGGATATAGTTCCCTGTGCTATACTGTAGGACCTTGTTGTTTATCCATTCTAAATGTAATAGTTTGCATCTACCAACCCCAATCTCCCATTCCATCTCTCTACCCACCCCCATCCTCCTTGGCAACCACAGGTCTGATCTCTGTCTGTGAGTCTAAGAAGTCTATAGTACTGATTTGTGCATTTCCTCCACCAGTAAATGATGTCATGCTGTTTGCCTTGTTCAGCACCTTGCTTTTTACCCCCAGACAGTAGGCCTTAGAGATTGCCCATATCAGCATCGTCATCTTTTTAATGGCTGCATACAAGCATGCCAAGTGCACCTAACCATCCCCCTGTGGACCGGCAGGTTGTTTGTAACGCTTGCCTGTTACATAGCGTTACGAGCACCGACCACCTTTGGGCTGGCTTACCTGGGCACACCTGGGTAGGTGATCAGAATGGCTGGGTCAGAAGTCAGTGAAGAAGGTTCATAACCACTGGCCAACTATCTGGCATAACCAGATGGCCCTCAAAGGTGGCAGTACCTGCTTCCACTCTCCTCACAGTGTCTGAGAGCACTCACTTCCCGGTCCTCTATAACCACCTGTTTTTCCTAACCTGATGGGTAAAATAGTACCGGTGATTTCAGCTTAGCTGAGGTTGTTCATCTGTAAGGAGCAGCCACTATTTCTAGTGGGAGTATGTCTACCGCACGGGTGGGGACAGGAAAGAAGTTGACCACCAGTAGTCAAAGTATTCTTCATTGTCTTTTATAAATGAGGAAATAGAGGTTCCCCCATTTGGTCATCAGTGGGCCGGAACCAGAGCTGAGGGAACTGAATCTTAGTACAGGACTTTTTTTTTTTTTTTTTTTTTTTTACGGTACGTGGGCCTCTCACTGTCTTGGCCTCTCCCGTTGCGGAGCACAGGCTCCGGACGCGCAGGCTCAGCGGCCATGGCTCACGGGCCCAGCCGCTCCGCGGCACGTGGGATCTTCCCGGACCGGGGCACGAACCCGTGTCCCCTGCATCGGCAAGCGGGCTCTCAACCACTGCGCCACCAGTGAAGCCCAGTACAGGACTTTTTATATTGTGCTTAAAAAAAAAAAGAGTCAGTTGCATTAAACCCACCTGTTGCCAGTAAGGTGTGGCTTGATTTTTTTTCTGGGTTTGTAAAAAAAGGTAATTCTGAGCCTGTGAAATAACACTCCCTCTATCTCTGAAATACTTTTTTCCTTGACTGATTTTTTTGGTTGCTGCCATAGCATCCAGCCAGCAGGTAATTTCTGTCGATAATCCTCATTGAAAGAGGGGCCCTGTCTTTGGTTGCTTAGGGTGCGTCTTAGTCACCGGTTGAGAGAGGTACATTGAGAAAGTCGTGTGTCTCAGGCAGAGAACAGGGCGCTTGTACAGACATGCTCAGAAGGGCAGCCTGCTGACTACTCAGAACTCAGCGGGCTCCTTGACAGGTGGGGGTCAGAAGGCCATCCCTGCCATTCGCAGCAGCTGGAATACAGGAGGGGACTGTGGCACGGTTTTAAAGTACAGAAATCCAGCAACTTCTTTAGTCATAAACATGTCTGCTGCAGGGTTATGTATAACAGGGAAAAGGCAGTGACAGGCTCAG